>NC_133375.1:36784848-36905802 GCF_049309525.1 Garra rufa
AAAATAATAGAAATTCACACTTTTATTTAGCATGGATGCTTTAAATTGATTAAAAGTGATTATTAAGACATTTTTTTATATTACTATCATCAATATTTAAAACAGTTAAGTAATTTTTTTTCAGGATTCTTTGATGAATAGAAAGATCCAAAGATCAGCATTTATTTAAAATAAAAAGCTTTTGTAACATTATACACTATACCATTCAAAAGCTTGGAGTCAGTATATATTATTACATGTGTTTATATAGGAAAAAATGATAGAAATCCATACTTTTATTTTGCACGGATGCTTTAAATTGATTAAAATTGATGATTAAGGCATTTAGAATGTTTCTATTTAAGATAAATGCTGTTCATCTAACCTTTCTACTAATCAAAGAAACCTGAAAAAATTATACCGAGCTGTTTTCAACATATAATAAATACATTTGAGCAGCAAATCAGAATATTAGAATGATTTCTGAAGGATCATGTGACTGAAGAAATAATGCTAAAATTCAGCTTTGAAATCACAGGAATAAATTAGATTTTAAAATATATTAAAAAAGAAAGCAGTTATTTTAAATAGTAAAGATATTTCACATTTTTATATTTTTTGCTGTACTTTGGATGAAATAAAAGCAGGCTTAGGGAGCAGAAGAGACTTTTTTAAAAAACTGTTCAAAAACTTTTGACTGGTAGTGAATATAATGTATAATTTTACCTTACGTTTTGTATTACATATTATATTAAAATTAAAATTGTAATTTTATGTGATTATTGAGATGACTTTCTCAGCTATTTAAACCAAGGTGTTTACTTTCAGCTGCTGATCAGTCGAGAATTATGCAGGATCAAATGACGGGAGCTGCGATGGCAATGCCTCCTGATCCTAATAAAGCATTTAAGGTGAGCTGAACATAATTTGCGCATATTAAACCATTTATATGTGATGATAATTCTCTTTTTGTGGTTTCTGAGAACAACATGCACCTAACTTCTGTTGAAAACCAAAACAAAACAGCATGCCAGCAGTTATTTGTGCCTAGCACAAATTAAAGTTAATTTTTCTTGGGAGCATGCAACAGCAGCGCTGATGTGGAAACATGGTTGCTTTAATTTCATAACCTCATCATCACAGGATAATTGCGAAACTCTAAACTTTTCCGTTTTGAAGCTCACATAATTGCAGAACGACTGAAACTTTATATTTCTTGGGGAAGACAGATTGTTCTCATACACAAATAATTCTATACTTCAAGAGAGATAATGCGCTCATCATTTACTCACCCTCATGCCATTGGAAACCCATATGACTTCTCCTCTGGAACACAAAAGCAGAAGGTTTAGCAAAATGTTTAGTTTTCTCAGATGTGTAACGCTCTGCAATGATCTAAATGCATTCATTACCGTTGTTTCAGAGTGAGTGGGAAGCTCTGGAGATTGTGGAGCACAAATGGGCCCTGGAGAATGTAGAGGAGGAACTCATGTGTCAGGATCTGAACTTCAGAGGACTCTTTACCTAAGAACTACAGCAAAATAGCACTGTTCTGATTGCAAACCACAGTTTGATATGAACCAGTGCTGATAAGCAGATGTGATTTATTGACTGCATTGATCCTGATAGTGTTTAGTTCATTTTGAATGAATGTGAATGTCTTGCGAAGAGTCTAGAATATCTTTTTGACATGTTTTTGTGAGCTGTGAGTGTTGCACATGAACATTTAATTTGTTGAATCACAGTATTCGATCTAAATTATATTCATTCAGGTAGTAATATACGGAATTTCTCATGTCTTAATAGTGCATTTATGTGTGAAGTGATGTCCAAAATGTCAGATTGGGGTTCATCTTTGATTAAACTGTTTTTATCCAGCAATTTTCTTTATTGCGGTTCGTAATTATAACACAAAAGGTCTTTATTGACAAGCCATTATTTCAGTTATATCAGCAAATTGAATGTCAAACAGAGACTATTTTGATCACTGTACAAGACATATTTAATAATTTAATAAACCTTATGGAACCCTAAGGGTGAGGAGGAAATTAGTTTGTGCTTGAGTCTCTGATTGAATCGGGCGAGAGGAAACGATTGAGCTTGATGGTTTGACTAATGTTTGTGAATCACACAGAAGTGAGTTTTTCAGAGTGAAAATACTACATACTCAAAATGCAAAATTCAAAAGCTTTTATTTGATAACTTATTTATAACGTTGAATTTCTATACAAAAAAATGCCCCCACAATGCAAAATCATAAATATGAAATTTGGTGTGTTATACTGTGAAACGGGCAAATGAAATTGTGTAGCATTGACAGAAATAGACTATTTCTCAAACCAATCGAATTGCTTAAACATTTTAATTATTCACAGCTGAGCTGACCATCCGATGGATTTTACTAAAATATAACCATGATTGCAGGTCAAACAGTAGCTCTAATAAATACGCTACCAGTCAAAAGTTTTAAAACAGTACGATTTTTTAATGTTTTAAAAGAAGTCTCTTGTACTCATTAAGCATGCATTTATTTGATCCAAAGTACAGCACAAGCAGCTCAATTTTGAAAAAATCTATTACAAAAACATTTTCTATTTGAATATATTTTAAAATGTAATTTATTCCTTATTATATAATTTATTAAAGCTGTTTTTTTTAGCATCAGTACTCTTAATTCTGATATTCTGATTTGCTGCTCAAAAAAACATAATTGTTGAAAACAGCTAAGTAGATTTTTTTCAGGTTTCTTTGATAAATAGAAAATTCAGAAGAACAGCGTTTATCCTAAATAGAAATCTTTGCTAACGTTATAAATGTCTTTATTATCACACTTAATCAATTTAAAGCATCCTTGCTAAATAAAAGTATTAATTTTTATAATTTCTTCCCTCCCAAAAATGTAATAAATAAAAACTGACTCCAAGCTTTTGAACAGTATAGTGTATAATGTTACAAAAGCTTTTATTTCAGATAAATGCTGATCTATAAATCTTTCTATTCATCAAATAATCCAGAAAAAGAATGTAATAAACTGGTTAAATATTGAAGAAAAAAAAAAAAAAAGTTTCTTGAACAGCATATCAGCATATTAGAATGATTTCTGAGGAATCATGTGACACCAAAGACTGGAGTAATGATGCTGAAAATGTAGCTTTAATCAAGGAACAAATTACATTTTAAAATATATATTTAAATAGAAAGCAGTTATTTTAGTTAGTAAAAATATTTCAGAATTGTACTGTTTTTGCTGTACTTTGGCTCAAAAAAATGCAGGCTTGTTGAGCAAAAGAGACAACCGTTGACTGGCAGTGTATCTGAATATAATATTTAAAATGTGACTTTCTTAAGCTGTTGATTAGAATGAAGCCATTTAATTACTGTAAAATAATACAACTAAACCTCTTTTTAAACAGATCACTGCATTCATTAAACTTTGTACAAAAATGGAAGACTGCAGATGAGAAATAAATGAGCAAAATCCTTTGAGAATCTATTTTAGAAAAATTCACACCAGTTTGTAAATCTCACAAATCCAGTCAAGAACACATCGTGCTATTTTCAATGTATTTATTAAACCTGCATAAAAAAAAAAAAAAAGGTAAACAAATACTATTGAGATGTATAGACATTATTACTTTTGGAATGTTTAATTGTCATGAAAATGTCAAAATGCTTTATTCTGGACAGGTTTTGTGAGACTCACCTGTGTTATATTAGATATTAGAACATACTGTTTGTACTAAGTGCTCCTCTCACATATAGTGATATATTTATATAAATCTCATAGGACAGTGAGATAAACTGTGTCCATTAAAATCCGAGGAATGCAATAAAGCAGTCACTTAATGGGAAGTGCAAAAGCATTTTCTATAAGATCTTTACGCAGCAGGCCAAATGAATTACAACACCGTGAGCAGCTGAGAAACGTTAATATGCAGTCAGTACAAACCGAGGGAACGCATTTCCCATTGCCTATTCAGAGGTAAAACAATGTAAATGGAAGCCAAATGTGTCCAATCTAACCTTGACTTTGTAGTCAGCATTTATTCATATCAAAAGATGTGTATACAATTATATATTCAATCTATAATTAACAAAATAAAATGAAAGCTCCCCCAATTCCCAGCATCTGATCCAAATGATCAAAGATAATACAACATTTATTACAATACAAAAATACTGTACAGAGGTGCCTTAAAAATCACGTAAAGAGCTCTATCCAGAAAGCACTTTGCTGAAATATTCTCATTGCTCCAAAGAGTTCATTATAAATTGCACGCAATTAGTCAAAAAGAATGTCCTATTTAAATCTTGCTGTGCATTTCCTTTCAATTACGATAAAAAAAGCTAATTCTCGCCGGAAAAAACAGGCCTCCGTTTGTGTCCAGCAACAGAGTGGCTTTTCCCAGACCTTACGACAGACCGAAAAAAAAAAAAATCATGAGAATGAAA
This sequence comes from Garra rufa, assembly GCF_049309525.1. NCBI lineage: Eukaryota > Metazoa > Chordata > Actinopteri > Cypriniformes > Cyprinidae > Garra > Garra rufa. The sequence continues at coordinate 36,789,280 of NC_133375.1, forward strand.
ATAAAATTGGAAGATCTTTATAAGCCGCTCTTTAGAATTACAATCTCTCACTCCACATTAGCATGTAGCAATTATGAAAATAAATAGTTCACGAGTGAGTGGACAGAAAGCTATTTCTTATTTACCTCCACCTGTTTCTCCACCCACCTTTTTAGAAAATCTCAGAAATCAGAGGATTTCTGAACATGACGTCCCTGATATGAGAAACCCTGCTAATAGCGCCCATGATAAACTCTGCGATGGAATAAACCGATTCATGATGCTAAACCGTGCAGCACAAGGTTGTACGTTCAGATCAAACATCACCATGGTGGACAGCAGCTGAGCTAGCTCAGAAAAGCAAGCTTAGGAAAAAAAATATAAAGAACTCATCGGTGATGATGAACTGTGGCACAAACCTCATTCCCCGAATTGTCATCATCACTGAAGTGACGCAGACAAATCAGTGCACGATCTGTGAATCTGCCGCTACCAGCCTAACCCGTTTTTTCTTGAGTTCGTCATGAAGAAAAAACAAAAACAAAACGTAAATCTGCATTCCCACCCTGTGATGCTTGTGCACCAGCCTGAGAGAGTTGCCCCTGCCTCGCGTTTCCCGTCGGAGTCGGCGCAGAGGCGGAGGTTCAAGTTTCTGTTGATTAAGATGATCGACAGTATGCGAGAAAGATGGAAGCGATAAGAGTGAGAAAGAATGAAGTGGAACGTGTAAAAGACAAAAGGATAGAGATCAGTCCGTCTCCATGCTGACACAGGACGAGGCTCCATCTATGTCGTCGAGGGGCTGGGATGAGATGTGGTTCTCTGGCTGGGTGGAGGAGGGAACCGGTGGAGGGACTGTGGGCTGGCGGATCTTGTCTTGGCGCTGGTAGAACAGGAGGTAGGCGGCACTGGTCTATAGGAAAACAGAGTGAACATTTCAGTGGCTGTCAGACTTATTGTATTTAAAGGTGCCATAGAATGCATTGACACAATAGGGCTGGGTAAAAAATATCGATTCTCCGATTTTAATCGATCTTCAGTTTAACGTAACGATATAGATTCGGGTTAATGCGCGTGCTTCAGCTTCACGTAAGAGGATATGAATATTCACCTCTCGTCCTGAAGGTGTCACCATCAGCTGCTTTTTTTTAATAGAAAATCTGGTGATCAAAAATGATTAGGCTGTAGTTAAGAACTGTTAGTTTTATGGACAGTTAGAATGTTTTGTATACGCAGACAAGGGCTTTATGATGGGCCTGTTTTGAACGTTTTGAATTTAGAAAAATGTTTTATTTCTTAAACATGTTTGAAGTTCTTAATAGATTTCACTGTTGCACATTTAGTCTTTTTATTTTTTTACAGTAATGTGCATTTTGCAGTTTGTTTACATGGTGTACAATGGATGCACATATTTATGACTTCTTGTTACAGTGTTCATTTTAAATAAAAGTTGTTTAAAATAAACAACTGTGTGCACCCTATTATTAATGTAGAGGTGTATTTCAGTAATAAACTTAAGTAGGAGAGTTTCAGTTACCAGCATTTATATCAAAATATGGATCCCATGTCTGCAAAACTAACATTTTAAATGAAATATTGATAGCTAATCGATATCGAAATGAATCGAAATCGAATCGAAACCATAAAAATAAGAATCGAATCGAATCGCCGAATTGGTCACAATACCCAGCCCTAAATTGTTCTTTGATATCTACATAGAAGGTATATGGCTTAGGTAAGGGCAAAAATTCTCCAGAGACAGTTTTATAATCCATTTACAACTCTAGGATTTTTCTCTAGAATGAAATGCTCTGTTATTGCCTTATTTGGAAGGTTCATGAATAATAATGATGAGCTCTGCTCTGATTGGCTGTTTCACAGAGTGGCTCATTTCAGTAGCTCCCACAGCAAGAAGAAAACACATGGAGGAAAATATAGATTTAATTAAGGAGCTCAAGCCGCTATTAAAACTGCCATTTTGAATGCACCCTAACTTTTTACTTTCACTTTTGAGATTTGTGATCACACGTGCTCTGTGTAACGTTATACTACAGCGGCAGTACTTAGCACATTTGACAAGTTCAGATGCTGTCAGAGGTGATCAGAATCTGCGAATCATTTTGCCATCGTCCACGCAGTCATCTCTCCTTGCTCTGTTTATGTGGTAAGTGAAATTTTATGTACTGCAATGTAACAGGCTACCGCTAACAAGAAGCTAACCATGTCCCTTCAGTGGCTCGCCTTATTATTAGAACACCTTATTTGTTTTCCGTGCCTTTCTGAGTACAAACACCAACATCCCTGCACTTAACATCTCCTGCACAACCTGGAACATAACATTTATTTCCGTGATCTGCCATTTTTGCTATATGTCACAATAACCTACCCGCAGAACTTCTGATGATTCGCCTATGCAAATGTTTGGGGGCATGACTAGTAATGATCCCTACTATAACGTCATAGTCTGGCCTCTTTTTCAGTGGTATTTTGCAAACAGTAGATTTATATAAGAAGGAGGAAACAATGGTGTTTAAGACTCATGGTATGTCATGTCCATGTACAGAACTGTTATTATTCAACTATGCCAAGGCAAATAGAGTTTTCCATTCTATGGCCCCGATCAGACAGAACGCGTTTTTGCAGTGAGAGGCGCCTTTTTTGAATTGTTTTCTGTTGGCAGTGAGCGTTTTGCGCGCTGCTTATGCGCCCCAGGCACCTCACGTTTTAACCTTTTTAAAATAAAAAGCAACTCTGAGCGGAAAAACGCCCAACGTCATTCTCTTTTTTTTTCATTGTCCAATCAAATGAATGGAGAGGCGGGCCTTCTGTTGTGGTGACTGAAGTTTACCGTTGCTTAGAAAGTCCGGAGACTGCAATAACGGAGGAGAAACTTTTGGTGTCTGTTGCGGATAACCCAGAGCTGTATTTTTTAAGGTTTCTGCTGATATGACAGTTTACCTAACAGCAAATACAAAAGATTTTAGAGCGCTTGCGCTATAATCCTTTGATTTGACTGACAGGACAGCTGTTTTGGTTGTTGCCTAGCAACATAAGAAAAACACAGCACACTGCTCTTTTTTTAAAAGTTACCAGAAAAGGCAGTGCGGTGCACCTCGCGTTTTAGACCTAAAAAATAGTTTGATGTGATCGGGGCCTAAGGCACCTTTAAAAGTTTATGTTCAGTTTTGTTATGCTCACCAAGGCTGCATTTATTTGATTAAAATACAGAAAATTAAAATATATATATATATATTTAAATTAGGGGTGGGCATAGATTATTTTTTTTAATCTAGATTAATCTAGATTAAATTTTGGAATTAATCTAGATTAATCTAGATTAAAATGGCTAATTTGAATTCTGCTGAAGGCATTCAGAATATGTGTGCTACCCAAATAATGACTAAACATGTTACACCGTACTTTTATTTTGACAGGTTGCCGTGAAGTTTCTGTGTATACAGTATGACATGATGCTAGTTTTCTCAAATGAAACGTGATAAGTGACACTCACAGCAGTTTTGGAGATTGAGTTTATCTGTTCATGTGAGATGCAAATGCCAAAAATTACCGGGAGCGTCACGTGTGTTTCAGTATGCGTGTAGTAAAAGCGCGTCTCCACCATTCATAGTATGAATTTCATACATACAGCTAGGCAAACGGAACATACCGGATTCATATTAAAACGGTCTTTTTGCATTTCAGTTTTCACAGACACTAGTCCATATCGCGATTTGAATTAAGTGACAGACCATATTTGATTTATGAATCCAAAAACGACGAATTTACGTGCCATTTCGCTATAGTAGATTCGGTTTTTATGAATGGAGGACGACGTGATCCCGTCTGTGTTTTGGCGGAGGAGACATAAACGCGCGACCATATTCTATTAGTCTTTAGTATACATCCGCGTTAAACTATCAAGGTGAAAGTCATCATAGCTTGCGTAGTTTAGACCCAGCTCCCAACCCAATTTTGAGAATAGATTAACGGCGATATTTTTTTTATCGCACGATAAAAGTCTCACGTTAACGCAGCACGTTAACGCCGATAACGGCCCACCACTAATTTAAATATATGTGACCTTGGACCACAAAACCAGTCTTAAGTCGCTGGGCTATATTTGTATCAATAGCCAAAAATACATTGTATAGGTCAAAATTAATGATTTTTCTTTTATGCCAAAAATCATTAGGAAATTAAGTAAAGATCATGTTCCATGAAGATTTTTTTGTAAAATTCCTACTATAAATATATCAAAATGTAATTTTTGATGAGTAATATGCATTGTTAAGAACTTAATTTGGACAACTTTAAAGGTGATTTTCTCAGTATTTTGATTTTTTTGCACCCTTATATTCCAGATTTTCAAATAGATGTATCTCAGCCAAATATTTTCGTATCATAACACACCATATATCAATAGAAAGCTTATTTATTGAACTTTCATATGATGTATACATCTCAGTTTTGTAAAATTTAACCTTATGACTGGTTTTGTGGTCCAGGGTCACATATACATTTTAAAATCAGAACTCATTGTGAACTCTTCAGAAATCATATGCCAATTTGCGGCTCAAGAAGCATTTCTTAATATGAATGTTAAAAACACTTAATTTTTTAGGATTCTTTGATGAATAGAAAGTTCAAAAGAACAGTTTTTTAACATTATACACTACCAGTCAAAAGTTTTTGAACAGTAAGATTTATGATGTTTTTTAAAAAGTCTCCTCTGCTCACCAAGCCTGTATTTCTCTGATACAAAACTGTAAAATTTAAAAATATTTTTACAATTTAAAATAACAGCTTTTTATTTAAATATATTTTAAAATGTAATTTATTCCTGTGATCAAAGCTGAATTTTCAGCATCATTACTCCAGTCTTCAGCGTCATATGATCCTTCAGAAATCATTCTAATATGCTGATTTGCTGTTCAAGAAATATTTATTATTATCAATATTTAAAACAGTTGAGTACATTTTTGTCACGTTTCTTTGATGAATAGAAAAATCTGAAGATCACCATTTATATGAAATATAAAGCTTTTGAAACGTTCAGTCTTGGAGTCTTTTATTTAGCAAGGATGCTTTAAATGGATCAAAAGTGATGATAAAGACATTTATAATGATACAAATGATTTCTATTTCAGACAAATGCTGTTCTTCTAAACTTTCTATTCATCAAAGACACCTGAAAAAAATCTCCTCAGCTGTTTTCAACATAATAATAATAATAATTATTATTATTATTATTTTTTTTTTTTAGAAGTAAATCAGAACATTAGAATGATTTTTGAAGGATCATGTGACTGGAGTAATGATGCTAAAAATTCATCTTTGAAATCATAGGAATAAATTAGATTTAAAATATATTCAAATAGAAAACAGTTATTTTAAATAGCAAAAATATTTCAAAGTTTACTGTTTTTGCTGTAATTTAGATCAAATAAATGCAGGCTTGGTAAGAACAAGAGATTTTCTTTAAAAAACTTAACTTAAAAATCTTACTGTTCAAAAACTTTTGACTGGTAGTATACAGTAAATTTCTTATCTATCACTTTTTATGAAATAAATGCATCTTTGCTGAATAGAAGTATTAAAGTCAAAATATATATATAAAATATGCTTATTAAATATATATGCTTATTAATTTTTTTTTTTTTTTTTTTTTTTTGTAAATCACCTTAAAGAGATGTCCTTATTATCTTTCTGAGCTCTTGGATTTCACCAGAAATATCTTAATTTGTGTTCCGAAGATGAACAAAGGTCTTAAGGGTTTGGAATGACATAAGGATGTGTAATTAATGACAGAATTTTCATTTTTGGGTTGAACAATCTCTTTAAGCATTGTAAAAGCACTACATAGTAAACTTATGAATTGTAAGTTTACTATGTAGTTTACAAATTACACCTGGATCTCAATGTGGCTGCGAGAATAGAACAATTCCAGTCCACTGATATGACCACTTCTTGTGGACATCATTTTAAAACAGATCAATCTTTTTGAAGTCATTTCAGAGGCTGAGAAAGTTATTGTATTTTGAGGAAAAAACAAACATTTAATTTCAGAGGAGCGTGCGCTGATGAATCATGCACGGCAAGACCAAGGAAATGTAATAAAAAACATTAAAGGTCTATTTTGATTTCATGTTGATAAAGCGAACCACAGGAAGGTGCATTCATCTCACCACTATTTGTTCCTCCCTTGCATAGGTCACCTTGCTGTCGTCAAAGTAATACCACTGGCCGTTGTCCTTGTTCCGAGCATAACTAGTATCTAGATGGAGAAAAAAGACAAATATTTGTGTCATGTTATTGTGAATATTCAAAATAGCATGCAATTTTTTCCATAAATTATGTTTAATAAAAGCATAATAACTGAAGACTGATGCATACAGTGTCCATCTCGGAGTCCACCGTAGTGGTTCGACACAGCGATCAGGTCATATCTACAGGGAGGTTCGGTACTGTTCACGGTCTTCTTTAGGAGGAAACCTGAGAAGTCCAAATCCCTGCAGACAGAGAACAAGAGCTGCTTTTCACAAGAGCAATAACAACATGTGAACCAAGTTGTTATATTTTTTTGAAAGAAAGAAATAAATATATTTACTAAGCTAGGATGCAATAAACGGTTTAAAAGTGACAGTAAAGACATTTATGATGTTATAAAAAAATCTCGATTTCATGAAGTTGCTGTTCTTTTTACCTTCCTATTCATTAAAAAAAACTTAAGTAAAAATGTAGCACGGTTTCCACAAGAATATTAAGTAGAACAACTTTTCTTAAAAACAAAAAAAGTTTCTTTAGCAGCAAATCAATCTATTAAAATGATTTCTGAAGGATCATGTGACACTGAAGACTGTAGTAATGATGCTGAAAATTCAGCTTTGCATCACAGGATTTTTTTTTTTCCAAATTACCAACCCAAACTTAAAGATTAGTGTATATATGTCTTAATCTGACAAACAGTACTTCATCTTACCTAAGGGGAAACTCCACGATGGTATCCAGTTTCTCTCGAGAGTATTTTGTGTAGGAGAAGCGCTTTAAATGGATGATGAGAACCTCCGGCAAAGACCACAGATCCAATTTCTTAGTGGCAAGCTGATGCTTTTTACATGTTGGACAATACCTACAGATCACATAAACAAACACAAAGTTACATGTGTGGAGGAAGGAATCCTGTTCTTTAAATACATCACTAGAAATTATGAAACGGGTGGTTCATGCTCTGAATTATGCAACAAACAACACAAAATATTCCTCTTTTAACACGCCCATGAAGGACAGACTGGAATAAAAGGCTAGAATCTGTAATAGGTTGGGTCTAAGTAGTAGATTACCAGGGGTTTTCCTCTTCCAGTGTCTCTACTGTGGTAAAGAGCTCTATACATTCCTGCAGCTGCACTGTGGTTTGCTGGTGAGGGACGTCCATGCTCTGATGCTTTATATATTTCTGCACATACACAAATAAACAAAAAACATGTATTCGCAACAGAAATCCTGCAATTTGCATGGCTTGAAAAAACTCATCAGCCAGGACTAAAACAAAAAAGTAAACAGAATTTTTTTTTGATACTTACTAAATGTTCAAATTAATACTGCATTTAAGCATATATGTGAGAGCAAACCAGTGGTTCTTGTCATGGACATTCAAGAAAAACATTGATACACTACCAGTCAAAAGTTCTTAAACAGTAATATTTTTAATGTTTTTTAAAGAAGTCTCTTTTGCTCACCAAGCCAGCATTTATTTGATCCAAAATACAGCAAAAGTAGTAATATTTTGAAATAGTTTTACTATTTAAAATAACTCCTTTCTATTTGAATATATTTTAAAATGTAATTTATTTCTGTGATCAATGCTAAATTTTCAGCATCATTACTCCAGTCACATGATCCTTCAGAAATTATTCTAATATGCTGATTTGCTGTTCAAGGAATATTTATTATTATTATTATTATTAGTATTAGTATTATTATCAATATTGGATTGTTTGATGAATGGAAAGATCCAAAGATCAGTATTTATCTGAAATAAAAAGCTTTTGTAACACTATACATTATATCATTCAAAAGCTTTAAATCAGTGTTATTTTTTGGGAGGGGGGAAGACATTTCTAGAGATTGATACCTTTATTTATCAAGGATGCTTTAAAGTGATCAAAAGTGACATTAAAGACCATTTATAATGTTGCAAAGGATTTCTATTTCAGATAAATGCTGTTCTTCTGAACTTTCTATTTATCAAAGAAACCTGAAACAATTCTGTAATAATTCAATAATAAAAATTCTACAATAATAATACATGTTTTTGAGCAGCAAATCAGAATATTAGAATGATTTCTGAAGGATCATGTGACTGGAGTAATGATGCTAAAAATAAGCTTTGAAATCACAGGAATAAATTACATTTTAAAATATATTCAAATAGAAAACAGTTATTTTAAATAGTAAAAATATTTGCTTTTTGCTGTGATTTAGATCAAATAAATGCAGGCTTGGCGAGCAGAAAAGACTTCTTTAAAAAACATTAAAAATCTTACTGTCCAAAAGCTTTTGACTGCTAGTGTAAACGCTAATATGAACATGCAACTAATGGTTATGGATATCAAAATAAATACACTAACTATCTTTTGAAGGAAAGGTGATTTTCTTTCCATTTTAAGCATGTGTTTACATTTATGTACATAATAAACTCTGCTGTGTTGGATTGAGTGCCACTGTTTTTGACTTAAATTGACAATTAAAAGCTGCAGTGCTGGTTTAAAACAATATTTAGTAATATTATTGATTTTACTGCACTGACACTATCATATAAGAACAAAACCTTAACTGAATTAAGCTGAATAATGAAAATATTGAGCATGTATCAGCTTATTCAAATAACAAGGTTTCCCCGTTTACATGCACATCAGTAACCTGACAAAGCAAGTAAGCTGCATTTACATGACTTTATTAATAAATCAGGTTACTTCCCTTTAGTGACGTCAAAATATAATAATTTGCGTATCTGACTTTGAGTATTCCATGTGTTTGTCAGTTATGTTAAATAAAGCTTGCAACGTGTCAGCATGAGACTTACAGCTCATATTATCCTCTCATGCAGTTATAAATGCAGCGTCTTGACTGAACCACTTTTGCTGCACTAGATGAGCACACTTTTTATAATTTTCCAAGTCATGAAAGAGTCTGCCTTTCTTTACTGTAAAGCATTTGCTCTGTCCAGATCTGCACTAAAGATTCATTCCTGTCACGTATCACACATGCACACTTTCAATAAGCCGACAGAAAGCAGGTTATTGCGTTTACATGCTGACCGAAATGGGGGTAAGAGGCAAAAACCTACCTGTGCCAACCGGTTTATGCTAACGCCGCTTATGACCTTACTCCAGTAAAAGAAAACGGGTTACTGCGTTTACATGACCACATGCGTTTTCGGCATAATCGGCTTAAGAACGTGCATGTAAATGCACTCATTGTCTTCTTTAGAGCTGCTATAAAGCTGAATTGAATTAGATTCATAATTCATCAATTTTGCAACACTGATACTGTTATTGAACTGAATGGAATCAACTGAACTGACTCAAGCTGAATAATCATATTATGCCTTCCGCAGAGCTTCTTATAGCTAATTTGAGCTAATTTTCTTACACCGTTATTGAACTGAATCAACACTAAACTGAACTTCAGTTGAATAAATGACACTATTGTCTTTTTAGATTGTTTTTTTCCTGTTCATTACTGTGACGTTGCTTAGAATCAATCTGTACTGTATAAAGCTCTATATAAGTGAAAGTAATCTAAATTGACCGCAGTGACGCAATCCAGATGCATCACTGCATTAGAAGCTATACTTCAAAATGAGCATGACACTAAACCTCTAATGGAATAGGCTGGATTGAGCCTTGTATAAGAGATTACATTTATTTTCTAGTGCGACAACAGACGCAAAACCTTTTTAAGGATCAAAGAGTTCATTAGCAATCTTACCTCGGCTTCATTCTCATTGTAGTACTTCTTCTTCATGTCAGGGTCCCAGTCGATGGCGATATATGGCTGAGCTAAACAGAAACAGTGAGTCATGCCATTAAGAGCAGGAACATTTGTGCTTATGAACGCTCCGAGTTAAAAGATACCATGACAATGAAAAGATGCGAATTGAGCAGCCGGAGAGATAAAAGACACGCAATCTCACTTTGTTATGACCCTCGCTTGTGCGCACATGACCCTGAAGTTGTACAAAAGCATCAGAAGTGTTGAGAAGTCTGTAATAAATTGAGTTTCTCATTAGCGTGTACTCACAGCTGAAAGAGAAGCTGCCGTCCACCTCTCCCATCCCTCGCTCCGTGGTGCCATTAGAGTTCACCGCCTGAATGGTAAAGAGGGCTTTTTTCCGCCTCTCAGTGTAGCGCCGTCTTCCCGGAAGCCTCTTGTTTGCCTGCGCACAAGATGCGGCCTCCTCTTCATCTTCCTCGTCCTCATCTTCATCCTCTTCCCCCTTTCCCGAAGGTTCTGCACCGGCACTTTGGTCCCCGTCAGTGGCGTCTTGGGAGTTGGTGTCAGTACTGCCACATGCTGATTGGCCCTCCTCAGTACTGCTGCCCCGGTCCGGTTCACTGCTCGACTCCTCCTCCTCAGGTCTCTCTTCCCCTTCGCTGCTCGGGCTGGCTTCTGATTGGCAGTTGTTCTGCTCTTCAACCTGATTGCTTTCTTGAGTCTCCTCCTCTTTCTTGGATGGAGCCTCCTCAGAGTCTTCCTCGCCTTCATCTGTTTAGAAATGAATCATTATTGATACACAAAATGCTTGGGGTCATTAAACATTTTTGAAAGAAGTCTCTTGTAGTAATCAAAACTGCATTTATTTGTTCAAAAATACAGTAAAATAACAGTAACATTGTGAAATATTATTACAATTTAAAATAACTGTGTTCTGCCTAAATATACATGTTAAAATGCAATTTATTCCTGTGATGCAAAGCTGAATTTTCAGCATCTTTACTTCAGTCTTCAGTGTCACATGATCCTTCAGAAACCATTTAAAAGGATGGTTCACCCAGAAATGAAAATTTAATGTTTATCTGCTTACCCCCAGGACATCCAAGATGTAGGTGACTTTGTTTCTTTAGTAGAACACAAAGATTTTTAACTCAAACCATAGCTGTCTGTCAGTCATATATTGGCAGTCAATGGGACCCACGGCTTTGAGAGTAAAAAAACATACACAGACAAAACCAAATTAAAATCTGCGGCTTGTGATGATACATTGAGGTCTTAACAGATGAAACAATCGGTCTGTGCAAGAAACTGAATAGTATTTATATAATTTCTTACCTCTGATCCACCGCAATTTCCAACTGTCCTGAATGCGTTCACAAAAGCTCTTTGTCATGCACCAGCTGTTGTGAACGCGCTCAGGACAGTTGGACATTGCTGTGGATCAGAGGTAAAAAATAACAAATTTTTTGTAATGATATAAATACTGTTCAGTTTCTTGCACAGACCATTTGTTTCATGTGTTAAGACCTTGTTTTTTTTCTGTGTATGTTTTTTTTTTTACTTTCAAAGCCGTGGGTCCCATTGACTGCCATTATATGACTGACAGACTGCAACGGTTTGAGTTAAAAATCTTTGTTTGTGTTCAATTAAAGAAACAAAGTCACCTACATCTTGAATGCCCTGGGTGTAAGCAGATAAACATCAAATTTTTCATTTTTGGGTGAACTATCCCTTTAATATAGTGATTTCCTGCTCAAGAAACATTTCTTTATAAGAATAATTTTTGTGAAAACTGTAACATTTTGATCAAGGTTCTTTGATGAATAAAAAGGTAAAAAGAACAGCATTTATTTGAAAAATAAATATTTTTTAACATTATACATGATACACTGCCACTTTTAATTAATTTAATGCATCCTTGCAGAAGAAAAGTATTAATCTCTTAAAAGTCCCATTTTGTCAAAATCGAAATTTCCTGGCTTTTTTCATGATAACTGAGGTCTAGGGGCTATGTAACTACCATATGAGTTTCAAAGCAGTCAATCCACAGTAAACTGCACACAGCCTGCTTAAAGTAGCTGTTTCTTTTCACGAGACGCTGTGACTTCTGTAAAGATGTGACGTCCGATCTACTCAGTCACCGCCTTCAGTCACCACCCCGAACACCAACCACTGTCCCACCCTCCTTTTGTCAAACCCAGACAACAACGCATCCATTCCATTGTTGAGCAACAACAACACGAAATCAAGTCGAGAAAACGCTGTTCAGTCGATAGATGTCGAAACTACATCATTGCACAGGCTTCAGAACAACGTGAATATAAGAGACCAGTGGCACGTCAACTTCAGCCTCTTTCACACAGCGATTCCGGTAAATACACGGATAATGTGTCCCATGATTTGTTCCGGAGTTGTTTAATTTTGTTTCATTCACAGTTGTTTTCCGGAATCTGTGCGTGCTTTACACACAACCCATTAAGACATGTGACATTTGGATGTGAGATGTAATGCAACGCGTACGTTTCACTAAACCTAAACTAACCTGAACAAACTGTGCTTCAGCTCTGATAGTGCGGAGCTGGCTCTGCCCAATCGCCGCTTCATTCCACTTTGCACGTATTTTTTCGTCATGAAGAGTCGCATGATAACATGCATCATCACTACAACACTGCCTTTATGGTTCTGGCTTTTGTTCACACAGCGCTCGTTCCCGTAATTTTCCAGAATCAGCGCGCATTGTGAAAGGGGCTTTACTGAAGCAACAGTTATGTAGCTTACTGCATTCGGTGTTTGAAAAAGAAAAAACATTAATGATCATTCTGAAATATCCTGTTGAGTATCAGCAGGCTAGGCTCTCTCTATGGCTCTGAACTCGCTTACAGCATACATGACGTAGTTACCTGTGGTTGCCCTGGCTGTGCTTCACTCAGAAAACAACAGGCCAATCAGAAGAGAGGCTCATGAATATTAATTAGATGGGCCAAAATCGACCTGTTTTTGACAGAGCTCCTAAAAAAGGAGCTGTAAAAATATATTGAGATGGATTTTGGCAATTATACCGCAAATATATATTCTTAAGGACATCAACAACTAAATTAAACCTACAGAAATGTGTACAATATGGGACCTTTAAAATAAAAACAAAGTCATACCATCACTAACTCCATTGGTCTGTGCCTTATACAACTCTTCCTCATCTTCTTCTTCCTCCTCCTCTACTTCTTCTGAAGGGTCTAGGGGGTGGACATAACGTCTGTGCAGGGACACAATCATGACATACATACAAATGACAACCCTGGTCCTTACACCATCATTGAATTCAATCAACACTGAACCGAACTTCAGTTGAATAATGACACACTATTGTCTTTTTAGATTGTTTTTTTTTCCTGTTCATTGCTGTGAAGTTACTGTGAACCTCAAACTCGAATTGAATCGAGGAATTGTGACAGCCCTAATCTGTATAATTTAAAAAAAAAAAAAATTCCAGGACTAATGGCATATACATCTGGTAATAACCATATTAATAATTTTTATATTAAAAATGCTATAAAAAAAATACACATAATAAATGTACAGCATATTAAAAATGAAATAATCCTGATACTTAATCAAAACTAGCTTGTCAAACATACATGACTGGTTAGACTTACGCCAGTCTTTGCAAGAGGAGCTGGTAGAGATCTTCCCGTGTGCACTGGGCGCGTGGCACAGACATGAGCAGTGGGTGACCAAACAGGGAGGTGCCGTAGCTGTTGCTGCCCGAACCGTAATCTCTGTAATGGGAGCGTTCACGCATGTAGATGGCCATAACCACCTCCTCACCATCCTGATCCACACATCCGCTGCTCAGCTGATACCTGCGTCAACACACCACAAAACATATTTAGACCCAGCCGATTGCCTTAAGATGCATCTTTAATACCTATAATGGCCCTGAAAGAGGAACTTTGAAATGCATTATATGAAAAAATGAAATTATGAATTCATTAATTTAAATTTAAGTTCACATGTTAATTATTTACCAAAATAATAAGATATTTCACAAAAGAGACGTTTACATGAAAAAATAATCGTTGAATTTATAAAAATAACCTTGTTCAAAAGTTTACATAAACCAGTGTTGTTTTCGTCAACGATGACGAAATCATTTCGTTGACGCCACTTTTTTTCATGACGATAATGAGACGAAATGGCTTGTTGAAATGGCTTGTTGATGACTAAAACATGACGAGACGTGTGTGAGTTTTCGTTGACGAGACGAGAATAGACGAAAATGTTAGTGGGTGGTCCGTCAGACATTTAAAATGCATGATATTTCTGCTTATTGTGCATGCCAATTAAAACCGAAAGTATCTGCCGCTATGGCAAGCCGTTTAGCATTAAATACTCTTTGCCATACTAGTATGGCAAGCCGTTTTAGCATTCTATCCTTGTTTGGTTACGCTCAACACGTCACATTGTTGTCACTCAGACAGACAGACGATTAACCATGATGGCGGCAGTTTGCACACAGGGTGGTCGCAAACGGTGAGAGGACCTATGGGTGTATTTCAAATATATGTCTTTTATGTCTAAAACCATTCCTTCATTATTGTAATTATTGGTGAAAATAGTCGATCCGGAAGCTCACATTTTGTTGAACTATAGATCTGCTATTTTCACAACTTATAAGTGACACTACCAAACAGCAAAATACTTACTGACCTACATTAATTTGTTAAAAGACTTTTTCCCCTTTTTTTGACTAAAACTAGACTAAAACCTTTTTGACTTTTCGTCGACTAAAATTGGACTAAAACTATCACATTTAGAAGTGACTAAAATTTGACTAAAACTAATAAGCATTTTAGTCCAAAAGACTAAGACTAAATCTAAGATGGTTGTCAAAAACAACACTGACATAAACTTGATTATTAGTACTGTGCTGTTACCGAAATGACCCACAGCTGTTTTTTTTTTTGTTTGTTTTTTTAAGTGATAGTTGTTCATAAGTCCTGAACAGATAATCTTCCTGCTGTTGTTCAGAAAAATCCTTCAGGTTCCTTAAATTCTTTGGTTTTTTAGCATTTTTGTGTATTTGAACCCTTTCCAACAATGACTGTATGATTTTGAGATCCATCTTTTCACACTGAGGACAACTGAGGGACTCATATGCAACTATTACAGAAGATTCAAACGCTCACTGATGCTCCAGAAGGAAACACAATGCATTAAGAAAACTTTTTTAATTTGAAGATCAGTGAAAATTTAACTTATTTTGTCTTCTGGGAAACATGTAAGTATCTTCTGTAGCTTCTGAAAGGCAGTACTAAATGAAAAAATATGATATTTAAGCAAAATAACAAAAATTTACACATCTTCATTCTGTTCAAAAGTTTACACCCCTGGCTCTTAATGCATGGTGTTTCCTTCCGAAGCATCAGTGAGTGTTTAAACCTTTTGTAATAGTTGCATGAGTCCCTCAGTTGTCTTCATTGTGAAAAGATGGAGCTCAAAATCATACAGTCAATGTTGGAAAAGATTAAAATACACAAAAATGCTAAAAAAAAACACAAAGAATTTGAGGAACCTGAAGGATTTTTTCTGAAAAACAGCAGGCAGTTTAACTGTTCAGGACAAACAAGGGACTCATGAACAACTATCACTAAACAAAAAAGACAGCTGTGGATCATTCAGGTAACAACACAGTATTAAGAAACAAGTGTATGCAAACTTTTGAAAGGGGTAATTTTTATAAATGCAACTACTATTTTCTCTTGTGCAATATATGTAAACATCTTCTATTTGAAATATCTTATACCTAAATAAAAAATGACATGCATTTTGTATGATCCCTCTTAGTTTGGTAAAATTATTTGCATTTTGAAGATTCTGCAAGGTGTATGACCTCAACTGTATTTAACAGGTAAAATGGAAATGAACCAGGCTTAATGAATACTGTACATTTGTGTGTGTTGGTGTGTCTCTATGATTAAAGCTGTTTATTCAGATTAGTTCCATCTTACACAAATATATCATCCCGGTCCAGTATACAGCTTAAGGACTCGTCAGCCTGGTAAATCCTATAGAAGCGGTGATTGAAAACATCAGCCACAGCCATCTGTGAAGAGCAGGCCAATTATTAGCTCAGAACAGAAACAACATTTGTAAATGGTAAGTCAAACTTAAAATGGGTTTGGATTTTTGGCCAGTGTTTCAATAGTTAAAAGGCATGTTTGAACCTGGCTGGAAGGGATGTCTGTTGCCTGAGAAAGGGCAGCGCACAAGTCAGACACTCTGCCAGCTTTAGGGACAATCAGACGATACTGCAGAGAGAAGACAGACACATTCATCCGTCATCAGCACGAACACAACTCACAGTAAAGCATACTGCATCCTTACTAAACGCTGTTCAACAGAACTGTCAGACTACTTTGCCCTAAGCAAAACCGGTTCTGATGACATCACACACCACCAGCTGTCTTCCTGTTTACAAACCTGTAATACTACATCACTCACATCTGCCAAACTCATAGCATGGGCTCACTCATAAAGTGCATGTCTGTCATGCTGCACATATGCTGCTTTTCCTGCCAAAGATGACTGAGCATTTTGGTATTTCACAGTTTGCTTGTTTTTTTATGTATGTGTATGTGACATAATACAAACCTGGGTGGGTTTGGCTGTGGGATCCAGGGATACATAGAACACCTCCATGACCCTCTCCTTACTAACAGGTAAGGGGACACTCAAGTAGCAGAAGGGGTCAAAGGTCACAGAGACCTTGTTGCACTCGGGACACACCAGCGTCGATTTAAACAATCCGTGGAATGTGTCGACGATGACCGAATCGTTCCGCCGCAAATGGTTGCACCATGCTTCCTCAGCCACTTCCTGTAATGCACAAATAGAAATGTGATTCCCATAGTAACACTTTGTTTTGTTCTAGAGTTATGTTTAGACCAATATTTGGAGTTTGGATTTTACAGAGACTATTTAATTAGCTGATTTTTTTTAAATGAACACTAATTAAACTTTTCATAATATAAAACAGAATGTAATTTTAAATTAATAGTTGTAATAATGACTATAATAATAATAATAATAATAATAATATACACATTTACTATCAATGTTGGGAACAGTTGTGCTGTTTAATATTTCTTTGGAACCTGTGATCATTTTTCACGATTCTTTGATGAATAATAAGTTAAAAAGAACAGTATTTTTATAAAATAGGCATCTTTTGTAATAATATATATTACCATTTAAAAGTTTGAGGTCAGTATGTTTAAAAGAAAGAAATTAATACTTCTATTCAGGATATGTTAATTTGATAAAAAGTTATAGTAAAGACTTTTGTTACAAAAGATTTCAGTTTTGAATAAATGCTGTTCTTTTTAACTTTTTATCCAAAGAATCACAAAAAATAGATTTAAATTTTATTACAGAATTAATAATGACTTATTACTAATTACCCATGTAAATGTTTTTTTATTATTCAATAAAAAAAAGAAAAAAGAAAAAGTATGCTTCACCATAGTGTCACAAAAAATTAATGATTTTTATTTTACAAAAAGAGACAGCATTCAATAAATGTTGCATCACTGTTATATGATATGAGGTACACACAAGTAATTCTTTGTGTACTACAATGTGTGTGTGTGTGTGTGTGTGCGCGTGTGAAAAGCACCTGGTCAGGTCTGCCATCCGCATCCCTGAGTTCAATATATTCCTTCTTTTTGACCCGGTTGAGGTCTTCATGTAGTCCATCCAACAGGAAAGACAGCAGCTCCTGAGAGTCGTGTTGTTGGTAGCCAAGAAACTGTGATGCAAAGTGGCCAACCTTTGTCTGTGAAGACATACACAAACAATTTTTGTTCATTTGTGCTCTACTAATAGAGCAAAACTAACATTTAAAGCCTATAAATGACTTCAAAAGTCAAAGTGACAGTAAAGGCATTTAAAACAGAAAAAGTTTTGTTTCAAATAAATTCTGTTTTAATGAACTATTTATCATAGAAATCTGAATGAAAAAGTATCATGTTTTTTACAAATCAGCAAATTAGAATGATTTCTGGAGGAACATGTGAGACTGACGACTAGAGTATTGGCTAATAAATTCAGCTTTGCATTACAGAAAATATTTTAAAATATATTCAAATAGAAATCTAATAATATTTCACAATATTACTGTTTTTACTGTATGCAGCCTTTGCAAGCAGAGAGATGTTTTCCAAAAACTTTAAATGATTATTGTACTTTATTAAGCTTTTATTGATATGAAAGCAAAGAGAGGACAAAAGAAGAAGATGGGAAACGGTATAGTAATTAGAATGGGAACCAGGTTGGAAATGAACCAATTGATTTCAGCTCTGCTGGTGACCACAAACAAGTTTTGCACGAAAAAAATGCTAATGCAGAGTGATCACTACAATTACATTACCTTAAATACCCGAGGAACCACAGAATAGTGCCTGCCTGACCACATCTGTTTGATGACATCTGCGTAGGCTTCTGCAATTTCACCTTTCATGCCCAGAGGGTTGCTGAAATTCAGCTCCTCCAGATACGAGTTCTTCAAAAAGTACTCAGTCAGTGGCGGCGTGTTACTCAGACACTGTGGGAAAAATGCACAATTCACTTTAAATGAAATGAAATATTTGCTAATAATTTACTTACCCTTATGTCATCCAAGATTCAGTCAAAAAGAAAGTTTTTTTTTTAAGAAAAACATTCAAGGATTTATCGCCATATAGTGGACTTAAATGTGGTTAAAAAGTATATAAGTTTTATTATTTTTTAGAAAATGATCAATCGTTTTGCTAGATAAGTCCCTTATTTCTCGGCTGGGATTGCGTAGAGCCATTTGAAGCTGCACTGAAACAGCAATTTGGACCTTCAACATGTTGAAGTCCACTATATGGAGAAAAATCCTGGAATGTTTGCTCAAAAACCTTCATTCCTTTTTCGACTGAAGAAAGACAGACATGAACATCTTGGATGATACGCCGGTGAGTATTTTAATTCTGTAAGTGAGCTAATCCTTCAAGTAAAGCTTTTTTCAAAATATATGTGACTGAGTGTTAAGCAATTCATGACCTCTGACCTGTAAAGCTGAGTTCATGAAGCAGGTGTTGCCAAGGTTTGTGAGGCCACACACTCCAGGAGGCCCTCGATACGAGTCCTCGTCAGCAGAGTTCCGCCTGGAGACACAAAATTCCATATAAATTCCAAATATCCAATAAAATGAGTGCAGGTCAAGTCATGTTGCAGCCAAGGTTCAACAACTGGTCTATTTAATCTGAAACATTCATGCTATATCAAGCTCTTTAATTCTAAAAAATCTTATAAAATTTATTCCTCATGATATAGAGCTGCAAAACAATTAGTCATGATTAATCGACTCAAAATAAAAGTTTATGTTTGCATACTACATGTGTACTGTGTATATTTATTATGTATGTATAAATACACACACATACATGTACACATTAAATATAAAGTATTTGTAAAATACTTATATATAAATTATATACAAGTGCCTACATACAAATATATTTTTTAAATATATACATATTTGTGTGTGTTTTTATATACATACTAAATATACAAAGTACACACAGATATACAAACATAAACTTTTATTTTGAATTGATTAATCGTGACTAATCGTTTTGCAGCTCTATCATGATATGACCAGCGTTGGGTGTAACGCATTATATAATCAGATTTTATAAAGTAACTAGTGAAGTAATGCATTACTCTTAAATTTACAATAAAATATCTGAGTTACTTTTTTCCCATTAATTGATTGAAAGCTCTCCTGTCCCCATGTTGAAAGAAATCAGGAGTAAAATGTTACTTTAGTTCTAGAATAACTGCGAACATGCGTTAATTCATCTCACTCACCAAAAAAAACCAGATTCAGTATTGCTTAAAATGAAAAAAACAGTGACGCAAACCTGCAATAATTAAATATTAAATATGTTAAATATTACAAATATCTTTTATGTATTTAATCCCATTTTATTAACCAGTGTCTTTGCTGTCCTTCGATAATCCTTCAATAATCCAATTCAACTATACTAATAAGCAAAAATTACTCAAAATAAACTAACTTTTGTTCTTTTTTTATTGCTAAAGAATGTTTTTCTTCTGTGTTATACTATACAGACATAAATTTACTTTTCCTTCAACTTGAGGCTTTTGGTGTGAAAGGGCTTTTACCTTTGACAAAAATAGAACTTTTTATATTAAAAACAAACAAGCAAGCCATGCCCAGATTTAAAAAGTAATGCAAGTAATGTAACAAATAATTTTCTATAAAAAGTAACTAAGTAACGTAATTAGTTACCTTTTTAGGGAATAACACAATATTGGTAACACTTTACAATAAGGTTCCTTAGTTAACATTAGTTAACCACATTAGTTAACATGAACTAATAATGAACTGCACTTATACCGCATTTATTAACCTTTGTTAATGTTAATTTCAACATTTACTAATCCATTAAAATTTTGTTAACATTAGTTAACGCAGTGTGAACTAACATGAACAAACAATGAACAATTGTATTTCCGTTAACTAATGTTAATAAAGATTAGTAAATACAGTAACGAATGTATTGCTCATGGTTAGTTCATGTTAGTTAATACATTAACTAATGTTTAACTAATGAACCTTATTGTAAAGTGTTACCACAATATTATAATGCATTACTTTTAAAAGTAACAAAATGAATAAAAAAATGAAATGCAATTCAGAATATGATGCAAACCTGCAATAATTTAATATGTTAAATATTACAAATATCTTTTATGTATTTAATCCCATTTTATTAACCAGTGTCTTTGCTGTCCTTTGATAATCCTTCAATAATCCAATTCAACTATACTAATAAGCAAAAATTACTCAAAATAAACTAACTTTTGTTCTTTTTTTATTGCTAAAGAAGTATAAAGAAGTATAGTATTGTGTTATACTATACAGACGTAAATTTACTTTTCCTTCAACTTGAGGCTTTTGGTGTGAAAGGGCTTTTACCTTTGACAAAAATAGAACTTTTTATATTAAAAACAAACAAGCAAGCCATGCCCAAATTTAAAAAGTAATGCAAGTAATGTAACGCATTATTAATAGTAACTAAGTAACGTAATTAGTTACTTTTTTTTAGGGAGTAACGCAATATGCATTACTTTTAAAAGTAACTTTTATATATGACCCCTTTAAAACTGACTTAAATAGGGCAAAATCTCCTTTTTAACCTACTATAATAGTTTATTGGACGAATAAAAGGCATAAAAGGCACAATAGATGATCTTTGCCCATGAACAAAAATGTGTGGCTTATTCTGGAGTGACTTTGACAGTGGGTGTAAATAACATGGTCCCAGTTATTTTCAAAGCAAACAATTTTTTCTACCAACCACAGGATTGATTGAAAAGTGCATTTGTGCTACACTGATCATCTTTGGCTTGCCATTTCTTGAGGATATACGCATTTAACCAATGGGGCTGATGATACATATGTGGACATTTGAGCGTTTTGTGCTTTAGACATGTGTCTGTCCATTTTCCTAGACAAAAACAGAAAGGAAACTTGCATTTGCGCATGAGAGAAGGAAGCTGGTGTCTTTATACTCACATGATCTGAGGCCTGGATGTGGGCCACGTACCATCCGCATTCCTGATCTCCATAATCACCGTCTGCAGAGTGAGCAGAGCATGTTAGGACACAACACATACAAACACATTCAGGGTGGCCCATGACAGAGCATTCATTTACTAGTAGCAACGTTTGTCTATATGACAAACCCGCCAGGCGAGGTTGCGGGCACTGCCTATTACTGTAAATGTCACCAAATGGTTACATAACATAATAGATGAGCAGAGTTTAGGAGTATAAATGGTAGGTGTGTGATGTACCATGCCGGAGCTGAGGCAGGCATCTAGGACGGTCATGTTAAGGTTGCGTAGCCTCTCTGAGCTCGTATCCGTACTCCGCATCCACAGTCGACTCTCAGCAGTCTCTGATACGTCAAAATGCTGCCGTATCTTTTGATGTATAGCGTCTATTAAATAAAGAGACACACGTTAGAGATTTACACACATGCACGCACTCAGAGATCTGAGGCTCAGATACACCAAGCTGCCAATATCCTAAGGGGTTTCACACATCAGTTTACAGAAACATAAATACATGGCAAATATGAAGTAGAATAACATGCTGTAAATTAAGTGGCAATCCAGAGCTTGAGCTAAACCTTTAATGCACCACAGAAGACATTTAGTTCATTTTCATTTAAATATAGTTTAACACATTTAGTATGCCTGTTCATCAAATATAACTCATAGGAGAACAAACTGTAAGGTATTGAGGTAACTGTCTAATTCTATTGAACTTAAAAGACATACACTACTGTTCATGAGTTTGAGGTTGGTATGATTTGTTTTGCTTTTTTCCTTTTTATTTTTTTAAAGAAATTAATGCATTTATTCCAATTCATATTTCTGTATTTTTCTTTTATATTAATACTTTTTCAATCGATCAAGTAAAGACATTTATAATTGTACAAAACAAATCCTTTTCAAAAATCGATTTCATTAAGCAATCCTGAAAAAAATATGAATGCCAGTTTCCAAAAAATCCTAGATGTTTTTGAGGAGCAAATCAGCATATTAGAATGATTTCTGAAGGATCGTGTCACACTAAAGACTAAAGTAATGATGCTGAATATTCAGCTTTGCATCCCAGAAACAAAATATATTTTAAAACATATTCAAATGGAAAAGAGTTATTTTAAATGATAATAATCTCACAACAATATTACCGTTTTAGTGCTTTGAAGAGCATAAGAGACTTCCTTTTAAAAAATATTACCAACCCCAAACTTTTGAACAGTAGTGTATAAATGTTACTGAATGAAAATATCAAACTATGAGAAGTTCATTTAAAAATTTCACTAAAAAAAGGTATGTTTTAAATGATAAAACACACTAGACTTGTGACACGCATAAACACACAAATGCATGAGAGATAAAAGAAGTGTGCAAAGAAGTTAATTCTTTTTCCAGTTGAAGTTCTGCAAATTTGTATAGTGAACAAAATTGAGATACATCAATAGAGGATCTAAACACCACAAATTGAGCTTAGTATTAAGAATGCAATCTTTACTGATGGAAGGTAGACTGAATTCATTATTTGTTATTTCAGATTCATGATTTACTAAAAACAGAAGCCCTAGCCTTGTTATTCATTGCAGTGATTTTCTATGCAGAAAGCAAAGTGACTATATAAAGACTATATCTTTAATCAGACATTTTTAAAGGGATAGTTCACCCAAAAATGAACATTTTGTCAGCATTTACTCACGCTCATGTCATTCCAAACCTGTATACATTTCTTTCTTATGTTGAATACAAAAGAAGATATTTTAAAGAAAAAAATTCTATGGGAGTAAATGGGGATCATTAACGGTTCGATTACCAGCAATCATCAAAATATCTTCTTTTATGTTCAACATAAGAAAGAAAGTCATACAGGTTTGGAACGACATGAGGGTCAGTAAACAATGACAACATTTTCTGAATATTTTTTTCTATTCATTAACAGCCTTTACTCACGTATCTTCTCTGCTCTACTGAAGCTTGCAGATACTGTACTCTCCAGGTTGCTAGATAGACAGAGGTAGATCTCCACAGGGTAGACCTCTACTTTAACAGTGCTGGGAAGATCAACAACCTGGAAAGAGAAAGATGAACATTTCCACATTATCCTAAATGACAAACACTGCCCATTTTAAACTCAACATCTCATTTGACTGAGATCAGAAAAGTCAACAGTCTACCTTTCTCTCTAAAGGAGGCTGATTTTCCATCATGCCATACCACAACAAGAGTTTATGCCAGGCTTCTGCTGGGACCAGGATGAAGTCATCATTCTCTGACAGCCTCTCTTTCAGATGATAGGAATCCAGATCTACAGAAAGCACACAAAATATTTCAAAACATCTTCTGTCTCCGGAGTTAATAAAGGAATAGTTTGCCAAAAAAAAAATAAAAAATGTACTCAGCCTCAGGGCATTCAAGATGTGGATGAGTTTGTTTATTCTTCAGAACAGAGTTGGAGAAATTTAGCATTATGTCACTTGCTCACCAATGGATCCTCTGCAGTAAATGGGTGCCGTCATAATGACAAGCGTGATAAGCAAAAAGCTTCAGTTTTGTAAAAAACAAAACCATGATTAAGAAATGCTTTCACTTTAAACCATTGCTTCCAGCTAAAATACAAGTGAAAATATCACTTTCCACAGTGAGCTTGGACTTTTTCCACTGAAAGACATGTTATTATGGATTATGACCTAGCATTAGGCCATAAATGATGGTTTAAAGATAAAGAGCCTTAAATATGGATTTGTTTCTTACAAACACACAGTTTTTCACTTCATAAGACATTATAAGATTTGTATGGATTACTTGTGGATTATTGTGATGTTTTTATAAGATCTCATTGTGACGGCACCCAATTACTGCAGAGGATCCATTGGTGAGCAAGTCATGTAAATGATGTAATGCTAAATTTCTCATTTTTAAAATCTGTTCTGATGAAGAAACAAACTTGATTTTGGATGGCCCGAGGGTGAGTAATTCGTCTGTGAATTTATATTTAAACTAACCTTCATAGAGCTCAGTGTTATCAATCTTTCCGGGATAGGAGGTGGAATTTTGGTCCCCGGTGTGCACATACTCTTTCCACTGATCATACCACCTTTTGTCCAACAAATACCTGCAATAGAGATGCATGCACCTGTCACATTCAACACAGCTTGGTTGTATCAGACCAACATCATTTAATGAGCTTTACGACAAATCTGTTTAATGTAAACTGCACAGGGCGCCAGTGTCAGTCATGGATTAAGACACCAAACTTTTGTCATATGCCTTTAAGGGCGAAAAGGAATTGTAGCAGATCTGCCTTTCCTGTCCAAGGAACGAGAACAAACCGAAAGTAACTTTCCCATAACAGACTGACACACCTTCCAGAGATGGAAGTGAAACTTAAAGCAATAAGTTAGACAACGTAAAATCAGGTCATGTGAACATTTGCTAAATGAAAATGAAAATAATTAAACAGTTTAAAGCGGGTAGAGTTAAGGATGTTCTAATCTGGTAAAACGAGCAACCTGTCAAATCCTAATGATGCTAAGGAAGCTGTTAACCAGGAAACACAATATATTAGGCCTGAAAGCTGACCTGTATGTCAGTTTCCATCTTTTATTTGATATCTGAATCCTTTAACTCTCAATCACATTGGTATGGCTGCTACTGAATCTAAAGAACCTAAAGACCCACAAACCGTACAAACTCAAGCGTGTTATTAGTTTTAAAGAGTTCTGTTAGTGCTTTATCCGTGTTGTGGTTGTTGTTGTTTATTGAATGTTTGTTTGTTTGTTATTTAGGCTGTGAAGTTTCTCTCACCAGCTGTCTCCGGCCCGGAGCTGCTGTTGGTTCAGGTTGTCGATCTCCCGCCACTGGGTCTCGAGTCCCGGAGGCTCCGTAGCCGACCCGGTGCTGCTGTTCGCAGCCATAATCACTCATAAAATCCGAAAAGCGCCGTTAGAGCCGCATAGACACACCGGAATGTTTTGACGCAGGAAGTAGGAAGCGGTTAGAATGACAACTTCCGCCCTGCGAGAGAGAGGGGCGGAACTCTAGGGAGTGGCGTACGGCAAGAGGATGCGTGGTGGGGGAGAGTTTGTTACTAATCTGTTTTATTTGATCAACTCTTCTAAATAAATAAAAAAAGACGGCCACTGCGATAAATATCTTGCCACTAGCATTAAAATAGATCCTGTATGTATGTTTTAATTTTATTTTGTGCCTTTTATTTATTTATTTATTTATGTAATTTGGTAATAATAACTAAATGTATGCAGTATACAGCAGTATATTTATTTATACATTAATTTTATATTATTAAAAAAATATTTTTCGCATTTAATTATTAGTCTTTTATTTAATTTATTAACTACTTACTGAAACGTTTGACTGTTATTGCTGAAAAATGCCCTCATAAATCAGATACAACTCATTTATTATTATTATTATTACTATTATCAAGTTTGATTTTGTATTAGTGGGGACATAACGGCAGACAACAGAAATGTAATTGTTTGATCAAAATTATTGCTATTCACAATTAAGTAGTCGCTGGATATTGGTAGGGACATGACACAGTCCCCCTACTGCACATGTGAAGAGGTAAAGCAACAGATTAATGAGTTCATCCAAATTTCACAAAAGCTTCAAATGATCCGCGAACCCGCTCTAAAGCTAGTTCTAAATCAAGTGATTCGCGTACCCGCATATAAGTCCTGATCTAAATCAAATCCAAAGTCCCGATCAAATGATTCGTGATACACAGAGTTCCGATCTAAATCAAATGATTCTCAATACATGATTTGAAGTTTCAATCTAAATCAAATGCTTCACAATCCAAGCATTATTCGTGATACCCGCTCAAGTCCTTGTCTGAATCAAATGATTCGCGAACCTGCTCCGAAGTTTCGATCTGAATCAAATTAATCATTTCGCGAACCCACTCCCAAGTTCCGATCTGAATCAAAAGATTCGCGAATGTACCGCTCTGAAGTTCTGATCTAAATCAGATGATTTGAATTATGATTAGCGAACCTGCATGGAAGTCTCAAACTCAATCAAATGATTTGTGATACACGCTCCGAGTCCTGACCTGAAACAAATCATTAGCGATGCAAGCTTTTAAATTATTAAATGATTTCAAATTATTTGCGAACCGAAGTTCCGATCTGAATCAAATGATTCGCGAACACGCTCCGTCCTGATCTAAATCACATTATTCGTGATACCGGCTCGAGCTCTGGTCTGAATCAAATGATTTGTGAACCTGCTCCGAAGTTTCGATCTGAATCAAATGAATCAATTTGCGAACCCGCTCCCAAGTTCCGATCTGAATCAAAAGATTCACGAATCTACTGCTCTTAAGTTCCGATCTAAATCAAATGATTCGTATTATGATTAGCAAACCTGCATGGAAGTCCCAAACTCAATCAAATGATTTGTTATACGCACTCCGAGTCCTGATCTGAATCAAATCATTAGCAATGCGAGCTTTTAGTCCTGATCTGAATCAAATGATTCGCGAACACGCTCTGAAGTTCTTTTCTAAATCAAATGATTCGTGATACTGGCTCCGTGTCCTGGTCTGAATTAAATGATTTGCGAACCCGCTCCTAAATTCCGATCTGAATCAAAAGATACACAAAGTTCCAATCTAAATCAATTGATTCGCGATACCCGCTCCGAGTCCTGATCTGAATCAAAAGATTCGTGAATCGACCGCTCCCAAGTTCCGATCTAAATCAAATGATTCGAATTATGATTAGCTAACCTGCATGGAAGTCCCAAACTCAATCAAATGATCTGTGATACGTGCTCTGAGTCCTGATCTGAATCAAATCATCAGCGATGCAATCTTTTAGTCCCGATCTGAATCAAATGATTCGCGAACACGCTCTGAAATTCCAATCTAAATCAAATGATTCGTGATACGCGCTCCGAGTCCTGGTCTGAATTAAATGATTTGCGAACCGCCTCCTAAATTCCGATCTGAATCAAAACCGCGATCTGAATCAAATTATCGCGAAACCGCATCCAAGTCCCGAACTCATTCAAATGATTCATGATACTCGCTCTGAGTCCTGAATCAAATGATTCGCTATGCGAGCTCTTAAGTCCCGATCTGAATCAAATGATTCGCGATACGCGATCCGATTGGAGTGCTTCGAAAAACAGTCAGTGAATCATTTTCCGACGCAGTAGTTTGATTCGTTTTAAGAAGCTCCGTTTCACCCATCACTATGTGCTTTTTAATAGATGTTATGTCGAAATTCGTAAATTAATGGCTCGTTTGATCTGGTGTTTGCTATATCCCTTAAACCGAATGATCGAAGTCACACGTTTTAATCAAACGGAGCAGTTGGCATTAAGATCGAATTTGTAGTTTAATCCACTATAGGCCTAAGAAGTTTGACCACTGCAGTTCAGTTGGTCACAGTTAAAAAGGAAATCAGTTGAAACCATCCAGCCATCTCATACCACTTAAGTGTTAAATGTACTAGTATATAGCCTGTAATTTGAGAAATTATGTTGAATCTGATTGTATTAGTGATAGTCAATGTAAAAAGAGCAAATGGGAGAAACAGATGAACACAAAACAGCATAGGCCTAACAACATAAAGTTAAAGAGGGTAAACTTTATCATTCAACTCTGTGCACGTATTATTTAAACACTTCTGCTACATTATATATTGACTTGCCCATATATTAAATCTGCATCCGTGAAAGTGCAGTTTTCTTGCGTATTTTTTTCAGCTTCATACATCAAATCAAATGCAACATATTGCATTACTATACATGCATTCAGCTAATATTTATACGATTATATATGATATGTATTTATACATTTATTGTGCATTGATTAAAATATATACATTTTCGTATACATATCACGATCTAAATCTAATATTCCAACACTTAAATCCTTGAATTTGACAGTGAAAATTTACAGGGCTACGTGGTGTTATGCATATACATTCAAATTACCTAATTCCTTCATTTTTGTTGTCAGAAAAACAAAATTATGTAAGTGACCTGAAGTATTATTGACTGTAGGACTATGCATATGACACAAGGTGGCAGTGTTTGTCCAAATTACACAGACAATAGTGACTCAATTCACAGAACTAAAAATACTCAAAAACTACCCATAAATTGATTTAGGCTATTGATCGAGAAAGGACCTTTCCATAAAATGACTAATCTTAATCTTATAGCATAACATTTTGGTTGACAGTTTGTGAACCTGCACTGTTCCAATTTGCCTTAAGACTTAAGAGAGTTTTAAAATGTTTTTATTATAAACAATTCAAAAACTACATATAAACTTACATAAGCCATAAGCTTATGTTCTAGACGCTGCAGTGCATGGAATTTGGTTATTTTCCTCTTGAATATGATGCTGATTCTAAAGCAATAGATAAAAATCGATGACTAGACCGGTACTTTTATTACCCGAGTACTGTCACCCGGCCAAATCTCTTATTTTATACAATAAAAAGTGTGTAATTTCAATTCCTTTATTCTATTCCGTGGCACAAAAAGCTCTTGAACTTCCCGTGGCCCCTGAATCTTTAGGCCGGCAAATGTGTCGTTGTCATAATTCCGTATTTCTGACTGACGGCTGATTGACGTGTAAGCAGCTAATAATTTGGCTGTGAATGTTCACTCTGTCGAGCCTTTCAGTCTCTCTGTAGCAGCCCTGTGTTTAGACTCCTATTGCCCCATCATCAGATGTCATCGTTTCTTCACCTCCAGCGCACACGTCTGTCAGCTAGGTTTAGTGTTAAAGGCGTTCAAACTGTGAGTAAACTGCTGGCAATGGCCTAATGGTTCCTCTGGTGTCAACATAAGAGAAAAAGAGATCATATGTTGTAAAAAGGAAAAAGCTTTACCATCTTGACCGGAACATTATGTTTTTATTACCTACACACTGTCACACGATTTGAGCACTTATGTAAATAGACACAGAATGATTCTCTTTAATACACATTCATACCAAAGTAAAGTGGTGCATGTAAAATGCATGAGAACTTGGACCATTATGTGTTAGCATATAATATGTAGAGCTACAGTGCCTTGCGAAAGTATTCATGTTTGATGTTCATGTTCAAGTATTCATCAATCTACACTCCAAACATCATAATGACAAAGCAAAAACGTTTTGTGACAACCAATTTATATATATATATATATATATATATATATATATATATATAATGAAATAAGTACATTGCATAAGTATTCATACCCATAATGCAGTACTTAGTTGAAGCACCTTTACTGCCTTAAGTCTTGCTGGTATGATGCGACAAGCTTTGCACATCTGCATTTGGCAATTATCTGCCATTTTTCTTCTCACCTATTTACCTCAGCTTGGATGGGAGCTGGCAGACATTTTCAGGTTTCTCCAGAAATATTTGTTTGGGTTTAAGCCCATATATACTTTCGCAAGGTACTGTATATTGAGATCCAACTTGATACTTTTAAAGGAAGTTTGCCCAAATAATGCAAAGCCACTCTTCGGGTTCGTACAGATACTGTAAAATGAAATTCTAGGACTTTCAATGACTTTCAAAGACTTTCAAAGACACTACTTTTTTTGATTTTCAAGGAGATCTTACTTATCGATCAATGTCTTTTATTTCAAATTCTAAAACAGGAGAAATAGATAAAAATATACTAATAAAAATGGCAAAAATAAAGTGAAGCACATGCAAAGTATTACTACATATACTACTGTTTTACTACAGTAAAACCAAGGTTAATTTTCTTAAGGGATTTGTCTTTGCAGCTTATATTTTCTTTTTTTCTTTGTTTTGTTTTGATAACTGTACTGCCTTAGCCTAATGGTTTGATATTTTCTGCTGTTCAAAAAAAAATCTGAAAAAAAGATTTGCAAAATCGGTCCAAAATCCTGAAATTATTCGCGAACCCGCACCAAGTCTCTATCTGAATCGAACCATCCCTGTTCTGAAGCTCTGATCTAAAGCAAAAGATTTGTGATCCACGCTCAGAAGAACCACATTTCAGATCAGAACTCATTTGATTTGAATCATTAAATTTGAATCATTATTTTTGCAAAATGATTTACAAACCCGTTCCGATCTTGATCAAATGATTCATGAACCCGCACTGAAGTCCTGACCTGAATTAAACGATTCGTAATCCGTGTTCAAAATGTTCGATCTAGCTAAAGATTTATGATCCACGCTCAGAAAAAACACATTTCAGATCAGGACTGGGAGTGCGGATTGCAAATCATTTAATTTAAATCATTCAATTTGCAAATGATTCACGAAACCGTTCCGACCTTAATCAAATTATTCGCAAACCCGCACTGAAGTGCCCATGAAATTATTCGTAATCCATGTTCCGAAGTTCTGATCTAAAGAAAAATATTCGCGTTCCATGCTCAAAAGAACCACAATTCACGAATCATTTGATTCAGTTCATAAATAATTTGACTCATTTCGGGACATTCTGAGCAATTCGCGAATCATTTGATTCAGTTCGCGAATCATTTGATTCATTTCGGGACATTCAGTGCAGTTCGCGAATCATTTGATTCAGTTCGCGAATCATTTGATTCATTTCGGGACATTCAGTGCAGTTCGCGAATCATTTGATTCAGTTCGGGAATCATTTGATTCAGTCCGCGAATCATTTGATTCATTTTGGGACTTTATAGTGTGTTTGCAAATTATTTCATTCATTTCGGGACTTTGTAGTGTGTTTGTGAATCATTAGATTCAATTCAGGACTTTGTAGTGTGTTCGCGAATCATTTGATTCAATTCGGGACTTCGGTGTGCGTTCGCAAATCATTTGATTCAGTTCGGGACTTCAGTGCGCGTTCGCGAATCACTTGATTCAGTTCGGGACTTTGTAGTGTGTTCGCGAATCATTTGATTTAATTTGGGACTTTATAGTGCGTTTGCGAATCATTTGATTCAATTTGGGACTTCGATGAGCGTTCGCGAATCATTTGATTACGTTCGGGACTTTGTAGTTTGTTCGCGAATCAATTGATTAATTTCGGGACTTCGATGAGCGATCGTGAATCATTTGATTCAGTTCGGGACTTTGTAGTGTGTTCGCGAATCAATTGATTAATTTCGGGACTTCGGTTTGCATTCGCGAATCATTTGATTCAGTTCGGGACTTCGGTGCGCGTTCGCGAATCATTTGATTCATTACGGGACTTTATAGTGTGTTTGTGAATCATTTGATTCAATTCGGGACTTTGTAGTGTGTTCGCGAATCATTTGATTCATTTTGGGACTTTGTAGAGTGTTCGCGAATCATTTGATTCGAAATGAATCAATTTGGGACTTCATTTCGGGACTTTGTAGAGTGTTCGCGAATCATTTGATTCAAAATAAATCAATTCGGGACTTCGGTGCGCGTTCGCGAATCATTTGATTCATTTCGGGACTTTATAGTGTGTTCGTGAATCATTTGATTCAATTCGGGACTTTGTAGTGTGTTCGCGAATCAGTTGATTCATTTCGGGACTTTGTAGAGTGTTCGTGAATCATTTGATTCATTTTGGGACTTTGTAGAGTGTTCGCGAATCATTTGATTCGAAATGAATCAATTTGGGACTTCATTTCGGGACTTTGTAGAGTGTTCGCGAATCATTTGATTCGAAATGAATCAATTCGGGACTTCGGTGCGCGTTCGCAAATCATTTGATTCATTTCGGGACTTTATAGTGTGTTCGTGAATCAGTTGATTCATTTCGGGACTTTGTAGAGTGTTCGTGAATCATTTGATTCATTTTGGGACTTTGTAGAGTGTTTGCGAATCATTTGATTCGAAATTAATCAATTTGAGACTTCATTTCGGGACTTTGTAGAGTGTTCGTGAATCATTTGATTCGAAATGAATCAATTCGGGACTTCGGTGTGCGTTCGCGAATCATTTGATTCATTTCGGGACTTTGTAGAGTGTTCGCGAATCATTTGATTCATTTCGGGACTTTGTAGATTGTTCGCGAATCATTTGATTCAGTTCTTGACTTTGTAGTGTGTGGAGTTCTGGCCAAGATGGCGACCAAGTAACATCTATAGTGCAAAAGCTCTGCCCTTGTTTTGTAATTGATAGGCCGAAGTAACTTGATATGTAAAAGGGAATGTAATAATACTTTTGTTACTGGTCCGAGTAAGTCTTTTTTCGTTCTTTCGTTTTTCTAACGATTTGTAAACTTATGAAGATAGGCCTGTTCGAGCTGTCATGCATTCATCATTTGCTTTCAGTAAGACTGAGTGCTCGTTGTGAAGAAGATATTCAATTTCAATGACTGAAAGAATGACAAAAAGAACGGACAAAAGGGGGGGAAAGAAAATAAAACGAAAAAGACTTTTACTTGAACCCTTACTCATTATATTCCTTAGGTTGCAGAGTCAGGCGAATTATCGCATTTTTTGTGTCATTCTACTAAAGTTTTGACTGTTGTAATTGATATCTTGCTCTAGTTCTAGATATTATTATCTAGTTTAATTTTTGTCTTTGTTTTCTTTAAATCTCAGGGGTTTGAAAAATAGTGTTTTAAGGTTTTCCAGGCCTTAAATTTCAAAAAGTCAAATTCAAGTACTTCAAGCACTTTAAACACCTTGTACAAACTCTGTTTCCATGCTATTACAATGAATGGGAAGCTTTCAAGCTTATAAATAAGCATAAAATAAGCAGTTCATATGACTTGTGCACTAAATCTTTTGATGTTGTACATCATTGTATTAGCTGTTAGGCCTACTAAAATTGTGAGTCAGTGAATCAGTGTGATGAACTTGAGAACTGTAGCAGTCAGATTTTGTGAAATGGATTAAAAAATAGCTGAATGTGGGATAAAAATAAAATGTAAGTCAGAGAGCCTGTAAAAAACATTATAGATCCTTAAAACAATGATATGAACAAAGAAAACAACAGGCCTTGATATTATTAAAACATTTATTTTGTTCTCCGGCATGCGTGAAAAGCACACACAACCATATATATTTTCTGTATTTATTTTCTATCAAACATCTTGCTGTAGGGCTTTATTGAATGATTTCTGAGAACAGAAACACTGAACCAAGAAAGATTGAGAAAACAATGAGTTTTATTCACAGCACAGCGTCCCACTGTTGTTATTTCATGACGGAATTATTGTGGCAAAGCTTTCTGACCATCAGCAGTCCGTTTTAATTACAATTGATTGCTTTGGTCTTTCTGTTATCGATTGTACCATTCAACATCAATACTGCTTCAAATATGACATCTTCATAGACACAGCCAGTGTTGCAGTGTTGCATTTACTTAAGCATTATGAACTCAGCAGAATATATGGACATCCTAAAACACTGATGTAAAAAATAGCAAATAGAAAGACAGAAACTACATTTCTTTAACGTGATGTGAGCAAAACACAGCGGTCATGTTACTCACAGGTAAGACTTTTCTAATTGAATTTCCCATGCAAATTGTCAGTCAAACACAAAATAACCACCTCAAAACATAAAATAATACATCCATTAAACCTTCGGCATATTCTTCTATTTACAATGTTGAACTGTACAGTATTCTTTAACATGGTGCTTTTTATTGAATTCTGTCCTTTCCTACAGGTTTCTTAATAAAAGCACCAACATGTCTTTGGCCAAGGAGATCAATCATCAACATTAAATAAATACATTGTTTGAAAAAAATAAAATAAATAAATAAATCAAAGAACTAATTAATAACACCTAAATAGAATAATTTAAATAAACATTAGATATATAAGATGCACAAACTATCAAATACACAACTGGCTCAAAATAGTGTCTAATTTTATCTTTGAGTTTACAATCTAAAATAAAATTGTGTATCATGAGCTGACAAACCGGTCACTTTGCTGTAGGTTAAAGGTGAGGAGCGTTTTTCTTCAGTGTCAAGTTAGGATCACTTGTTAGTTTTCACTTAGTGTGTGCATATGTCCAAAGTTCCACCGTTGTAAACATCTCATGCTTAAACTTCAACACAATAACCACACAATACTTTTTTTGAGGTAAAAAAAAATGGGACAAAACCAGATTTTTCCAAATTGCATTGTGCGATCTGCAAAAATCCTCTGGATGAGAAAGGCTTTTGGGCACATTCTATCTATGAAGCATTTCAAGTGTTCGACAAAGATGCTCTATAAAGTATTTTCTGTTCGCAGTGTTAGCAGTTTGTGCTTCACAGTCGGTAACATCGGCTTTATTAACGTCCTCACCTGGCATCACAAAATACAACCCAGCAAATCTCTCCCTTTGACTCTGTTCCTTAGTGATTTGAGATCCACACAGCTGTTCCAAGGGTCACCTGTAAGTACAAAGACAGATCTGTGAATATGAGAAACTCAGCAACACTCAGCAAAAAAGTAGGTTGGTACTTCATGTGCGTTTTAAAGGGGTGCTACAAAGACTATACAGTACATCAAAGTAGAGAGAAACTGTCTGCAAGAAAACATAAAATAGCCCCAAACCAACTAGCAAAGATTGCCTCGTTAGCATGATTCTGTTAGCCTCTGCTGGAAGATGTTGTAACTACACTTGCCAAAAAAAGTATCTTTCACTATTTAAGGCCATCTTTTCAAAAAGAAATAAATCATACAATAATTTACAAAACATAAAACAAACAATGAATGAATAAAAAAAACAAATGATAGATATATAGATAGACAGATAAATATACAGATAAATATCGATAGATAGATAGATAAATACATAGATAAAACAAACAACAAATGAGTGAATGAACGAAAGAAAGATAGGTGGATAAAACAAACAACAAACAAACAAATTAACAATAGATAGATTAATATATAGACAGATAAAACACAAATAACAAACACAAACGATGGATAGATAGATAAAACAACAAATGAACAAATGCTAGATATGCTGTAAATAGATAGATACAACAAATGAATGAGTAAAATAAACAACAGATAGATAAACAACAAATGAACAATGGATAGATAAAACAAACAACAAACGAACAACTGATAAATAGATAGATAGATAGATAGATAGATAGATAGATAGATAGATAGATAGATAGATAGATAGATAGATAGATAGATAGATAGATAGATAGATAGATAGAAAGAAACAATGAACAAATGATGGATTGATAGATAAAACAAACAACAAATGAATGAACAAATGATAGATAGATAAATATTGATAGATAGACAAACAAGCAAAGAGGGAGTGATAGATAAAACAAACAACTAAATAAATAAATGAATGAACAATAGATAGATAGATTAATATATAGACAGATAAAATGAACAAATAACAAACAAACACTGGATAGATAGATAGATAGATAGATAGATAGATAGATAGATAGATAGATAGATAGATAGATAGATAGATAGATAGATAGATAGATAGATAGATAGATAGATAGATAGATAGATAGATAGATAGATAGATAGATGGATGGATGGATGGATGGATGGATGGATGGATGGATGGATGGATGGATGGATGGATGGATGGATGGATGGATGGATGGATGGATAAAACAAACAAAAAATGAATAAACGAACAAACAAATAAACGACAAACAAATGATAGATATAAATAGACAAATAAAACAAATGAAAGAATGAATGATCTAACAACAGATAAAACAAACAGCAAACAAACAATGACAGATAGATAAAACAAACAAACAAAGGAATGAACGAACAAACGAACGATTGATAAAACAAATGAACAAACAGTAAATAGATAAAACAAATAAACAATGGATAGATAGAAGATGAAGCAAACAACAAATGAATGAATGAAGAAACAAACAAACAAATGATAGATAGATAAAACAAATAATGAATGAACAATAGATTTATATATAGGTAGATTAGATAGAGATAGATAAACGAACAAACAAATAAATGAACGAACAAATGATAGACAGACAGATAGACAGACAGACAGACAAGCAGCAACTACAATGTTATATGACAAAGTGAAAGTGATGTGGCTTCTGGACATGAAAAGTGTGACTTGCTGACATGTTGTTTATCTCTCTTAACAACTTCCTCTTGTAAGCAACACCCACGAATGACAGATTGGGAGAGCAAGCAAGATGTGCCATGAGATCTAGCATCTCCTCTGAATAGATCTGTGCTGTTTTTATATCACGCTGCCGAATGCTCCTTTGACAAAAACACACACACAAGCGGTTCTTGTGGTGGATGTGGGTGTTTTTCCTTTATTACTCAAGTCCTGAAGGGCTTCGGTCCCATTTCCCATGAATGCAGCATTTCTAGTGAACGCAAATACAGTCTTCTCACAGTTACATCAATAGGCGGGAGTTATAATAGGCATTTCTGATAGCAGGGAGGGAATACTATCAAAATTGTGCTTCAGGCAGAGGAAATATTTCTCAGTGATGACGTACGTACAACGTATGTGTAAATGATTCACTATTACGACATTCTTTGCAATTGTAGTAAGACAACAATGGAAAGAAGGAATGTCAAGGAAAAACTATATTTTGGGATGTTTTCTTTCCACTAGTCTAAAACAGCCTATACAGCCCAAAATCTCAAAAACTCACCAGTGCATAAAAAAAAAAAAAAAATGTTTTTGCTTGTAGCAACTTATTCAGTATAAAAACAGGTAATAGTTTATAAACTATTTTAAATTCATCACAAAAACAACAGCAGACACAAGAGACTGTACATGTCTATACAATGAGGGCAAATGGCGTTTTGTCCGGAGTGATTTACCCTGAGAAACTGTCTGTCTGCAGCAGGCAGAGGTAAAATCCCTTGTTTAAGGATGCAGGAGCGATAGGGCAAGTGTGAGAGCATGCTAACGCTCCTCTTCAGGGATGAATACGGCTAACAGCACACAGATCACTGCTTATGACTGTCAATCATCTGTCAAACTGATAATTTGTGCTAGCGTTTGTTTCTGCAATGACTGAACACACAGTTCAGCACTATATGGAGCTTTTGTGGTCAGTAAAGTTACAAATCTGCTCTTATACTGCGAAAGAAAGAGTATTATATCTAAGCAGCTTTAAAAATGCAAATAGTATTTAATATTCACACTCTTTGAAGCTGCATGTGTATAATCTAATGGGATTACAGTAGATACCGCTCAAAAAATTTGCAGTCTGCAAAAATATTTTATAAAAGAATAATATATATATTAGTGGTGGGCCGTTATCGGCGTTAACGTGCTGCGTTAACGTGAAACTCTTATCGTGCGATAAAAAAAATATCGCCGTTAATCTATTCTCAAATTTGGGTTGGGAGCTGGGTCTAAACTACGCAAGCTATGATGACTTTCACCTTGATAGTTTAACGCGGATGTATACCGAAGACTATAGAATATGGTCGCGCGTTTAAGTCTCCTCCGCCAAAACACAGACGGGGTCGTGTCGTCCTCCATTCATGAAAACAGAATCTACTATAGCGAAATGCCACGTAAATTCGTCGTTTTTTGGATTCAAAAATCAAATGTCGGTCTGTCACTTAATTCAAATCGCGATATGGACTAGTGTATGTGAAAATTGAAATGCAAAAAGACCGTTTTAATATGAATCCGATATGTTCCGTTTTCCTAGCTGTAGGTATGCATGGCGGAGACGAGCTTTTACTACACGCATACTGAAACCCACGTGACGCTCCCGGTAATTTTTGGCATTTTCATCTCACATGAACAGATAAACTCAATCGCCCAAACTGCTGTGAGTGTCACTTTTACCGTTTCATTTGAGAAAACTAGCATCATATCATACTGGGGGCAGCCGTGGCCTAATGGTTAGAGAGTCGGACTTGTAACCCAAAGGTTGCAGGTTCGAGTCTCAGGTCCGGCAGGGATTGTAGGTGGGGGGAGTGAATGTACAGCACTCTCTCCACCCTCAATACCACAACTGAGGTGAGTCCCTTGAGCAAGGCACCGATCCCCCAACTGCTCCCCGGGCGCCGCAGCAATGGCTGCCCACTGCTCCGGGTGTGTGTTCACGGTGTGTGTGTGTTCACTGCTGTGTGTGTGCACTTGGATGGGTTAAATGCAGAGCACAAATTCCTTGTATGGGTAACCATACTTGGCCTCACATCACCCCCTTTCCCTTTCCCTGTATACACAGAAACTTCACGGCAACCTGTCAAAATAAAAGTACGGTGTAACATGTAATGGGTTGGGTAGGTGTTGACGTAAAAAAAAACAATCTATAGGTAGAAAAAATAATTTCATTGTTAGTTAGTTAGTAAACACAAGTACATCTAATTGAACATAATTTATTTTCATCAACAAATTATCATAGAACAGCTTTATGAGCTTTATGATCCATTCTCAAAGACTTACTTTTAGTCATTATTTGGGTAGCACACATATTCTGAATGCCTTCAGCAGAATTCAAATTAGCCATTTTAATCTAGATTAATCTAGATTAATTCCAAAATTTAATCTAGATTAATCTAGATTAAAAAAATTAATCTATGCCCACCCCTAATATATATATATATATATATATATATATATATATATATAAAATATATATAATATATATATGAAAGATTTTGATTCCAAATAAATGCTGTTATTCGGGACTTTCTATTCATGAAAGAATCCTGAAAAAATGTATTACAGTTTCCACAAAAATATTAAGCACACCTGTTTAATATAAAAAAAAAAAATTAGAATCTGATCGCCTAAAGTAATAAAAGAACAAAAAGGTTCTTCCATGGGTTATTATTGTTAACTAAAATTAATACTATTAAACATTTTTGTTAATGAAATAAGCGGATATAAAACAAAATATAAATATTAGATGAAAAAGTTTTACTGAATTTATTTCAGTTAGATGCCAAGGACTAAAAATCCACCACAAAAAAATAACAAACCGGAAATAAAATAAATAAAAACTAAAACTGATAGATGAAATAGACTGTATTATATATATAAAAAATATAATAATAATAATAATAATAATAATAATAAATATATATACAGCTGAAAATAGAAAAAAAATTTAAGTAAAATATTACATTTTAAATAAAATATTAAATAAAAAATTAATAAACAAATAAACGTTCTTCCACATGAAACTTAAAAGTAAATTATTAAATATATAAATAAAATATAAAATAAAATAAAATATATATACATATAAGCTAATAATTCAAAATGGTAATAATTCACAATTAATAATTCAGAAATAAATAAAGGCTAAAACTGAAGTAAAACTGAAACTGACAATTTTTTTTAATAATAATTATCTGAAAACTGAAATTAAAATATTAAACATAAATAAAATATAAAATATATAAAACATATATAAGCTAATAATTTAAAATACTAATAATTCACAATAAAAAAGTGAATAATTCACAGAAATATTAAGCACATCCACTTGAATCGAAGACTAATATTATTAAAATATTTTTGCAAATAAAATAAAATAAAATAAAATTAAAATTAAAATTAAATATCAGATGAA
The DNA here is from genome assembly GCF_049309525.1 of Garra rufa. Classification (NCBI taxonomy): domain Eukaryota; kingdom Metazoa; phylum Chordata; class Actinopteri; order Cypriniformes; family Cyprinidae; genus Garra; species Garra rufa. The sequence continues at coordinate 36,829,368 of NC_133375.1, forward strand.
AAATGTTCATATATTTCAGCAAATTAAAATAAAATAAAATAATTTAATAACCTTCAGGCAAGTTTCAAATTTTTGTTTAGTTTAATTTGAATGACTAAATTTACTAAAATTACAAGTTCAAAAACAATTAAATTAAATAAGATAATAATTCAAAATAGTAATAATGCACAATAAAAAAGCTAACAAATCACAAAAATATTAAGCACATTCGTTTTCAACTTTGATGATAATAAAAAATGTTTCTTGATCATGTGACACTAAAAACTTCTATATATGTGTGTGTATATGTGTAACGCCAGGCCAGCAGAGGGAGCCCTTACTAACCTTGCTCCACTGTCTGCCTCTGCTCCAAGGTCCAGGCCCTGACTCTGAACCTGTTCCCCTGCATGGACCTGGCCCACCGTCCCACCCCCTGTTTTGCCTCTGTTCCCCCACCCTCCTGGACTGAGGGGGGGGGGGGGTGTTCTGTAACGCCAGGCCAGCAGAGGGAGCCCTTACTCACTCTGACTGTTGCTGCCTCGTTGGTTACTTCCTGTTTGGTGACCATAAAGATTTTGTTTCATAGTCATAGTTATTTTGCCATTGTTTTGTTCTGTTTTCTTGCCATAGTTTTGCCTTGTTTTTTTGCATTGTTTATTTGTTACTTTCGGACTGCTCACTGGATTTTTGACGTTCTGCCTGTTTACTGGATTACGCTTTTGTCTTGCCTACACATTTCTGTTTGCTGGTGTTCGACCCTGCTTGTCTTGACTACGATCTGTTTAATAAAGCTTGCACGTGGATCTTACACGATTCCCAGAGTCCTCATTTCAGAAATACTTCGCCTACCAAAGATCCAGCGGCTTTTGGACACAGATCATCATGGACCCGGTATCACGCCTCCTCTGTTTAAACCAAGGTAATCGCCCCTTTGAGGATTATGTTGTGGACATTTGCCAAATATGTCACTTGGTAAACTTTAATGATGTGGCACTCAAAGACATTTTTAGAGTAGGACTGACTCACCCCATTCGTTCTGGCCTGCCTGGAGGCAAAATTCACTAGACTTTGGAACAATATATTGACTCCAGGGCCTGCTCACGCCAAGCCTGCCGCTCCAGGGCCTCCAAGTCAAGTTGCTGCTGTTGTCCCTGAGCCAAGCCACAGTTGATCTTCATGAGCCAAGCCAAGTTACAGCAGATCTTCATGAGCAAAGTCAAGTTACTGCTGTTATTCCAGAGCCAAGCCACGTCTCGCCTGAGCGGCCAGAGCCAAGCCACATCTCGCCCAAGAGGCCAGAGCCAAGCCACAGTTGATCTTCATGAGCCAAGCCAAGTTACAGCAGATCTTCATGAGCAAAGTCAAGTTACTGCTGTTATTCCAGAGCCAAGTCACGTCTCGGCCGAGCGTCCAGAGCCAAGCCACATCTCGCCCAACAGGCCAGAGCCACGCCATGTCTCGTCTGACCTGCCAGAGCCACGCCATGTCTCGTCTAATCTGCCAGAGCTACATCATGTTATGATTACCAGTGTAATGGATCCTCCTCTAATGTCAGTGCAGGCTGCAGGCATACCAATGACACTGACGCTCCCAAGCCAAGCAAGCCACGCAGAGCCGATGCTCCCAAGCCAAGCAAGTCACGCAGAGCCGACGCTCCCAAGCCAAGCAAGCCACGCAGAGCAGACACTCCCAAGCCAAGCGAGCCACGCATAGCCGACGCTCCCAAGCCTCACACCTTCCAGCCCAGTGGGCATCCCATTAACCACTGCACTACCTGTGATGGCCATCGCCATTTTAAGTGTGTGGGCTGCACATTGCATCCCAGAGGCCTCGTCTGTCCATGAGTCTGTCCACGAGTCTGCTGCAGAGGCCTCGTCTGTCCATGAGTCTGTCCTCGAGTCTGTACCAGAGGCCTTTCCTGTCCAAGAGTTTGCGCCAATACCTCCAGAGGTGTCAGCATGCTCTGTAGAACCTCCTAAAGAGGTGGCGTCCACCCACTCACTGCCATGTCTGCGCCAATGCCCCCGGAGGTGGTAGCTCCGGCTGCAGAACCTCCTATGGGGGCAGTGTCCCATCACAAACACACTGCTCTGCTGTGCTGGTCATCTGCTTCACCATGGATACCTGCATGGTGGGGATCTTGGCTCCCTGATCCGCCATGGCTTCCTGCTCTGCCTGCTCCGCCATGGCTTCCTGCTCTGCCTGCAACGCCAAGGCTTTCTGCTCTGCCTGCAACGCCAAGGCTTCCTGCTCTGCCTGCAACGCCAAGGCTTCCTGCTCTGCCTGCAACGCCAAGGCTTCCTGCTCTGCCTGCTCCGCCTTGGCTTCCTGCTTTGCCTGCACCACCTAGGCTTCCTGCTCTGCCGGCCCCGCCATGGCTTCCACTACTCCACAGTCTGCCATTGCTTCACGGTCCAGGCCCACCTCCACTTCATGATCCAGGTCTGCTATTGCTCCATGGCCCAGATCCTCCAAGTTTCCACTGTCTGCCACTGTTCCACGGCCCAGGTCCTCCATTGCTCCACTGTCTACCACTGCTCCACAGCCCAGGTCCTCCAGTGCTCCACTGTCTGCCTCTGCTCCAAGGTCCAGGTCCTGACTCTGAACCTGTTCCCCTGCATGGACCTGGCCCACTGTCCCACCCCCTGTTTTGCCTCTGTTCCCCCACCCTCCTGGACTGTTATTGTTTGAGCGCCGGGAGTCGCTCCTAGGGGAGGGGGGGATTCTGTAATGCCAGGCCAGCAGAGGGAGCCCTTACTCACTCTGACTGTTGCTGCTCCCTCTGCTGCCTTGTTGGTTACTTCCTGTTTGGTGACCATAAAGAGCAGCCATTACAGACATTGCGAAGTATTGTTTTGCAGTTGTGAACTATACCAAGCATTTCTCTTTGCCATATTTCATTGCCCTGTTTTGTTATTTTCACGGTTTTGTTTCATAGTCATAGTTATTTTGCCATTGTTTTGTTCTGTTTTCTTGCCATAGTTTTGCCTGGTTTCTTTACATTATTTATTTGTTACTTTCGGACTGCTCACTGGATTTTTGACGTTCTGCCTGTTTACTGGATTACGCTTTTGTCTTGCCTACACATTCCTGTTTGCTGGTGTTCGACCCTGCCTGTCTTGACTACGATCTGTTTAATAAAGCTTGCATGTGGATCTTACACGATTCCTCATTACAATATGCAGTAAATCTTACTAACCCAAAATATTTAAACAATTTGTTTATGCACATATTAAAAACATTACATAAAAAGGAAAAAAAGGTTACCGGGGCTAGTTGTCACATGACAAAATTACATAAGCTCTACACCTCAGTACCTACAAGGAGAGAGAAGAAGAAAGCAGCTCTCAAAATGTATAATAATTTGCATTTGTTTTATTTATAAATATATTTATGAAGTCTATAAAATCATATTCAATGCACTTCTGCTTTTCATAATTAATTTTATGCTTCCAGTTTCTACGCTTGTGTACTGAAATATTGTCGCAGCGCAGAGAAATATCCATATCAACAAGCATCATTTCAAGAATTTCGCACAGGCTTACTGATTTTTTTTTGCCTTCCAAAAGCTCAGTAATATGGAAGTAATGAGATGTGCTGCTTCAAACTGCATGTGTTGAGGAAGCAAATGTGTGCTGCAGAGATAGAGAACAAGTGGAAAATAAACCCAAAAGCATTTCACTGCAATTTAAAAGAGCCAGAGAGAGAGAGAGAGATGTTATGGATATCAGGATGTGAGGGGGCACTCAATACAACTCACGTAAAAGGATTCAGGGCACCTTAAATATTGAATTTAAAGCATCGGGTTCCCTAACAATCCCATCTTGGAAGCGCTGAGGACAGTTTATTGCAATGAAATATATTACGGAGCAGTATTTCTCAGCAGATCCCCTGCTAGAAGTCATTCGAGGGCATAAAAGTTCACAAGAGCAAGTTACTGCAAGACATTTTCTCTTTTCAGCCAATATGACTTCACAGCAGAAACACAGCATAAAACACAATTCTAGGGATTTGTGGCTAGTCGTCAGGCTTTTGCTGAATGTTTTAGTGCATTGCTATTAGGGCTGCACATTATGACAAAAATCATAATTGTCGATTTTTCCCTTGAAATTGTAATTGCGATTATTAATTACGATTATCACAATTTACATTGAGTGATTTTAAATAGCTTTATACCATTGTTTGAAGCAACTGCATGCCATAATTGCTTTATATTGCGTATTGCTTTTCTCATTGTCACAAATGTCAGTGATACATTGGTTTGGTTTCTTTTAATAAAAAAGTGAAAATACGCAATATGCATAGGGATATGCCGGTATCAATTTTCATGTTGCAATAAACTGATAATGCTTATATCATGGTATATGGTACACTGTAAAAAGTTTTCACCAGTTTCAACTTTAAAACTTAAGTTTAGCAGCTGCCTTAAATTTTTAAGTTAAACCAACTTAAGTAATTTCAACTCACAAGTTAAATCAACTCATTTTATTGTAATAAGTTCAAATGACATGTACTTTTAAGCTGATTTAACTTAAAATTTTAAGGCAGCTGTTGAACTTAGGTTTTTAAGTTGAATTTGGTGAAAACCTTTTACAGTGTAGTATCATGATATTGAAATTTATTTCCAAAAAAGTGGTGTCATAATACATTTTAACAGTTTTAATATCTATTTTCTTATAACAAAAATAACTGAACACTTAAATACAAAAATGCAATACATCAAAAATTGTATAAAGTTACAAAATGTACACAGATTAAAGTGCAAATTAATTATAAAGACCAATAGGTATCACTTTAAAGAAAGATCCCTTAGTTAATGCATTAATATTTACAATGAGCAATAGCTACATTTGCTACAGAAGTTATTAATCTTTGTTAAAAAACAAAACAAATATACAACTCTTAGTTCATGTTAGCTCAATAAATAACACAGTTACAATTTTTGATTTTAACAATTTGTTATTAAATACGGGAAGAATAATAAATGTTTATTTTTTAACTAGTGAAGCCCTAATGTAAAGTTTGACCAAACAATAAAGAATCAAAACACTTTCAAACAATATCTAGGGCATGTTAAAAATGTACAGATAATGTACTCATCCCCTTGTTATCCAAGATGTTCATGTCTTTCTTTCTTCAGTCGTAAGGAAATTATGTTTTTTGAGTAAAAAATTAAGGATTTCTCTCCATATAATGGACTTCTATGGTGCCCCCGAGTTTGAACTTCCAAAATGCAGCTTCAAAGGGCTCTAAACGATCACAGCCGAAGAAAGAAGGGTCTTATCTAGCAAAACTATGGGTTATTTTCTAAAATAAATTACAATTTATATACTTTTTAACCTCAAATTCTCGCCTTGTCTAGCTCGGCAAGGCAAGCATTTGAGATTATAAAGTATATAAGTTGTAAATGTTTTTAAAAATAACTGACCATTTCGCTAGATAAGACCCTTCTTCCTCAGCTGGGATCATTTAGAGCCCTTTGAAGCTGCATTTAAACTGCATTTTGGAAGTTCAAACTCTGGGGCACCATAGAAGTCCATTATATGGAGAGAAATCCTGAAATGTTTTCCTCAAAAAACACCATTTCTTTAAGACTGAAGAAAGAAAGACACGAACATCTTGGATGACAAGAGGGTGAGTACATTATCTGTAAATTTGAGTTTTGAAAGTGAACTACTCCTTTAAGCATGCAGAATAATGTTCTTTTTTTTTGTAATTGGGGCTTTGAACGATTACGTAATCGTGGCATCTGTAATCGTGATCGTGATTAGAAATTTGTTTCATTGTGCAGCCCTAAAAACAATACATAAAAAATGTATAATGTTCCAAATTTACACAGATTAAACTGCAAAAGAATTATAAAGACCAATGGGTAGCACTTTACAGTTAACCTTAGTTAATGCATTAATATTCACAATGAGCAATAGCTACACTTGCTGCATAAGTTATTAATCTTTATTAAAAAAATTAAACTCTTAGTTCATGTTAGCTCATTAAATAACACAGTTGCAACTTTTGATTTTAACAATTTTCATTAAATATTGGAATTACCTAAGATTTATGAATGATTAGAAGAATGCTTTAACGGGAAAATAATGAATTAACTAATGTTAACTAATGAAGCTCTAATGTAAAGTTTGACCAAACAATAAAGAATAAGGCATGTTAAAATGATTAAAATGTAAAGAAGTTTGAAAATGAATAGCCTATTAAGTCTAAATATTTAAGTATTTGGCGCTGTGATGAATACCATAGCAAATACACAAATCTGAATGGCTATTTAAATCATTTAAAGACTTTTCAGAAACTGAAAGCTGTTTTGTTTATGGGGTTTTCAGGGTAACGGCTGCATTATGTTTAGCGCCATCTGCTGTCAGAGAATTAAAGTGCGCTTTCATCCAGAGTGTGACCATTGTGACCAGTTGACAGAAAAATGAATAATTTGTTATAAATAATTATTCTCGGTATTTTGATGTACCCATGTTAACAATATCGATTCGCCTCTCACAACATGACATGCTCTAAACATGCCTCTTAAAGGAATAGTTTAGGAATAGAAAGGAATAGTACCCCCCCCCCCTCCCCCTGTCATCCAAGATGTTCATGTCTTTCTTTCTTCAGTCGTAAGGAAATTACGTTTTTTTGAGTAAAACATTTCAGGATTTCTCTCCATATAATGGACTTCTATGGTGCCCCCTAGTCTGAACATCCAAAATACAGTTTAAAAGTAACAAATAAAAACTGACAAGAAAATACATAAAACTAAAAGTATAAAATATTAAATATATTTAAGCTAATAATTTAAAATTGTAACTTAAAACTATGATAGACATACACATAAACAATACTAAAATAGCACTGCTCCAATGGCATCAATTGTAAAACCTTTTTGATTTCTGATTTATTTTTAAAAGTGCGATTTGACGGGTTGATTCATTTGTAGCATTCTTCCAGACTTTAATGGCGTCTCAGGAGATTCAGAACAGACTCTTTGCACTTTTCCAAGGGTCTGAGAGTGGCTGTTACCTGCTACTGCATCCTGTCTGGCTCGATCTTGGTCTCTCCATTCTGCTTATCATTGATGGATTTCTGCGAGAGGCGTGAGGACATGGTGGCGGCTTGAACCACAGCCTTGAAGCTGCGTTTGCGCTTCTGCACGTTCTGCTCCGGGTGGAAGATGATGACGTAGACTTTCGGTATGTAGAGCATCCCCAGAGACACGGAGGCACTCAGACTCATGGACACGGTCAGCGTCGTCGTCTGGATGAACATCTACATCAAACACAGGAAATAAAAGGTCAAGAGATATCAGATTCAACTCAGATGCTAGACACTATAACAGTTCAGTTGAGTTTTATATTGTGATTTATATGTATATATTTTATATTTTGATCATCTGATTCTTCCGATACCAAATTAAGATTTTTAATATTTTTACATAAGTCACTTCTGCTCACCAAGCCTGCATTTATTTGATCCAAAGTACAGCAAAAACAGTAAAATTTTGAAATATTTTTACCAATAAAACTAATGTTTTCTATTAGAATATAGTTTAAAATGTAATTTATTCCTGTGATTTCAAAGCAGAATTTTTAGCTTCAGTGTCACATGATACTTCATTCTAATATTCTGATTTGCTGCTCAAAAAACATTTTTTATTATTATTATGTTGAAAACAGCTAAGTAGAGTTTTTTCAGGCTTCTTTTAAGAATAGAAAGTTCATAAGAACAGCATTGATCTGAAATAGAACATTAATTAATGCATTCATTAACATGAAGTAATGGACTTTATTGTACAGTGTTATCATTAAAATTAATGTAATTCTAAAAATATTTAGAAAAAGTTACTTCTACAATCATTATTTATAATTATTTTACATAACCATTTAAAAGTTTGGTGTCTTTGGGTCTCTTATGCTCACCAAGGCTGAATTTATTTGATCAAAAATAGAGTAAAAACAGTAATATTGTGAAATATTATTGCGATTTAGAATTATTTTTTCTATTTTAATATATTTTAAAGTGCTTTTTTTTTCCTGTGATGCAAAGCTGAATTTTCAGCAGAATAGAAAGTTCAAATTTGAAATAATCTCTTGTAGCATTAAAAATGTCTTTACTGTCACTTTTGTTCAATTGAATGCATTCTTGCTGAACAAAAGTATTAATTTCTTTTAACAAGTGGTGCATTAATGGTATCCACATTCATTTTTTAGCTCTTAATTTGTCTTTTTCTAAAATGAACAGAAGAAACATCAAACGTGATGCTTAAATGAAACACCACCTAAAGCCTCCGGTGCAACCTTTGAGCAATTAAAACCCTCCTTTGGACAGGCCATGGCTATGAATTAAAATAAACATGCGCAATGTTCATCATATGTTGCTGCCAACCAAATAAAAGAGCACCTGCCCACCCAAGAGCACTCACCAGGAAACGGCACATACAGTATTAGCGTGGCACATTAAATGGCACTTCAGTGGGAAGCTACCTGGCTCGTTTAATCTATGCAGCAATAACTAATGCTCTAATTCCTAATTCCCGCTGACGAGGCTTCTGGCTTTATTAAGATGGGTAGACATTGTCTTTCAGGCTCCAAAACACTCCCGTTATCAACCTCCTCCCACAGTCAAACCCCCGGAACCTCATTGGTGGGCGGAAGAGTCTTTGTCTCTGTGTCATGGTGTGTCTTTGGGAGATAAAGGGGAGAAATTAAATGTTGTTTTTTTTCTCATCTCATCCCTTTCCATGTCTGCCATATCAAAGGCCTCTTCAAAAAAGAAACTGTGAGCAATACAACTTGGACTTGTTATCGTGAGCCTGGCAGGTTGTTGCTTACTTCAATGCCTTCATATTGAAATGACTTCATTTCACATAATTTTCTACTTAAGGACTTAAACGGCGACTAAGCTCCGCTCTTTTGTTGATGGATTGGAGCAGAACTGAGAACACATTGTGGTGGAAATATGGCAAGTTGTTTTACTGAAAGATGGTGTTGCGTTCCTATATATTGTGTGTTGAAGATGGAGAAGGCAACATCTGAAACGTTAATGTGTAGTATTGCTCTGTGTCCCATTGTGAATGTATGAGAAAAGCATTAATAGCCTAAAATTTCTCACTGTCAGTGAATACAGCTTTCACTGCAGTTATTTATACAAAAACAGTAACACAGAAACAGCTAGCAACACCCGCAGGTTATGATGAAAACACTTCCATAAAAGCTGCATTTTCAATAGATTTTGCTTCCATGATGTGATATTTTTTGTAAAACAGGATATCAAATGAGGGGAAAAGAGTGGGAGAGTGGAGAAATTAAAAAGTAAAAGATTAAAAGGGGGATTTTTCGCAGTGATGCCCCAAATGACCTTTGCTTCTTAGTGTGAACATTTTAAAAATCTAAAGAATCTTTTCCCACTATAAAGAACCTTCGTGGAATGAAAAGATTCCATGGATGATAAAGGAGTAGTTCATCCAAAAATGAAAATTCTGTCATTATTTATTCACCCTAATGCAGTTCCAAACCCGTTAGACCTTCATTCATCCTTAGATTAAAGGGGTACTATTATTATTACTATTATTATTATTTTTTTTTTTTACATTTTTAGAATTTTAGTCAGTGTGTGGTGCATATGTTTGGGCATAAAAAACATCTACAAAGTTACAAATCGTCACCTTAGAATTATAAGGGTCTATCTGACAAAATTGAGTTATTCACATATTCGTATTCTCTGACAAATTATTTACATTATTTGATGTTTCTTTTGTAAGCTGTGTACATTCTGGGCCTTTTTTTTTAGAAAACAAAAATGGTTCTATCTACAGAAGTCAATGGAATGCAAAAACTTTGAAGCTCAATATCTCGAAAGTGCTCAGAATGCAGATAGAACCTTATAATTCTAAGGTGACAAAATCTCAAAGTCCACTCCAAAGGAAGATATTTCGTTTAAAAAAAAAAAAAAACCTTATCAAGAACTACAACGAACGGCTTGTTTGAACTACACAGCATTGTTTTCTGGATGTTGTGATGTCACAAAGCTCATTAGAATATCATTCAAATAAATCCCACCTATGGAAATTTTAATCGTTGGCGAATGGGGAGGGATGATTTGGGGGATTGGCCTAAATTTAGCGATGTAGCATGGACAGCCGCTTCTGAGATGCTTCAGCGAGCCACAGGGCGGCTAGTATAAACGCAAGCATTGACTACAGTGGTCGAAACACATGCGAAGCTGCAGCTGATTTAAATCGAAAGAATCACTTTAATCTAGCTTGCGCTAACAGTTGTACATGGAACTTGCTGCTTTGGTAAGGGGTGTGGCAGGACTGAAACGCCGTCTCTTTTCGGGACTGCTAACCAATCACAACACATTTCGGAACTAATCGAGCCTTTCGTGCCAGGCTGGGGAGAAAGCTATTGTAATAATGTAAATTATGTGAAAAATAATCCATTTTTGAACCACCAAGCATGAGAGCATGTTCTAGTGTACCCCTAAACAAAATACAGACTTTGTAAAAGAGCATAATAGGACCCCTTTAAATCCGAGAGCTTTCTGACCCTGCATTGACAGCAATGCAACTGACAAATTCAAGGCCCAGAAAGGTAGTATGGACATCATTAAAATAGTTAATGTGACATCAGTGGTTCAACCATAACATTATGAAGCTATGAGAATACTTTTTTGTGTCCAAAGGAAACAAAAATAACATATTTATTCAAACAATTCTTTGTGGTGAGTTCCGTCATGAAATATAAGTCATTCAATCCGACCAATCCGGTTGTAAACGTATTACTATGCCTTTAGGTTCGGTATCTTTAGGTTTGTTGTCAAAAATGCCAGTGTGAACGCTAAGCGGACCAGGACCAAATGTATCATTTTCCTTTTGGTCCGGACCAAATGAACCAAACAAACCGAACTACAAGTGTGAACCCACCCTTAATTTGTGTTTCGAAGATGAACAAAGCTATTAAAACAGTTTGGAACAACATGAAGGCGAGTAAATAATTACAGAATTTTCATTTCTCTTTAAAGTCTCTGTGAATGCAATTCAGAGAATTGTTTCTAAACACATTATAAATGTTAGAAATGTATTGCTGAAACATGTTACTGTAGCACTGAATTGTGTTAGACTGTTAAATAGTTTGTGTTCATGATTTTTTGGGTAGGGATAAAATCATGTATTGATGCAGTGGAGCCACTGAGCATGGCCTCTTCCCTTAACAATATAAGAGGTAGGCTGAAGGCCGAAATGCATAGGTGTGCAGAGTTTTAAATGTTAATGTTTGTTGAGATGCCCAGAATGTAAATAAAGGCTTTTTAACTTTTTGGACCAAAAGAAATGCCTTGGATTTTTTTTTTGGACTAATATAAGAGGTGTGTTCAACCTGAAGCAGCGCTACACAGACCGATCAGTGAATGACATCAAAGTACAGAGAGCAGACAGCTCCTTATGTTTTCGAATCGGTTGTAGCAGTATTTGACAGTCAAGAGAGACGGCAGCTTTCCTGTGAATGGGCGTGGTTTCAGCGCAGACAGTAAACACGTTCCCAGTGTTTCAGAGCAGAGAACAGACCAATTTGGAGTACACATCACAGTTACCATAAGGGGAAAAAGTCCCCTGTTCATTTGTACGTTTGCCCACTGAAAAATAAATTAACAGTCTATAATTTTTAACGGTAGGTTCATTTTAACAGACAGAATAACAAACAAATCCAGAAAAATGCATTTAAAAAAAATTATAAATTGATTTGCATTTTAATGAGTGAAATACGTATTTGATCTCCTATCAATCAGCAAGATTTCTGGCTTCCAGATGTCTTTTATATAGATAACGAGCTGAGATTAGGAGCACTCTCTTAAAGGAAGTGCTCCTAATCTCAGTTTGTTACCTGTTTAAAAGACAGAAGCGATTAATTACCTTAGTTAACCGTCCACAGAAGCAATCAATCAGACTACAAACTCTTCACCATGGCCAAGACCAAAGAGCTGTCCAAGGATGTCAGGGACAATATTGTAGACCTACACAAGGCTGGAATGGACTACAAAACCATCACTAAGCAGCTTGGTGAGACAGGCCCGTCTAGAGTTTGCCAATGAACATCTGAATGATTCAGAGGAGAACTGGGTTAAAGTGTTGTGATCAGATGAGACCAAAATCTAGCTCTTTGGCATCAACTCAACTCGCCATGTTTGGAGGAGGAGGAATGCTGCCTATGACCCCAAAAACACCATCAACTTTTTGTTCTTTGGGGATGTTTTTCTGCTAAGGGGACAGGACAACTGCACCGCATAAAAGGGATGATGGATGGGGCCATGTACCACCCTCAAATCTTGGGTGAGAACGTCAGGCTTGAAAACCTTAAACCCTTTCTACAATTGATTATTTGAAACAGAAAACTTTTTTACATTTTTACTGTCACTTTTGATCATTTTTGAATGCATGCTTGCTGAATAAAATTTCCAGATAATTTCTTTCAAACTAATCTTAATCAGCAGTATATGTCATGTATGTATAAAAAATTCTTATTTTATGTTCCACTCAAAAAAGGAAATCATACAGGATTGGAGCGACATGACGGGCACTTAAACTACTTGTTTATCAACATCAGTAATGAATCCCATTATAATACACTTCTCACCTTCTCAGTGGATTGTGCTGTGCCAAAGAAAATAGGCACAAACGCCAGCCAAACGATGCAGGTGGTGTACATGGTGAAGCCAATGGGTTTAGCTTCGTTGAAGGTCTCAGGCACGCCCCGGCTCTTGACTGCATACACAGTACATGTGACCATCAGCACGATACTGTAGCTCAGGCAACAGATGAGCGACAAATCAGACATGTCACACTTCAGGATGCCACGCGCCAGCTCTGGACTGGGCGGCCGCTGCTCCTCATAGTCCACAATGGTGTGTGGCGGCACCACACCAAACCAGATGAACACACCCACAACCTGCGGAGAGATGGGAGGAAGTAAAAGCTGATAATTAATGGTGAGACTGAGTCAGTCAGAAGGGCACTCATTTGTCAAGAGCTGCTGTTAGATTGATGTAGAATAAAGTGTAAAGGAAGCTGTGTTTTAGCCAGTCTTCAGCAGACACGACTTCGCACAAGATTACTGGTTAAAATAGGCCTGCTATCAGGCTGATTGCTCTTAATGATAGGTTTTAAAGTGCTTTTTTAAAGACACAAAGGAAACTATAAGACCTTTTCCTCGCTTTGTAATAACGTAAGCATATTTCTGAAATGAAAAAAGAGGATATGTCTAGTTTAGATGAAATGTAGCACTTAAATTTCCAATGTTTTTCATTCTGAATTAAGACTTTTTGTGTATTTTGACCATGATAAATGTAGATTGTCAGAAAAACGTAATACTGTTCACCCTTTATAATATGCTGTTACACTATTGATCAAACGTTTGGGGTCAAATACTTTTATTCATCAATGATGCATTAAATTGATCAAAAAGTTAAAGTAATACATTTATAATGTTACAAACAATTTCTATTTCTAATGAGTGCTTTTTATTCCTCAAAAAAGATTGATAATAATTGGAAATGTTATTATTAAATTTTATTATAAGGAAACTTTTATTCAGCAACGATGCATTAAAAATCTAAAGGGACAGTAAAATCATCTGTAATGTTACAAAAGATTCCTATTTCAAATAAATTATTATTTCTAGTGAGTTTTTTTCTCCTTTATCTAAAACTGAATTTAAAAGATGAAATTGAAATGACAAATTCAATGTAAAGAAATGATATTTTTAAATAAATTTGTAACATTTGCAAATCTGGTATTTGCTTTGTCATTATTATGGTGTATGGAGTGTAAATTTTACAGTTTTATTAAAAAATAAAACACTGAAATAAGTACATTGCATAAGTATTCTCAGTACATAGTTGAAGCACCTTTACAGCCTCAAGTCTTTTTGGGTATGATGTGACAAGCTTTGCACATCTGCATTTGGCAATTATCTGCCATTCTTTGCCTCACCTTTTCACCTCTCAAGCTCTGTCAGCTTGGATGGGGCTGGCAGACATTTTCTAGAGTCCTAGTTGTTCCAATTGTCTTCCATTATGCATAATGGAGGCTACATGCTTCTGTGAACCTTCAATGCAGCAGATTTTTTTCTGAACTCTTACCTAGATCATTGCCTTAACGCAAGTCTGTCACTGAGCTCTACAGGCAGTTATCTTGACCTCAGGACTTGGTTTTTGCTCTGATATGCATTTTCAGCTGTTAGACGTTTTCTGAGAGGTGTGTGCCTTTCTAAATCATAATCATTCAAATTAATTTGCTACAGTTTAACTCCACTCGAAGTGTAGTAACATCTAGAAGCAATATGAATGCTCCTGAGCTAAATTTTGAGCATCCCAGAAAAGGGTATGAATACTTATGCAACGGGATCTTTTCAGTTTTTTATTTTTAATTTGCACAAATGTTAAAAACCTATTTTTTGCTTTGCCATTATGGAGTAGGGAGTGTAGATTGATGTGGGAAAAAAAGTAATTTAAAGTAGTTTAACATAAGGCAGCAACATAACAAAATGTGAAAAAAATGAAGGGGTATGAATAATTTCGCAAGGCACTGTATGTGTCATGACTTTGAGGCACGTATTCGCGGAGATTCAGGTTGTTTTCTTTACATGTCTGTGAAGAGAGATGACAAAGACAGAGACTGCAGACAGCGCACCCTGTTTATTTTATTTATTTTACAAAAGCACATTGTTTTCTTGTTATTATGACTAAACACAAATAAAAGTAGACCCTTTCCAGTTTCAGAATTGAGTTTTTTAGTTCTTTTCGCAGTCATCAAGAATAAACGTGGGTTGAAGCGACCCTAATAACGTGATATTTAGCCCCTGGAAGGTGTCTCTTACATTGTCCCACAGCAACATTAAAATATTGTAGATTAATGTACAATGTTTTATTCATTTACCATGGCTGCGTCCGAAAGCCTAGGCAGCTGACTTGCTGCCTCGCTGCCCTATCAGGCAATGACTTTTCAGACAGTTTTCAGACAGTTTCAGACAGGCTTCAGAGGCAGCGTATAACTTATACAGTTATATATAAATGCTTTAATAAAATATAAAGACCTCGATGTCATTGCCCGCCGAAGGTCTGTGTGTCGGAGAAGACGACAGAGAATAACAGCTATTTTTTGCTTAAATAAATAAAAGCACTGAACCAAGTATTATTGCAGAACAGGTTACTAGAGGCTGTTTCATTATTATTAGCAGTATATTATACATATTATTCTTATTTACTACTTATTTGAACCCTTTTAACATTTTTATAAAATACTGTTATTACAAATAATATTGCTTATTAATGCTTTTACACTATTACTATTCATAAAGTATATCATGGTCAAGATCTCATCTGTTATATAAAATAACAAGTTTAATCTAACCAGAATATCTTTATTTATAGCCTATATGACGCACGCGCACAGAATTGTGGAAAATCTAAGGCAGCGAAGGATACATCTATGCTGCCTTCAAAATGCGATCAGATGAAGTTAACTCCGGAGACAGGAAGTGAAGCAGAATTTGGATTCGGAGCCTCCGAAGGCAGCACTGTAGAGCTTTCGGATGCAGCCCATAGGGGCATCCAAGTAATTTGACATACCGGTATTTAAACATTTTTTTGAAAAGTAACACAAGTTACTTTCCTTGGTAATTAGTTACTTTCATAATAATGTAACTCAGTTACTATTTGTGGGAAGTAACTAGAAACTATAACTAATTATTTTTTTATAGCGAGACACTGCAGGCAGTGTTGTTTTTGACAACCATCTTAGATTTAGTCTTAGTCTTAGTCTTTTGGACTAAAATGGTTATTAGTTTTAGTCAAATTTTAGTCACTTCTATATGTGATAGTTTTAGTCCAATTTTAGTCGACGAAAAGTCAAAAAGGTTTTAGTCTAGTTTTAGTCGACGAAAAATCAAAAAGGTTTTAGTCTAGTTTTAGTCAAAAAAAGGGGAAAAAGTAGTCTTTTAACAAATTAATGTAGGTCAGTATGTATTTTGCTGTTGGGTAGTGTCAGTTAAGTTCTGAAAATAGCAGATCTATATTTCAACACAATGTGAGCTTCCGGATCGACTATTTTCACCAATAATTACAATAATGAAGGAATGTTTTAAAACATAAAAGACAAACAAGGATGGAATGCTAAAACGTCTTGCCATACTAGTATGTCAAAGAGTATTTAATGCTAACACGGCTTGCCATAGCTGGCGTATATTTTCCGGTTTTAATTGGCATGCACAATAAGCAGAAATGTCATGCATTTTAAACGTCTGACGGACCATCCACTAACATTTTCGTCTATTCTCGTCTCGTCAACGAAAACTCACACACGTCTCATCATGTTTTAGTCATCAATGAGCCATTTTTATCTCGTCAACGTCTCGTTATCGTCATGAAAAAAAGTGGCGTCAACGAAATGATTTCGTCATTGTCATCGTTGACGAAAACAACACTGACTGCAGGTGAATAGGGTATCAAAAAAATTGCTATTAGTTATCACCTTTACTTACCCAGTTGATTGATTACATTGATAATTGCAAACATTTTTTGTATTACAAGTTTTCTAAAATGTTAGGTTTAAATATGCAAATGAGGCATTATTTAATAAAAATATGTGCTAATTTGCATACATTTCTACACTGTAAAAAGTTTTCACCATTTTTAACTTAAAAACTTAAGTTTAGCAGCTGCCTTAAGATTTTAAGTTAAATCAACTTTAGTCATTCAAACTCAAGTTATATCAACTCATTTTTATTGTAATAAGTTAAAATGACTTGTAGTTTTAAGCTGATTTAACTTAAAAACTTAAGGCAGCTGTTGAACTTAGGTTTAACTTAAGTTGAATCTGGTGAAAACTTTTTACAGTGTAGTACAAAAATCTAAACACTGGATGAAGCCAGTTTCAAAATTCTTGTTTAATTTATTTCACATATTAAAGTCAAAACTTTTTAAAGGGGATTTTGGGCATCTCATTTTGTCACGCCATAATTCTGAAAAAACTTAGAACAGACAGGAAACCATGTATTTTTGCCATTTTTGGGGGAATGAAATGTAGTATACGATTAAGCAAATTATATATAAACAAAACCCTCTGTAAAAACCTTCAGGATATAGACAGGATTAAAAAGGTCCTACTGAAGTGGAGATTTACGGTTCAGTCAGTGTAGGAGAAAAAACTAATTTTAGTAAAACGGCCTTTAAAAATATGTATTGTAATTGAAATCTATTTACACAAATAGATAAAGAAATAGATAAGTAGATAGATAAGAAACACTTAACAGTGTCTTTTGGGTGTTTTCTTTCCACTAGTCTGAAAAAACACTTTATGAAACACCAAAAAGCCCAAAAAATCTCAAACTTGACAGTGCATGAAAAAACAATGTTTTTGCCTGCAGTGTCTTCCCTTAAGTAATGTGCCCAACACTGTCTAGCATACAAGTTACATTCTGAACATTGACGACATTCCAAAATGTCAGCTCACCATAAATCATAATGTAGGCTAAGTGTGGAGTATCTACGGATGAGAGCAGCTGTTCAGAGGCGTGATTTAGAAAATGTCCTCAATGGGAACATTCCGAAGAGGAAGTGACTGATCTCAATTGAAGGTGCTCATCAGGTAACGCGCAAAACTTTCAGAAAAACTTCCACGGCTGGGAGGAGAACAGAACAGCAGCCGGGCGGCCGGCGTGTTGCCGGGGAGACAGATGTTGCTGTCAGAATCGCTCGGCGGAGTTCCGTTCTCCACTCAGCGTCGGTGACACATCTGCCAACATGAAGGAGGTGCCGAGAAATGTCCTGCTGTCAATCATTCTCCTGCTAACGTCCTGTTAATCTAATCTCCCCCGCGCCTCTGCCGGTGAGTCATGACGCATAATTCTGGGGCTAAGCTCCAACTACAAAAGCGTCTAAAATGTTCTTTTGTAAAAGTTAAAATCAGCTGTTTTTAATCGCCAGTAAGGTGTTTATCAGCCGACACGATGTGTATCGACAGCGGTGGGGCTTTGTTGTCACCTGTAAATCATTTTTTCCCCTTTATTGGTGTTGAATCTGTTGCTTTTGCACATTAGCGTGTTTGGCACGTTTGCTGGCACAAGCAGAATGAAGCCCAGGCACTCAACGTGATGAGGTCTGCAGGCAGCTTATCAGCTTCGGCAGAGTGTACAAACACAGGAGAATCTGCTTGGCGGGGAAACTGCTATTGACAAAACCTCAAAATTCATCCATAGGGGCATGTTGAGAATGGAACAACAGCGCAGGGGCTTTAGTTTCTATAACCAGCGGCTCTGTGGCTCTTGTGAACCTGTGTTTGGCTGGAGGGAGACAGACACGTTCATGTTCGTTTCATGTAAGATCAGGACTTGTTAAGGTGCCTGTGAATACTGTGCGATATGCAGCAGAATTTTCTTTATTAATTCAGTTAATTAATGTTTTATTCATCAATTCAGTCTTTTGGCCTTGCATTTCTCATTGAAGCTGCCACAGCAGTTTTTAATAAATGAAGGAAGCTGAAAGTTAGAGGTGATGTGTCACTTTGAAATTAAATCCTTTTGCAATGGAAACCTAATATGCAGAGACTATTCAAATAACTTTCCTAGAAGTATGTAAACGTGTATAAAAGTTTAATTAATTTGTAATATTTTTAATTCATTATTTATAACAAAAAATTTCGGATCTACACCTTAAGGCAGAGGTCTCAAACTTAATTCCTGGAGGGCCGCAGCTCTGCAGAGTTTAGCTCCAACCAGCTCAGCTCACACCTGCTTGGAGTTTCTAGTAATCCTGAAGATCTTGATTAGCTGGATCAGGTGTGTTTGATTAGGGTTGGAGTGAAAATGTGCAGAGCTGTGGCCCCCCAGGAATTGAATTTGAGACCAGTGCCTTAAGGTCACTAATCAACTAGCCAAACCTAGTTAGATCTTATTTTTAAAAGAAAAATACAGTCATACTTTAAACAAGGATGCATTAAAATAAATCAAAAGTGACAGTAAAATGTATTATAATTTTCAATTTTACAAAAGATTCCTTGACCTTTTTATTTATCAAAGAATCTTCAGTTTCCACAAAAAATATTAAGAAGCACAACTGATTAGAATGTTTTTTTCAAATCAGCGTAAATAACTAATTTATTGCTAATGTTCAATAAAATAACTCATCAATTGCTTAATTTCTTTAAATAACTCATTAGTTAAATAACAATTAATTGCTTATTTTTTTATTTAAGCAAGGATGCATAAAATTAATCAAAGGTGACAGTAAAATGTATATAATGTAATTTTTTTTGGGAAGGAAATTACAGTAATAATTTCAGCAAGTATGCATTAAAATAATCAAAAGTGTTAGGAATCTTTTGTAACATTTTACATTATTTTACTATTTCAAATAAATTGTTATTTTGATTTTTTTTTTATTCATCAAGAAAAAAAATTACAGTTTCCACAAAAATATTAAGCAGCAAAACTGATTATAGAATGTTTTTATTTCAAATCAACATAAATAACTTATTTATTGGTAATGTTCAATAAAATATGTCATAAATTGTTTAATTTCTTAAATAACTAATATATTTAACTAATCAATTAGTTAAATAACAATTAATTGCATAATTTTACTAGAATTTTTTATTAAAGTTTATTTTTTTAATTAATTTATAAAAAATTTTATGCATTATTTTTACCAGTTGTGACAAAAAATTAAGAAGAAATATTTGGTCATTATAATAATGTTTTTTGAGCAGCAAAACATTATAAATAATCAATTAATTGCCAATCTTCAATAAAATAACTGTTAGTTGCTTAATTCCCATAAATAATGTATTACTTAACAATAAATTACTTTTTTTCCTAGATTTTTTTTTTTATTAATTTGTAAAATTTTTAACAGTTGTGACAAATAATTAGCCTAGTAAGAGCTTTTTTTGTGTGAAGGAAATTACAGGAATACTTTAAAATAATTAAAAGTGATAGTAAAATAATTTAACATTTTCCACAAAAATATTAAGATGCACAACTGATTATAATAAGAAATGTTTTTAAGCAGCAAATCAGCATATTAGACTGATTTCTGAAGGATCATGTGACATTGAAGACTGGAGTAATCATGCTGAAAATTCAGCTTTGACATCACAGGAATGAATATTTCAGAAGATTTCCGCTTTTAGTGTATTTTTGATCAAATAAATAAAGCCTTGGTAAGCATTAGAGACTTCTTTTAAAAGCCTAAAAAAAGGTACCGAAACCTGAGTACGAACGACAGTGTCAGAGGCGATTTGAAAAAAATTATTCTGCTTTCCATCCAAGTCTATGAGATTTAGGACATATACAGTGGTATGCGAAAGTTTGGGAATCCCTTGTAGAATCTGTGAAAATGTGAATAATTTTAACAAAATAAGAGAGATCATACAAAATGCATGTTATTTTTTATTTAGTACTGTCCTGAGTAAGATATTTTACATCAAAGATGTTTACATATAGTCCACAATACAAAATAATAGCTGAAATTACTAAAATAACCCCCTGCAAAAGTTTGAGAAACCTTAGTTTTTATTACTGTGTGTGGTTACCTGGATGATCTACGATTGTTTTTTTGTTTTGTAATGGTTGTTCACGAGTCTCTTGTTTGTTCTGAACAGTTAAACTGAGCACTGTTCTTCAGAAAAAACCCTTCAGGTCCTGCAGATTCTTCATTTCCCAGCATCTTTTGCATATTTGAACCCTTTCCAGCAGTGACTGTATGATTTTGAGATCCATCTTTTCACACTCAGGACAACTGAGGGACTCAAACACAACTATTAAAAAAGGTTCAAACATTCACTGATGCTCCAGAAGGAAACACGATGCATTAAGAGGCGGGGGGTGTAAACTTTTGAACAAAATGAAGATTTTTCTTCTTTTGCTGAAATATCATTTTCTTTCCATTTAGTACTGCCTTTCGTTAGCAACAGAAGATACTTGCATGTTTCCCGGAAGACAAATTAAGTACAATTTACCTTGATCTTCAAATTCCTTCTGGAGCATCAGTGAGTGTTTGAACCTTTTTTAATAGTTGTGTTTGAGTCCCTCAGTTGTCCTGAGTGTGAAAATATGGATCTCAGAATCATACAGTCACTGCTAGAAAGGGTTCAAATATGCAAAAGATGCTGGAAAATGAAGAATCTGCAGGACCTGAAGGATTTTTTCTGAAGAACAGTGCTCAGTTTAACTGTTCAGAACAAACAAGAGACTCGTGAACAACCATTACAAAACAAAAAAACAATCGTAGATCATCCAGGTAACCACACACAGTAATAAAAACTAAGGTTTCTCAAACTTTTGCAGGGGGTTATTTTAATAATTTCAGCTATTATTTTGTATTGTGGACTATATGTAAACATCTTTGATGTAAAATATCTTACTCAGGACAGTACTAAATAAAAAAATAACATGCATTTTGTATGATCTCTCTTATTTTGTTAAAATTATTCACATTTTCACAGATTCTTCAAGGGATTCCCAAACTTTCGCATACCACTGTATGGGTTGCACCCTGCAGGAAGCAATACTGTAACAATCACTGAATGGCTTCAAGCTTTCATTTAACACTCTCACCTGTACTGAGATCAGTATGAAGGTAATCATAAGTTGCGATGTAGGGCTGATGAATTTTGGTGGTGTAACGGACTTCTTGCCCTGCTCGAAGATGCGGTAGATCCGGTTGGTCTTTGTAAGCATAGCAGAGTATGTAATGCACATGCCCAGCCCAAGCAGCAGTCTGCGAAAAGCGCACACCACCGTCCCTGGCTCGGCGATCATCAGGAAGGTGATGAAGTAGATGAGGAATATTCCCGTCAGGAGTACGTAGCTGAGCTCCCGGCCCGCGGCTCTCACGATGGGGGTGTCGTTGAAGCGGATGAAGGTGACGATGACGGACAGGGTGGCCAGGATACCAAGAATGGCCAGGAACAGAGGGATTACGGCCCAGGGTGAATGCCACTCCAGCTTGATGATGGGAGTTGGGCGGCAGGCCGTGCGGTTGAGGGTCGGCCGCATGTCGAAAGGGCACATCTCGCAGGTGAACTCGTCGGATTGGAACTGATAGCCGTCACAGAGTTCACAGTGCCAGCAGCACGGGACACCTTTCACCATCTTCTTCCTCTCGCCCGAACGGCATGGAAAACTGCAAACCGAGTCGGGAATCTGACGTGATCCACCGGTCCACTGCATCTCTTCCACCTAATGAAATACAGAAGATATTTAGAAACAACTGAAGTAGAAAACAGAAAAAAATTTACCTGCCGAACCAAACAGGTCATATTTGTATGTTCAAGATATGTTTTGGAACACACAGAGGTCTCTTATGCTCACCAAGGCTACATTTATTGGATTAAAAACACAGTAATATTGTGAAATATTATTACCATTTAAAATTGTTTTCTATTTTAATTTAAAGTAATTGCTTGTTTTTTTTTATATCTCACAATTCTGACTTTTTTTCTCACAATTGCAAGTTTACATCTGGCAATTCAGATTTTTTTTCCTCAATTGTGAGAAATAAACTTGCAAATGCCAGTTATGAAGTCAGAATTGCAAGATATAAACAACTGTAAACATTATTAACATTGAAGTCAGAATTGTGTGATACAAAACTTGCAATTTAGACTTTTTTCTCAAATTTGTGAGATATTAACTCACAATTCAGACTTTTTTCTCAGAATTGTGTAATATAAACTCCTAATTGCCAGTCAAGACAGAATTGCAGGATATAAACAACTGCGAGAAATAAAGTTAGACTTGTGATATAAAACTCTTATATCTTGCAATTCAGGCTTTTTATCAAAATTGTATAATATAAACTCCCAATTGAGAGTTATAAAGACAGAATTGTGGGATATAAACTCACAATTGTAAGTTAAGACAGAATTGCTGTATATAAACAATTGCAAAATATAAACTCCCAATTGTGAGTTATTGAGTCAGAATTGCAGGATATAAACTCCCAATTGCCAGTTATTAATTTTTTAATAGAAAAATTTATATTATGATTTTTTTTTTACAATTGGGAGTTTACATCTCACAATTCTGACTGTGAGCCATAAACTTGCAATTGCGAGTTATAATGTTCAATTCTGAGAAAATAAATGCTATTTTCTCAGAATAGCGAATTTATATCACATAGGTTTGACCTAATAACTCGCAATGAATTACTGAATTGAATTACATTGAGTCGCAGGTTATTGGTCCACTGGCCAATAACTCTGTATCCAGGATTGGTGGTGTTGGTCATCTGGTACTGAAAGATGTCATAGCGTCCAGGAGCATCACCGTTTTCATTAAAAAGAACGGCTGTGCCAGCGCTACCTAAAAATCACAAAATAACATTTATATAATGTTATCATACAACAGAAACATAATAAATGTCATAAAAACAAAACAATTTGTTTTGACATTGCCTATTGCATATTTTTGCAAGTAATTTGCATGTATTTTCTATTAAAACAGAACATTGGGAAATTACATTTTGACCTTTTAAATGCATTTTATTTTACAAGGTGATATCTTTATCTTATCCTTAAAATATGTTAGATATTCTTGAATCTAGTCTTTGAAGAAATACATTACAGATGTGATAGTAAATTATAGCTGAAGACACAGCCAGATATATCTTAAAGAGACGTCAGGTTCCAGCTACAGCCATCACCTCCTCTTCCTGTCTCTTCTTCTTCTCCACTGAGACTTTGAACATCTTTACTTCGCTCTACACCCATCTGTCATACAGACGCTCCATTCATGCATACTTTACCCTGCTGCATGTCATTACAGGCAGTGATATCTGTTTTTAGTCCATAATTAGATTTCAAAGGGAAACTCATAATGCACTACAGTCAAACATTCGGCTGTTTCCCTGTGATTGGAAGTGCATTGAGTCTGTCTTTGTCAACCTGAATATGTTTATTGAGTGCAGTCATTAGATCCCTTCCTCCAACTCAGCAAGAACATATCATTGAACCACTGATAACCTGCTTCTGTTAGCCGTGGATGGATGAGGATTTGTCTTTCCCTTGTTTGTTCTGTGCTGTATAGGAGGAAGACAGCTTCATTTGAAATTCTGGGGTGGAAAAAGGACTTATTTTTCATGCGTTTTTCTTTGCAATAATGCATATTGCTTGTTCAGCCAATTCCCTCCAGGCGAGCTTTCACCAAATGTTTGCAAGATGACAGTCACTGTTGAGGAAGTGATTTAATGGGAATGCCTTCATGGACAGTTTGACAATGCCAGAGCAAAGTTAAATTTACTTGCCACAACTTTGCCATTTTCTGGAGATGTTTTTATGTTTTCAAACTATAGGCCTACTCCTAAACTATACTCAAACTACAAGGTCACAGCGGTAATGTGAAGCACTAAGCACTATGAAGCACTATGCTGCATATAAGCACCACATGAAAAGATATTCGAAACACTATTAAAAAACATCATTATTGGAACATATCAACACAAAAGGCTTCTATTTTAAATAAATGCTGTTCTTTAGAATTCAACTTAAAATTTAAAAGTATATATATATACAATTTAAAATATATATTTTTTGTTTTTATTGCAGCAAATAAATTTATAATGTTAAAATAAATTTCAATAAAATGTAAAAACAATATATATATATATATATATATACACTGTAAAATATATTTTTTATATATTCATCTTATAAAATGAATAGGGATTTATTTAAATAAAATTTAGTATTCAGCATTACATGATGCATTTAACTGATTAGAAGTGAGAGTAAATACATTTATAACGTTACAAAAGATTTATATTTTAAGAAATGCTGCTCTTTTGAATAAAACTTAAATAAAATGCAAAAATATATATAACATTATATATTAATATCATATTAAAATTACTAATATATTAATATATAATTACAAATATATAAATATATTTAGCTATTTTATTAAAATAAATATTTTTTTAAATAAAATACTTCTATTCAGCATTAAATGATGCATTCAACATTAGAAGTGAGAGTAAATACATTTATAATGTTACAAAAGATTTATTTCAAATAAATGCTGTTCTTTTAACTAAAATGTAGGTAAAATGTAAAAAATAAATATTTAAATATTGTTTTGAATATTTTTATTTATTTTCTTAAAATAAATAAGTATTTTAGCCTGGAAAAAATCCAGACCCTAATCTATTAAGATTAAGGGTCTGGCATCGAGCAATGAAAAGGGCCTAACTCGAGGGGCGGCACCAAGCATGCATTTGAAACTCTCACTGCACGCAATTGGATAACGTCACGACTAATCACAAGCGGAGCGGAGCTAACTGATAGATTAAACTCTTGCCGTATCCAGTCGGCAAAACAGAAAAAATGTCCTTCTTGCAAAGGAACGATTCGAGCGCGGTTTTCTGTTCCTCTTTTATATGAAAAGCCAAGTCTAACTCGTTCATTGTAGCAGCCAAAGCCATTTCAAACAACTGGTGTTCATCTGTAGTCATGTTTACTAAATGATTCCGGACGTCGCAGCGCTGTCGTCATCAGCTTAGCTCGCCTCTGGCCCGCCTACATCAGATACACTGATTTGATTGGTTCCCAGAACTGCTTACGTAATGCAGTAACGTGCATCATTGCTCGATGCCAGAGTGTCTTGCAGAGACAATTCAAATTGTGTTCAAATTTACTTTAATAAAATACTTGTATTCAGCATTAAATGATCCATTTAACTAATTAGAAGTTAGAGTAAATACATTTATAGCATTACAAAAGATTTATATTTTAAATATAAAAACTTTAACTTATTTAATTAATTTTAATTAAATAATTTTTTAAGTAAAAAATAAAATAAAATGTTAAATATTTAATATATTTATTTATTTCATTAAAATAAACAAGTATTTACTATAATGAAATACTTGTATTCAGCATTAAATGATGCCTTCAACTGATTATAAGTGAAAGTAAATATGTGTATAATGTTACAAAATATTTCTACTGTAAATAAATGCTTTATCTTTTGAATAACATTTAAAATGTAAAAAAAAAATGTTAAATGCATATTTTTATTTTTTAATTGCATTAAATACATTTATAATGTTACGAAAGATTTCTAATTGAAATAAATTCTGTTCTTTTAAATACAATTTGAATAAAATGTAATATATATGTAATATATTTTAGAGTTAGACATTACAATGTATTAATTTAGCTGACACTTCCACTATCCAAAACAACTTACAAATGAAGCATACAACAAAGCAATTTATTCTATACCTAGAAATTCATCCTAACTTTCTCCATAATAACTAAAGTCATACAGGTTTGAAAGGACATGGCGATGAGTACATCATAACAGAATTTTAATTTGTCATTTAAAAACTCCAAATATCCAAGAGCAGACTCATGTCGGTATGCATGACATTTGTGTTTAATCCAAATGAGCCCGTGAGGCAAAACTAAAGCTCTCTATGGGGTTTAGTTTGGACCTTTGAACATCTTTTGGCATCCAGCCTAATGGCATTTCTGATGCCAGTCAGGCCTCATCTTCAGTGATTCTGATTTAGCATGATGTCGACTCACCATTGAAGTTGACGGAGCGGATGTAGCTGAGCAGCAAACGTCCCTCCACTGGGTCCATCTTATCACAAACGCCTGTGGCTCCCGGGCACAAATCCTGGTGCATGTTGTGCAAAGCATGAGCCATAGCGTAAACCGCATCAATTACAAACTGAACCTTGCCCTCTTGCTCGTAATGAGAATCACGACTGATCCGCTCTTCTCCTGAAAGAGCGAGAGTGAAAATGAGACAGAAAAGGAGAAAGGAGAAAGATAAGTACGACAGGAGACATTGAAGAGTTTTTAAGGTCAGCTGTCATTCCATCAAACATCAGTTAACTTGCAAACGGCTATCAGGAGTGCTCACCTGTGCATTTCTTCTTTTCTGGGTCTATCTTGATACCTGGACGTGTCAGTTTGCACCTGAAGTCGTCCTCCCAGAATTCAGCGAACCAGATATTCCTGCGGTTGTTCTCAAGGGATCGAGTGGTGAAGTACTGGTCAAATCCTGATTAAAAAACAGAAAAATTACTAATTTTGTCCCTATAGTGGAATCTATTGTAAGACACATGACATAAAATAGAAGTTGCAACCAACTTTACTACCATATTATAGGGCTGGGCGGAGTTTGTACAATATATCAATACATACATATATATATATCAGAGGTCGCGTTAATCGAAAATTGTCATTGACAGAATATTTTTAGCAATGACGGAAAAATCTGAAGGCCGTTGTTGTGCCGAAATCTGACCCCCGACAGATTACTACCCCCCTAGTATTGGTAGGTTTAGGGTTAGGTGTGGGGGAGGGGTTAGGATTAGGGGTGGTGTTAGGATTAGGCAATCAGGTAACGATTTCAACGAGAGGGGGTAATAATTTGGCTGGGGTCGAAAATGGGCACAACACTGTCCGTCACTTTGACAGATTACACTGAGGGTGATCTATTGTAAATTGTAGCTGTAATTCCCACCCCTGTCCAGTGTGACAGCAGAACACTGGATCAGAACAAAAACTTTTGCTATGCGTTTGATTATGCACAGGCAACTACACAGAAGCTACAACGATATATTACGCCACATTAAAGAGTGCCAAAGCTGTATTTATTGCTTGAATTTCCTAATAAAATCGACAGAATTTGAAATTTGAGACTTTGTTTCATTGCGATTTATTGGATAGGAGGCGCACTATGTACTGTGTCAGTATTGTTCAGTTATCAAACAGCATGAAAACAGCATAGACCAAAAGATCGACTGAGATTTACAAATCGACATTGGTCATAAATATTTATTATAAAATTGTAATATATTAAAATAGCTGTCACTGTGGGGTGTGGTGTTATACATGAAAAGTTACACAACAAAAATAAATGCAATTAAATGTGTTATTATAATTAAAATATGAAAATTAAAATGGCGGGTAATAATTCCGACCCTGTCCGTCAAAATGACGGATAATGTTAAAGTCTAACGCAAACTCTGATATATATATATATATATATATATATATATATATATATATATATATATATATATATATATATATATATATACACGATACAATAACGATACGGCATACCAACGATAAGAGGCAATGCCATTTATATTGATATACAGTAGTTTGATACAAGTGCATCTAAAAAAAAGCAGTAGAGTGATTTTTTAATGTTTATCAAATCTCATTTTGTAAGTGACTTTTCTTTCTGTTTTAAAGTTTTTATTTATTTTTTATGCATTGTATGACTGTTCGAGAGAGAATATAGGAAAATATAACTAACTTCATTTGTGTTTCTTCTTAGCTAAATTTCACAAACATGAACAAAACTCAGAAACGCAGGAAGCTGGAATGTGCGACTTTATTCTGTGCTGCCCTCTCTGCTGATTTCAAAACTCAAAGAGGTGCGTATACTAGCTGTATATTGTTTTTTCCCACTTGATTTGCAGTTCGCAACAACACAAGCTTGTTTCTGCAAGGACGTTTGTAATGTTCCCTTCCGGGAACTCGGCTGCGTCATAAGCGCTATGGGGAACGCCATTGGCGAGCCTCACTCTGAACGTAGTCTGCCAACCAATCAGATGACGGGAGTGACGTCACAGGCGGGGTGCCCTAAGCGACCAGGAAGTATAAAGCACGTGCGTTTCAAGCCGGCATTAGCTTTTGTCATTCAGCGAAGCGCTCTGTGTGTGTCTGTCTGTTACATGTCTGCTGCTTTTCTGTGCCAGTTTGCACAACTTTTATTTGAGTAGACATGTCAACCAAGTTTGGGGGATAGAGTTTATCTAATAAGGCGGTTGAGTGTTCCTCCCTGCCAACGCTTCATTGTTGGTGGGGATACACACGTTCTATGTGTGGTCTGCTTGGGTGCGGAGCACGCTCAGTCAGCCCTCGAGGGGGCTGGCTTTCAGCAGTGTGAGCGTCTTCCACTGTGGGTGCTTCGTTCCCGGAGGGCTCTCTTCGAGGAGGGAGCTCTCGTCAGCGTTCCTCGCGGGTCTGGCCCCGCTTCCGCCAAGGCGGAGCGGCAGCTGCACTCGTGGGGTTCGCAGCTCGGTTTGTTAGAGGGAATGGATACGGGTAACCCCCTATCTCCTTCCTCACCTAGCAGATCGGATGATCTCCTACTGGATGAGGAAGCCCGCGCTGCGGTTCCTTCCTACCAGGAAGAGGTCTCAACGTTCCTCCTATCTTCCTCCGAGGAGGTTGATGTGGAGAGCGTTGTTGAAAGTGACTCGTGCGGTAGAAAAATTAAATATAAACTGGCCTGCACAACAATACCATGAGCCGTAGAGAAGCAAACTAGATGAACGCTTCCTGCGGACTCAGTCACCACCCCCAAGAAGGAGCCTTCCTCCATGCCGAGGTATTGAGGTCATGGGAGAAACCGTTCTCAGCCCGCTTATTCATTCCTTCTTCCGACTATTACGGTAACGTCGGGGGAATGGATGAGTGCGGCTATAAGATGATGCCACGGGTCGAACAGACGCTAGCTGGCTATCTGTCGCCCGGCCAGGCATCATCTTTGAAGGCTCCTTCCTTGCCCTCCAAGCCTCTCAAAACAACTTCGAGCTTGTTGGGCAAGGGGTACTCGTCAGCGGGTCAAGCTGGTGCGTGCTTGCATACAATGTCCATTTTGCAAGCGTACCAAGCAGACCTGCTGAAGGAATTAGATGATGGTCAGGAGGTAGATGTAGCGGAACTACGTCGCACCGCAGACTTAGCTCTCCGCACCACCAAGGAGACCGCCCGTGCAGTAGGGCGGTCTGTGGCAGCTCTGGTGGCGGCGGAGAGGCATCTGTGGCTGACCCTGTCCGACATGAGTGATAAGGACAGGGTCCTCCTTCTGGACGCCCCGCTTCAGCCTTCTGGCCTGTTTGGCGACTCAGTAAATGAAGTCGTCAGCAGACACCAGGAGGCTAGGAGACAGATGGTGGCGTTCCAGCGCTACCTCCCCTGTCATGTCTATTCCTCTGGGACTGTTGGACGGGAGCAGTCCCAGCCGAGTACCAGCTCCTCCTACAGGGAGACACAAAAAAGGAGTGTTGCGTCCTGTGCCCCTCAGGACATTCCTAGAGGGTGGGGGCAGCATTGCTCCAAGCCGGGGTCCTTGAAGACGAGGCCCGACCTGAGGGTTGTGCTTCAGTCTAAAAGGTCCTCTGCTAAACGGCCCTGACATGCGTGGCCCAGGGCCGGTGAGGGCAGCCCCTCTCGGGGGAAAACGGTTTCCACCACAGTTCATGGTTCCCGTTCTTCCTCGAGGCCCTCAGGAGATCAGTCAGCTAACCCTGCCAGTGTTACAGGGCGCGGCGATCTCCCGCGAACATCCCCTCTAGTCTCTCTGCCCGGAAACATAGCAGAGCTAGAGCGTTCGCCACCCCTACGGGGGTCTTCAGAGGTATTGATTCAGGTGTCTCCTGCCAGCGAGCTGTTACAGGGCACTGAATCAATATCCTTAGTAACACCAGAAACCAGTCTCGAGAGGCTGGTTCCCTTAGTAGACTTTCTGGCAGCGTGGAAACTACTGCCGAATGTATCTACATGGGTCCTGCATACTGTAGAAAAAGGCTATGCTATGGGGTTTTTCCTACTCTGGTGAGCCCCGAGCAGGGTCTGGTCATGGAGCAAGAAGTAAATTCTCTTCTGAGGAAGGAGGCCATCGAGGTGATCCCTCTTCCAGATAGAGAAGCCGGGTTCTACAGCCGGTACTTCATTGTTCCGAAGAAGGATGGAGGGCTGCGCGATCTCAGACGGTTGAACCACTCAGTTAAAAAAATTGAAGTTCAGAATGTTAACTGTCAAACAAGTCGTGTCTCAAATCAGGTCTGAGGACTGGTTTGTCACAATAGATCTAAAAGACGCTTAATTTCATGTCTCCATCCTTCCTCAACACAGGAAGTTTCTGAGGTTCGTTTTTAGGGGCAAAGCTTACCAATACAGAGTTCTTCCTTTCGGCCTAGCACTCTCACCCCGTACTTTCACAAAGTGTATGGATGCTGCTCTGGCTCCTCTGCGACTCCAGGGCATCCGCATACTTAACTACATAGACGACTGGTTGATCTTAGCCAGTTCGGAACAGTTAGCGGTTCAGCATCGAGGTGTTGTTCTCGCTCACATGAAAGAATTGGGGTTGAGGCTCAACGCCAAGAAAAGTGTGCTGTCTCCATTACAGAGAACCACTTATCTAGGTGTCATATGGGATTCGACCACGATGCAGGCACGAATGTCACCTGCTCGGATCGAGTTGTTCCTTACTGCAGTTAATGCGGTCAAGCTAGGCCTGTCACTCACTGTCAAACAGTTCCAAGTACTGTTAGGCCTTATGGCAGCTGCATCCAACGTGATACCTCTTGGACTGCTGTACATGAGGCCACTACAGTGGTGGCTCAAAACCAAGGGGTTTTCCCCAAGGGGGAACCCATTGCGCAAAATCAAGGTCACGCGGCATTGCCTACGTGCCTTGGTCATGTGTAAGAAACCTTGGTTTCTGTCTCAGGGCCCGGTGTTGGGAGCTCCTTGTTGCCGCGTCACGCTAACGACAGATGCATCCCTCACAGGTTGGGGAGCGGTCATGAGTGGCCGCTCGGCCCGTGGTCTGTGGAGTAATCACCATGGCACATAAACTGCCTAGAGATGCTCGCTGTGTTTCAGGCCCTGAAGCACTTCCTCCCAGACCTGAGACACCGTCATGTGCTGGTCCGCACCGACAGCACTGCGGTCGTTTATTACATCAACCTCCAGGGAGGGCTGCGCTCACACCCCTTGTACAAGCTGGCGTACCAGATCCTCCTGTGGTCACAGGGAAAGCTCCTCTCGTTGAGAGCAGTACACATCCCTGGATGTATGAACGTGGGAGCAGACATCCTGTCGAGGCAGGGGCCGAGGCCCGGGGAATGGATGCTTCACCCAGAAGTAGTGAAGCAGATTTGGAGAGTGTTTGGCCAGGCTCAGGTGGACCTCTTTGCGACTTGAGAGACATCGCAATGTCCCCTCTGGTACTCTCTAGTGCCTCCAGCTCCGCTTGGACTGGATGCCATGGTACAGACGTGGCCGAGGCTTCGTCTGTATGCCTTTCCCCCGATCGCTCTGCTCCCGGGAGTTCTAGAACGAGTACGCCGGACTGGAGTATGGCTTCTGCTAGTAGCCCCGTACTGGCCGGCCCGAGTATGGTTCTCGGACATAATCGCCCTCCTTGATGGCTCTCCATGGGAGATTCCCGTCAGGAGGGACCTCTTCTCCCAGGCTGGGGGCTCAATCCTTCACCCCCACCCGGAGATGTGGAAACTATGGGTGTGGCCCCTGAGGGGGCACATCTCATAGAGGTTGGTCTTTCAATCAAGGTTGTGAGACCTTCCTTCGTTCTAGAGCTCCCTCTACGAGGAAACCCTATGACCTTAAGAGAAAGTTATTACTGCATGGTGTACCAACACCATTTGGACCCTGTTCACTGCCCGTTAGGTACAGTACTGGAGTCTCTGCAGTCTCGCCTTTCCGCAGGACTAACCCACTCCACCACCAAGGTGTACGTGGCGGCGTTATTGGCCTACCACGCCCCTTTCGGTGCCGGTCAGTGGGTAGATTCCCTTTGGTCATACATTTCCTCCACGGTGCACTTCATTAGACCGGAAGTATGCTGTATGTGTTCAGTGGTGGCACTGGACACGTACGACCACATAGCTGCCATGTGGTATAACTCAGAGCTCTTCCCCTAATAAGGGGTTCCTTGTTTCAAGTTCTCCGAGGCATGGCTGCCTCTAGCTCTGACAGCAGATGTACCTGAAAACTAATATTCCATCGTGTCCTGGCAGTTTCCCCAGGCCGAGGTATAATATCTTTCCTCACGTGCCTGAGGGCCGAGGTATATTTCTCCCTCTTGTTCTGGCGGTTCCCCAGACAGAGGTGTATTACCACTCTTGTCCTAGCAAGTTCCCTAGGCAGAGTCTACTTATCCCTCGTGTCCTGGCAAGTTCACCAGGCTGAGGCGTATTCATCTCCCTCTTGTTCTATTGGTGAGGCGTTCAGAGTGAGGCTCGCCAATGGCGTTCCCCTCAGGGAACGAAGGTTACATACGTAACCTGAGACATTTTCCACAAAAATGTCTGATGTGTTTACGTTTTTTTAATCAAATGATTCACAAAACACATTTTTAAGTCCTGATCTGAATCAAATGATTCAAGATCCATGCTCCGTTCTGATCAAAATGATTTGTGATGCACACTCAGAGTTCTGATCGGAATCAAATGATTCGCGAACCCGTGTCAAAGTTCAAATGAAGTATCAAATGATTTGCGAAATGCGTTTTTGAGTCCTGATCTGAATCAAATGATTTGCGAACCCGTGCCGAAGTTCCGATTCAAATGATTCGTGATTTGCACTTCAAAATTCTGATCTGTAATCAACAGATTTGCGAACCCGCTCAGACAGTCCGATCTGAATC
Source organism: Garra rufa (assembly GCF_049309525.1). Classification (NCBI taxonomy): domain Eukaryota; kingdom Metazoa; phylum Chordata; class Actinopteri; order Cypriniformes; family Cyprinidae; genus Garra; species Garra rufa. The sequence goes on from NC_133375.1 coordinate 36,862,832, forward strand.
AAATGATTCGCGATCCGCACTCCATTCTGATCTAAATGATTTGCGATCCGCGCTACGAGTCCTGATCTGCATCAAATGATTCTTGAACCCGTGCCGAAGTTACTATTGAAAGTTTCGATCTGAATCAAAAGATTTGCGAACCCGCTCCGACATTCCAATCTGAATCAAATGATTTGTGACATGTGTTTTTAAGTCCCGATCTGAATCAAATAATTTGCAATCTGACTTCAAAGCAGTGAATCATTTTGCAATGAAATGGTTTGATTCTGGGTTTTGAAAAGCTCCATTTTCACCGGAGCGGTTGGCATTATGATCGAGTTTGTAGCTTAATTCACTATATTTTAAATAGTTTGACCACTGCAGTTCACTTGGTAACAGCTCAATATAAAATGAAAGCATCCAGTCATCTCACATCACTGAAATGTTAATTTTATTGTTATATATTGTAATAAATATTTAAGAAATTATTGTTGTATTTGATTGTATCAGTCTATATAGAGTGATAGTCAATGTAAACAGAGCAAACATGAGGTTTGGAACCATCAATGCCAATAAAGAATTGTTATTTTTAAGAGCACTGGAGTCCTAATTTTTTTTTTTTAATTATAAACGCACAAATGAATCAAATCACAATACAATCAGTGACATGCATTTATTTCATGCCGACTGAAAGGAAGCATATGTATATTTCAAACCTTCAATAGAAGCTCTTTTGGGCAAAATGGTGACGGCACCCTCAGCCACTTCCTCCTGGTCCAGGATCGGAGAGCTTTTAGCACCCCAGCTGTCCGATCCAACAAACTTAAAATGACCGGTCAAATTAGCCTTACTTGCAGCCTCCAGCACCTGTCTGGACAAGAAACAGCACAAATAAACTTTTATACTGAAGCAAACTCAATCTAACTAATATTACAGAGGACATGCAGTGTCTTATGCTGTTGTGTTGCATTTTACCATTTTGGACAGTAATTTGATCAGTTCAGTAATTACTATTCATGTCCTTGCAATCATGTAGCACTTTAGATCATTTATAACAAAGAGAGGAAAAAAACAATAGAACTGGTGTCAAACAACCAATAACATCACCTGTAATTTTGTTTTGTGTCTAACAGATACTGTATTAGATTCATTGCATATTTGGCTGGAAAAAAAAAAACATCTGAAACTGTTACAAATGGATAATGTTAACAGTATGCAAATGAAAATAAAATCTGTAATCTGAACAGTTCAGACAGAAATAATAAAGCATTAAATGAGTTTAAAAGTCTTAAAATTGCATGTAAACACTAAAACTAAAAAACTCCACAAACCAAAAAAGTAAATTGTAAAACTTGTTTTGTAAAAATATATATATTAGAATCATTTGTTTCAGTAGTGTTTTGTCAATATACACTTTTTAAACAAGTCTATATCTTGTTTAAATTAGGTGTTTACACATTACACAAGTAAAATAAAAGTATAAATAAATTATGAAATAAAAATATGAATACAATACAAAAATTTAAATTAACTTTAATTTTTTCATTTTGTTTATTTTAATTAAGTTAAATTTTAATTAATTACTTTATTATTTGTTTAATTTATTCATGCATTTTTACATGACACATAATTAGAGCATGACCAAATTCTGAATATGTTTGTCAATGAGATTGATATCCATCAAGGACCATGATTACATTTGCATACAAATGTAATTTGTCCATAAATACAAAAGAAACTTTGTGGGGAACAAAGCTGTGAAAGTCCTCCTGTATTGTATTATACAAAGAACAACTGCATGCATACAGTCAAAAGTTTTGAGAATTACATAAATATTGGAAATTGGAAAAGTTGCTGCTTAAGTTATTATAACAGCAATTTGCATATACTCCAGAATGTTAATAAACTTAATCCCGAAAAAAACTTTCCACTGCATTTCATTGCTGTCATTAAAGGATCTGCTGAGATCATTTCAGTAATCGTCTTGTTAACTCAGGTGAGAATGTTGACGAGCACAAGGCTGGAGATCATTATGTCAGGCTGATTGGGTTAGAATGGCAGACTTGACTTGTTAAAAGGAGGGTGATGCTTGAAATCATTGGTCTTCCATTGTTAACCATGGTGACCTGCAAAGAAACGCGTGCAGCCATCATTACGTTGCATAAAAATGGCTTCACAGGCATGGATATTGTGGCTACTAAGATTGCACCTAAATCAACAATTTATAGGATCATCAAGAACTTCAAGGAAAGAGGTTAAATTCTTGTTAAGAAGGCTTCAGGCCGTCCAAGAGAGTCCAGCAAGCGCCAGGATCGTCTCCTAAGGAGGATTCAGCTGCGGGATCGGAGTGCCACCAGTGCAGAGCTTGCAGCAGGCAGGTGTGAGCGCATCTGCACGCACAGTGAGGCCATGTAATTGTCGATAAAAGCCTTTGAAACGTATGAAGTGCTTGTAATTATATTTCAGTACATCACAGAAACAACTGAAACAAAGATCTAAAAGCAGTTTAGCAGCAAACTTTGTGAAAACTAATAATTGTGTCATTCTCAAAACTTTTGGCCACGACTGTATGTGCACAAAAGTTAATACAACATATAAATGCATAAATGTCTCTAAATAAAAGTACCTTCATGAAATTCAAATATCAAATTGTTATTTAGAGTCGCACTTAACCAAGTTGTCAGGAATTAAGCAATTCAGTTATGCATTTTCTTTCAGCACTGAAGAGATGGTTGACAATTCACACAGTGTGAGCGACAGCTCGTGTTCACAGGAGTGTTTTAATGAGGGGGAAACTTCATCTGCACAGACATTCTCCACCGCATAAGCCTGTCAAAAAGCATCAGCAACGAGCCATATGGATTAGAGACTGTGACACCCAAACACAGAATGGCAAATCGTCACTCGTGAGCATCAACGGCGATAGCAAAGTTTCTTTGGTACTTGAGAAATTGCAAAGTCAAACATGGAAAACAGCGCAAGGAGAAATGCAATGGCCTGAATATCGTATCTGCTCTGATCATGTATGAAAAGGTCATCTAAGCACAAGAGATAAATTGATAAAGACTTATAGGATTTGACAGTAAAGCACTTTCTAAGTTGACATTTCCCAAGCATCTTTAGCATTTCCTGGGTGAAGGGTGACACCACTTGATTTGTACAAAATATAGGCTATAATTGAAACTATAATTTAGAATTAAGATATATTCAGTGTTCCCTTGTCATTTCACTGGCAGGTAATTGAAAAGCCAGTGAGACAACAGAACAAAAATCTGTACAAAAATCTTTAGGATATTAAGTAAAGATGTTCCATGAAGATATTTTGTACATTTCTTTCTGTAAATATATCAAAACGTAATTTTTGATTAGTAATATGCATTGCTAAGAACTTCATTTGGACAACTTTAAAGGAGGAGTCTACTTCCAGAACAAAAATTTAGAGATAATTTACTCACCCCCTTGTCATCCAAGATGTTCATGTCTTGCTTTCTTCAGTCATAAACAAATTATGTTTTTTGAGAAAAACAGTTCAGGATTTCTCTCCATATAATGGACTTCTATGGTGCCTGTGAATTCGAACTTCCAGAAATGCAGTTTAAATGCAACTTCAAATGGTAGAGCCGATCTAGCGAAACGGTCGGTCATTTTCTAGAAAAAAATAAATAAATAAATATATATATATATATATATATATACTTTTTAACCTCAAATGCACATCTTGTCTGTGTGAACTCTGTGTATTCCGGTTCAAGACAGTTATATGTATGTCGAAAAACTCATCTAAACTCATCTAATTTTCTTATCTAACTTCAAAATCGTCCTACATCAATGTTTTTGCAAAGGGCGTTTCATCCGCCTTTCATGTTCACTTTGTAAACAGTGGATCGGTGCTTCTGCAGCAATGTAGGAGGATTTTGAAGTTGGTGGACAAAAAAAGTTTTTTTGACATACCCTAACTGTCTTGCACTGGAATACACACGCAGAGCTAGACAAGATGAGCATTTGAAGTTAAAAAGTATATAAATTGTCAATTTGATTATAAAATGATGATTGTTTCACTAGATAAGACCCTTCTTTCGTGGCTAGGATTTTTTAGAGCCCTTTAAAGCTGCATTTAAAGAAGTTTATAGAAGTCCACTATATGGAGAGAAATCCTAAAATGTTTTCCTCACAAATCATAATTTCTTATCGACTGAAGAAAAAAAGTAATAAATATCTTGGATGACAAGGGGGTGAGTAAATTATCTGTAAATTTTTGTTCTGGAAGTGAACAACAACTTTAAAATTCATCCAGTTAACCCAAAATTAAAAATTTGCTAAAAAAAATGGCCTCAGGCCATCAAACATGTAGATGAGTTTGTTTCCTCATCAGAACAGATTGGAGAAATTTACATTACATCACTTGCTCACCAATGGTTAAACATCACAATAATCCACAAGTGATCAACAACACTCCAGTCCATCAATCTTATAAAGCAAAAAGCTGTGTGTTTATAAGAAACAAAGTCGCCATTAAGACATTTTAAAGCTTCTGGGTATAATATTGTGTTCTACAGTAAAAAAAAAAAAGTAATCTAATCTGAATCAGGAGAGAAATACGCACAGATAAACCACCATTTACAAGCAAAAATAGTCCAAAACAGATCTAAACCAATATGTTGGTGGAATTTGATGTCAGAGGACAACAGAAGATGGACCTTTTCAACAGAGGAAGTGTTATTATAGATTATGGATTGGTCTGAAGATAAATAGTCTTAATCATGGAATTGTTTTAGTTAAAATCATGCACTTTTTCACTTTAGAATGTGTTAATGGATTGGAGTGGTGTGGAGTATTGTGATGTTTTTATCAGCTCTTTGAACTCTCATTGTGGCGGCACCAATTCAATGCAGATCCACTGGTGAGCAAGTCATGTAATGTTAAATTTCTCCAAATCTGAATGATAAATAACTCTATTCCTTCAATGAGTTTCAAAATATGGCCCTTTAGAAATAAGAAAAGTTCTTTATGTTTCAAAAACTAGGTTCATTAGATAAGTGTACTGAGGTTAGGTTCTTTAAACCCCAAGGAAATAAAGAATAAAACCATTCTTTGTAGAAATTAAAAAAAGGTTCCATTATGAAATCATCCTGTTCTAATTAGATCCTTAATTTTTAAAGCAGACCTATTATGCCCCATTTTACAAGATGTAAAGTCTCAGATGTCCCCAGAACGTGTCAGTGAAGTTTCAACTCAAAAAACTCCACAGATCATTTATTATATCATTTTGAAAACGCTCATTTAGAGTGGAAGCAGAAACACGCTGGTTTTCTAAACGCACACACATCCAAAGCACGCGCACAGAAAGCGGCTGTCACACGGTACTAAACGAAGTTCTCTTTCATGTCTTATTGTGCTTAAACTGTCGAATACACACAAGTTTATGTTAAAAACACACAAGTTACAAAAACAGTCGGTTATGTCCGTGAAGGTAAACAGCTGGGAAAGAAATGTTTATATTATATCAGTGCGGCAGCAGCGTAATATAAAGTAAAAAATCAATAGTTCCACTGCTCTCTTTTCTCCTCTGAGGCTGGGGCGTTAAATAGTGTTCGGTGCTCATCTGTGCAGCCAAAGACAGAACAGTTAGCATGCTTTGCTTAAACGTTTGCCATGGCGTTAGGACTGGTACACTGTTGTCGCTTGCGAAAACAAAATGACAGCACCGTGGGTGGAAACATAGCTTAAGGAGTGATAATAGAGTGATAATATTGTTATAAGATCACCTTTTTACGCCACAGGGGGAGCAAAATCTGACACACTGTTTTTTCACATGCTTGCAGAAAAAGGCTTACCAAAAGAAAGTTATTTTTAACTTTTGAGTCAATTACTGTCATAACAGTCTTAAGAGAATCTCACCTGAAAAATAACACTTGATTGAATGGCACGCATTTGAAGAACACTCTGCCAAGATTGGTTTCTGTTTGTGTTTCAGGACCATGCACTTCCAATGTGTCTGCTCATCATACACATCTGTGATCATGTAATTGCGTATAGAGTATGTTTCTGGCCTGACACTGTGGCCATTGTTCCCTTTTCAGGTTTGTTGGTCAGGAGCCAACTCTATTTACATGCATACAGCAGCATGTGTGATGCATTGCATATCAAAAGCAAAGTATCCCATATTGTTTTATCACTACATCAAAGGATATTTTCTCTAATTGGACATAATTTGCATTTAGCATTTGGTTTTTACAAATCTCTTCTAAATGTCACGAATACTAGAAAGTTAGTTCAATCATATCAAATAATCCACATGTGCCCTTGTTACCAGCAGTGTTGTTTTTGACAACCACCTTAGATTTAGTCTTAGTCTTAGTCTTTTGGACTAAAATGTTTTAGTCAAATTTTAGTCACTTCTACATGTGATAGTTTTAGTCCAATTTTAGTCGACGAAAAGTCAAAAAGGTTTTAGTCTAATTTTAGTCTAAAAAAGGGGGAAAAGTAGTCTTTTAACAAATTAATGTAGGTCAGTAAGTATTTTGTGAGCTTCCGGACTGACTATTTTCACCAATAATTACAATAATGAAGGAATGGTTTTAGACATAAAAGACATATATTTGAAATACACCCATAGGTCCTCTCACCGTTTGCGACCACCCTGTGTGCAAACTGCCGCCATCATGGTTAATTGTCTGTCTGTCTGAGTGACAACAATGTGACGTGTTGAGCGTAACCAAACAAGAATAGAATGCTAAAACGCTTGCCATACTAGTATGGCAAAGAGTATTTAATGTTAAAACGGCTTGCCATAGCGGCAGATACTTTTTAGGTTTTAATTGGCATGCACAATAAGCAGAAATGTCATGCATTTTAATTGTCTGACGGACCACCCGCTAACATTTGTCTATTCTCGTCTCGTCAACGAAAACTCACACACGTCTCGTCATGTTTCAGTCATCAAAGAGCCATTTTTATCTCGTCATCGTCTCGTTATCGTCATGAAAAAAAGTGCCGTCAACGAAATGATTTCGTCATCGTCATCGTTGACGAAAACAACACTGGTTACCAGTCAACCATTATCAAATCTGTGACAACATTAGTCTGCTGCACCGCAACAGATGGAACGAACAGTTTGTTCCAGACAGAACCATTAAAAAAACTCATATATGAAAAAAGCCACCGTTACACTCACATTATGCATCTGCTATAGATCAAATTTTCAGATTTTAAATATGAAAATGCAATGTTGCTTGTAAACACCCATAAGCAAATATTCTGGGTTAAACACGCCATAAACAAGTGAACATGAAATCAAAATCAACACTCTTTTACTTTAACACTTCTTGGTGTGAGCAAATCATTAGTGCATTTTATTTCAGGGGAAAAAACTTGTTTGTCTTTATAATCTTTTATCAAAATCTGCCTCTGAAACATCCTGTCAAACTGAAAATGCAATGGGTTGTTTACTTTGCTTCAAGTTGACATTCCTCAGTTGTAAAAAACAAACAAACAATAATAATAATAAATGCATGTGCAATCATGCAGTTGCTCTGTTAGCTAAAAGCAGAAACATATAGTAATATATGAATTCTTCAGCACGTACAAGTTGTCAAAATCTTTCTTGTAAAATGTTTTTGCTAATTTGATGATGATTTCAGATAATTTCAGACAAAAGCTTAACCATTAGCTTATTTTAACATTTATATCCATTCCACTGAATTCCCCAGTTCATGGTCTAAATAAAATAAAATAAAATAAAATAAAATAAAATAAAATAAAATAAAATAAAACTACTTTCCTAACACCCATTTATGGTCTAAAATAAAACAATAAAAATAAAATAAGATAAAATAAAAAATTTATTAAAATAAACCTACTTTTTTAACACCCGTTCATGGTCTACATTAAAACAAAACAAAACAAAACAAATAAAATAAAATAATATAAAACTACTTTTTTTATCACCAAATCATGGTCTAAAATAAAAAAATAAAATAAATAATTTCTTAACAGTCCTTCATGGTATTACATAAAAGTTAATTTAATTTAATTTGAAACAATAAATAAAAATAAATTAATATAAATCTACTTCCTTAACACCCATTCATGGTCTATAATAAAATGGAACAAAATAATAAAATAAATCTAGAATAAAATAAGATAAGATAAGTAAGATTAAATAAATTCTTAACATTCCGTAATGGTCTTAAAGGTGCCATAGAATGGAAAACTGTGTTTACCTTGGCATAGTTGAATAATAACAGTTCAGTACATGGACTTGACATTTCATGAGTCTCAAATACCATCGTTTCCTCCTTCTTATATAAATCTAGTGTTTGCAAAAGACCACCGAAAAATAGGTCAATTCCAACATAACACTGACTGTTACGCAACATCCCCGGGATCGTTAATAGTTACGCTCCAACATTTGCAATGGCCAATCATCGGTAACATCAGTACATCAGTAAAACAAGGCAAGCCACTGTTAGCTGTTAGGGACACGGTTAGCTTAATGCTAGCTCTAGCCTGTTACATTGCAGTACAAAAGATTTCACTTACCACATAAACAGAGAGATGACTGCGCTGATGATGGTGAATGATGGAGAAATAACTGCCTGATGATGGCGAATGATTTACAGATCCCGAGTATCACTGACAAGCAGCTGAACTTGTGTGGTAAGTAAGCACTCCCTCTGCATTATAACTTTACACAGAGCACATGCGATCACAGTAATGAGACTAAAATGTCGGCAATTCAAAACGGCAGATTTAACAAACCACATATTAAAAGCGACTAGAGCTCCTAATTAAATATATATTTTTATCCATGTGCCAGCTATAGAGATGAGCAGCTCTGTGAAACAGCCAATCAGAGCAGAGCTCATTAATATACATGAGGCTTCCAAATAAGGCAATAACAGAGCATTTCATTCTAGGGACAAATCCTAGGGTTTTAAATGGACCTGTAAAACCGTTTCTGGAGATTTTGTGCCCTTTCCTATGCCATATACCTTCTATGTAGATATCAGAGAACAATTTAAAATATTGTATAAATGCATTCTATGGCACCTTTAAATAAAAAATAAAATAAGTAAAACAATAGAAAACAAAACAAATGTAAATAAATTACTGAACACAGTAATTTGTAGTCTAATAAAAAATAAAATTACATAAAAATACACCTTTATGGTTTTAAATAAAATAAAATAAAATTTAAAGCAATAAATAAATAAATACAATAAAATAAATATTTTCTTAACATTTCTTCATGGTCTTAAATAAAATATATTTTTAAACAATAATAAATAAAATAAATAAAAATAAAACTACCTTTTTAACACACACTCATAGTTAAAATAACTCCATAAAGTAACTTAACTCTCCTTTACACCTCCATAAAATAACACAAGGTGTTTAAATATACGTATTTGTCAATCAACAGCATGCATCAGATCCAGCTAAGAAAATGAGTTGTATTTAACCCAGAATGTTATAAGGCCTATAAGGCCTTGCTGATCAGACATAGATTAAATATCATTCACTTACTTGATGTCGTCCTCATGGGCGAAGATGATGACTCCTCGAGCGTTGGGGGTCTCCATTAGTCTCTTAATGATCTTGTCAAACTCTCCTGGTTTGGGCTCTCGTGGGATCTTCATGGACTGAGCGATGCACAGACCTCCTTTGTCACAGAGGGAGAGAGATGGACACCGATGCTGAAATTTTTCTCTCCAAAAATGTGACTCACTTTCTATTTATATTAATGACCACCATGAATTTCTGGCAGCAGATGGGTACAAATGCATGCAGCTGTCTCTGTCATGCTCCTCTTTGGAACTTTTTGAAATATAGCATATTAATGAAAAGCCCGATCTGGATCATTCTATATGCTTCAGTGTGTTTTACATTTGTAGATTATTAGTAAGCAAAATACAAGGCTAATGACTGGACGAATACTGTACCTGCCTCTCGAGAGATCTGAATGAAGGCATCTACTCCACTTTCACCATAATTCCCCTCTGACGCTAATGTGGACACATAGTTCCAGCCCATCGCCTTCACGATGTCCACCATGGCTTGGGCCTGATAGGAGTCTGGAGGAACCACTCGAGAGAAGAAGTCGTAGCGGTTATTGTCGCTCAGCTCTGGTGCTGTGGAGGCGTAGCTGATCTGAGGGATCTGGAAGAAAAAAGACAAGTGATTTAAATGCATTTTTTAAGCGTGTTAGTCTGTTTTAGCAACCATCTTGCTAACAGCTCAGGATAACAATTTAACTGCAAAAATAAGTAAAATAAAATAGTAACTATAATTCAATTTTCTTTATTGTTTTTGTCTTGGTTTCCAGTAGAAATATATTTTTAAAAATCCTTAAAACATCTTAAAATATCTTTATTTTCATTACCCTTATTCAAATTTTCTTTTTTTAAGGTGTAAACCACTAAATATTAGTAAATGTACACTTAAACCAAGGCAATTCTATTTTTTAAAAATAAAATAACATAGAATAAAATAAATACTTTCTAAGCACTCCCTCATGGTCTTAAATAAAATAAAATAAAACAAATAAAATAAAAACAATTTAAAACAATAATAATAACTTTCTTAAAATGCATCAATGATCTAAAATAAAATATAAAATAATAAATAAAATAAGATAACTTTTTTTAACACTACTTCATGGTCTTAAATTAAAAAAAAAGAACATTTTTAAAGTGTAAACCACTAAATATTTGTGAATGTATGTTTGAACCAAGGCAATTCTTTTAAAAAATTAAATATTTTCATGGTCTTAATAACATTAAATTAAAAATAAAAATTTATTGAAATAAAACTTTTATAACACACATTAATGGTCTAAAATAAAATGAAATCAAATCAAATCAAATATAAAATAAATTCTTTCTTAACACTCCTTCATGGCCTTAAATAAAATATTTTTATGGCATACACCACTAAATATTTGTAAATGTATGCTTAAACCAAGGCAATTCTTAAAAAAAAAAAAAAGAGAAAGAATAAGATTAAACAAAATAAAATAAATACTTTCTTAAAACTCCTTCATGGTCTTAAATAAAATAAAACAAATATTTTAAGGCATATACCACAAAAAACTTGTAAATGTATGCTTAAACCAAAGGAATTTTATTTTAAAAATAAAATACAATAAAATGGAATAAAATAAAATTAATACTTTCTCAACACTCCTTCATGGTTTTAAATAAAATTTAATTAAATTAAATACTATGTAAAACAATAAAATAAATAAAATAAATTTAAATAAAACTACTTTCTTAACATGAATTCATGACCTAAAAAAATAAATAAATAAATAAATAAATAAATAAATAAAATAAAATAAAATAATTACTTTTTTAACACTCCTTCATGGTCTTAAATAAAATAAAATGAAAATGTTTAAAGCGTAAACAACTAAATATTTTTGAATGTATGCCTGAACTAAGGCAATTCTATTATTTTTTTCTATTAATGATTAATGATTAATTCTATTATTTCTACTATTTTTTTATTAAATTAAATAAATACTTTCTTAACACCCCTTCATGGTCTTTAATTAAACAAAATACTATTTAAAACAATAAACAAATAAAATACATTTAATTAAATATACTTTCTTAACATGCATTCATGCTCTAATATAAAATCTAAAAAAATAAAATGAATAAATAAATAAAATGAAACTACTTTCTTAACATGCATTAATGATAGAAAATAAAATAAACAAAATAAAATATTACAATAAAATTATTTCTTAATACTTTCTTAATATTCCTTTATGGTCTTAAAAAAACATTAAAAACATAAACGTATGCTTAAACCAAGACAATTCTATTTTTAAAAAATAAAATAGAACAAGACTTCTTTTCAATTTTGAAATCATAAAAAAAATTAAAATATTTAGCGTTCATAAATTTGTAGTCGCAAGAAATTCCTTATGCTGACTAAGGCTGCATGTGTTTGATAAAAAATACAGTAAAAACAGTTATATTGTGAAATGTTATTGCAATTTTAAAAAAACTGTTATTTGAATATATTTAAAAATGTAATTTATTCCTTTGATGCAAAGCTGCATTTTCAGCATCATTACTCCAGTCTTCAGTGTCACCTTCAGATCCTTCAGAAATCATTCTAATGTGCTAGTTTACAGCTCAGCATATATATAAAAAAAACATTTCTTGGTATTATCAATATTAAAAGCAGTTGTGCTGCTTAATATTTTTGTGGAAATCGTGATATATTTTTGTCATGTTTCTTTGATGAATAGAAAATTCAAAAGAACAGCATTTATTTGAAATAGAAATTATTTGAAATATTATAAATGTCACATTTGGTCAATTTATTAATTGTATTAAATGTATTAAAAGTATTAATTTCTTTAAAACTAGTATAAAAAATGGACTGGCACCAAATTTTTGAACAGTTGTACCTATGAAAAAACATTTTATAATTACAAAATAGTTTCTCTATATTTTGCCTGGAAAATGTGAAAAAGCTGCATCATAAAGTTTGCTCCGTTGGCTCAAAGGAGTGTTAGCATGCTACTTCTTTCATAGACCACTTAAGCTTTGACAACAAAATGTGGTAGTGAATTATGTGCACTATTACATCATTTGTCTGAAACAAATGCAGATGGCTGCCATTGGTTTCATCATGATTTGCTGCTCGGCCTCAAATACGCTTCACCCAGTGACTGATAAACCTAGATCGACTCCGGCTTTTTATAGCAGCACAAGTGGAGCAGCGATCGCATCTCGTCAGCTAATGCGCAGAAGGCAAGCGAGGTCTCTGCATGTGGATGAGCAGCAGGGGCGTCCTTACAACAGGTAGATGGATGAACGGACCAACCATTTGACAGATTATCCGTGAGGATAAGCGAGGTTTTAGTCAAATTAAGTTAAGCACAGGAGGGGAGATACAGAGATCAGGAGGTGGGAGGCAAAGAATTCATTTAACGCTGATTATGTGTGCCGGCCCCCGCCAATGAGACTTTAACCCAGCGCTTCACAATAATGCACATTTCAGGTGTCTAACAAATCTGACACACCCAATTCAGGTCATGGAGCACTCTACTAATGAATGGATGAAATGAATCAGGTGTGTAAGATAACAGACCTTTAAAAAGAAAGGGGAAAAAAAGTATTGTGATGTACCGTAATAGTAAGGCTGGGTATTGACATAGATTTCAAATTTTAATTTGATTTGATATTGACTCATTTAGAAATATTTCAGGTAAATATTACATGTCGCACTCTTCTATTAAAAATCACATTAATTTAATTTAAATTACATTAAAAATCTAATTTATTTCTCTGATCAAAGCTACATTTTTCAGCATCGTTACTCCAGTATTCAATGTCACGTGATATGCTGCTATTATGCTGATCAATGTTGAAAGTAGTTGTGCTGCTTAAAAAATGCTATCTTTTCTAACAACATACACTACTGTTCAAAAGTTTGGGGTCAGTATTTTTATTCCTGCTTTTTTTAAAGAAATATTTTTTTTTATTCAGCAAGGATGTGTTAAATTGATAAAGAGAGATAGGAAAGACTTATATTGTTGGAAAAGATTTCTATTTTGAATAAATGCTGCTCTTTTTATTCATCAAAGAATCCTGAAAAAGTATCACAAGTTAAAAAAAATAGCAAAATTCATTGTTTACATTTTTTCATAAAATTTATACAATTGTATCATCAAAAGTAACAGCACAACACATATTTAACATTCAATTAATGTAATTATTATTATTATTTTTTTTTTTTTTTTTTTGCTGTTCAGAAAACATTTATTATTATTATTATTATTATTATTATTATTATTATTATCAATATTTAAAACAGTTGAGCAATTTTCTTTCGGGATTCTTTAATGAATAGAAAGATGCAAAGATCAGTGTTTATCTGAAATAAAAAGCTTTTGTAACATTTTACACTATACCATTCAAAAGCTTGGAGTTATTATTGTTTTTTTTTTTTTGAGAAATAAATAATAAAAATTAATACTTCTATTTAGCAAGGACACTTTAAGTTGATCAAAAGTGATGATAAAGACATTTATAATGTTACAAAAGATTTCTATTTCAGATAAATGCTGTACTTCTAAACTTTCTATTTATCAAAGAAACCTGAAAAAAAAATTCTCAGCTGTTTTCAACATAATAATAATAAATGTTTTGAGAAGCAAATTAGAATAGTAGAATGATATCTGAAGGATCGTGTGACTGGAGTAATGATGCTAAAAACTCTGCTTCGAAATCACAGGAATAAATTAGATTTTAAAATATATTTAAATAGAAAGCAGTTATTTTAAATAATACAAATATTTCACAATTTTACAGTTTTTTTCTGTACTTTGGTTCAAATAAATGCAGACTTTGTGAGCAAAAGAGACTTTGAAACATTGAAAACATTGAAAATCTTAGAGTGTAAATGAAAAGACTTCTGACACCATACAATAACTCCTATAATAGCCATACAATATTTCAGATTTTCCGTACACAAAGCCATTGTATGACTGTCATAATGTCTGGAATATAGTACACAAGGAGGAATTAACACAGGTTTGGAAAGACATGAGGATGAGCAAATAATAACAAAGCGGAAAAACGCCACAAAAGTCAGATTCTGCCCTAACAGAACAGTTTCTCAGAATTAATAGTGTAAAATGTGGTAAATTGCACTGCACCCCAGTTTTAGGAGGGATGATTCTCCAGCTGGACAGGACGCTGGCTCAGACAGAGCTATTTAATATTCTGCACTAGTTCATCATGACTCTGTAACAGGAATGTTCAGCGCCTCTCTGCACGATCCAAATCCAACCTTTTAATCACAGTAATGGCTCCTGTCTGCCCCTGATCTGTGTCCACGCACCTCACTAAAGCCCTAATTTCTGTTACGTGCATGTACTGTAGTATATGTGTAGGTTTCTATTTATGGCTGAATATTAATGCTTGTGAGCTAACTGTGGGCTGTATGCAAGAAAAGATATCAAAATGAAAACTCCTTGATATGTTCTGTCTCTAATTCCTGATTTAATGGGAAATATGTCAAAAACACACCCATAAAGTAATATCATGTTTAACATCTCTTTTTTTCTAGGTTAGATGGAAATAAACAACTTAGGTATATCATGTACTTCCTCTCAAATCTGCAATTGCAAAGTCAGAGATTTCAATATGAACTAATTTTCCATCAAATTCTTCCAAGATCAAATGATCTGAGCTGCACCCCACATTTAGTTTATGGCTCTGAACTCTTATTGCTCATCAACAAGTGTATGAGAAACATCTGAAACATTACATTTATTCATTTAGCAGATGCTTTTATCCAAAGTGACATGCAAATGAGGAACATCGCAAGCTATTTGTCATAAGAGCAAACAATATTCATAGGACAGAAAGGCAAGTTTAAGTATCAACTATTTAAATTACAAGCTAGGCAGAAAAGAAGAAACAAAGTGGATACGTCAATGAAACATAACTAAGAAGACTAATAAGTTTCCAGGGCTATGAAAGTGCAATCTCTGAGCAATAAAACTGTCCTCGGGGAGTTGATCTCTTGTCTGTCTTTTTCTACAACAACAAATCAATCTATCATGTTGTCGCCACTGGTCTCCCTCAAACGACCCGAATGCAGGCCACATAAAGTTTGAGTCGACTCTTACGTATCCCTTTGCTGAAAGGGCATTTATGAATCATTGGTTATAGCCTAGAGTTGAAATTTTCTTGATTAATTAGACACAGCAGTTAATTACAAGCTTTGAGCCAAGACTTCTGCTTCTCAGACAAACATTTGATAAAGAAATTGTTCAGCATGTTTATCCAAAACTTTGCTTTTCACGTATTTTTCTTAAACCTCAAGTTGGTGAAGTTTACAAAACATTAAATTAGATGTTTAAAGTTTAGCTGTTTCATGGTTAATAAGACCTTGACTACATTCACTGCTATAATTGCAATAAATAAGTCACAAAGCATGCCCCCTGGATATGCCTTATTAGTAGTGTTTGCCAACTATTGCTCATACTCAAGGTAAACAAAATTAAACAATAAATACAGACATAAATGATTCCTCAAATTTCCAAGTGACACAGGAAGGAACAAACTCACATAGGCTCAAATTATTTTTTTAACATTAGCTGCTATAGGTAAATAACCAGAAGAATAACAAAGATATTAAAATAAAAATTAAATAAGAAAAACATTATAATTCCAGACTGTTTTGTATTGCTAAAACAAACTAAAAGTGGCTGAAACAAAAAACAAAAAAACTGAAAAAAAGTCTGATTCATGAACAAATTCAAATGTTATGAACCACTTCTTTATAGTGAATCAGAAACAAACCATGTAACCAGTGTCTAACTCATAAACAAATGACTCTTTTGAGTCACTCTTTATAGTGAATCAAAAACATGCAATGCACCAGTATAGTGTGATTCAGGAACAAATCACTCTTTTGAGTAGCTCTTTTTTTTTTAAATCAAAGACATGAGGAATCACAACCAGTGTAGTCTGATTCATGAACAAATGACTCTTTTGAGTCATACTTTTTAATGAATCAAAACATGCAGCTCAGCCAGTGTAGTTTGTTTCATGAACAAATGACTCTTTTGAGTCACTCTTAATGAATCATAATCATTCAGCTCAACTAGTGTAGTTCAATTCATGAGCAAATTACTCTTTTAAATAATTGTTTTCAGTGAATCAAAAACATGCAGCTCAGCCAGTGTAGTTTGATTCATCAACAAATTACTTTTTTGAGTTACTCTTTTTAATGAATCAAAAACATTTAGCTTAACCAGTGCACTCCGATTCATGAACAAATGGCTCTTTTGAGTCGCACTTTTTAATGAATCAAAAACAAGCAACTCAACCAGTGTACTCTGATTCATAAACAAATAACTCTTTTGAGTCGCACTTTTTAATGAATCAAAAACAAGCAACTCAACCAGTGTACTCTGATTCATGAACAAATAACTCTTTTGAGTCGCACTTTTTAATGAATCAAAAACAAGCAACTCAACCAGTGTACTCTGATTCATAAACAAATAACTCTTTTGAGTCGCTCTTTTTAATGAATCAAAAACAAGCAACTCAACCAGTGTACTCTGATTCATAAACAAATAACTCTTTTGAGTCACTCTTTTTAATGAATCAAAAACAAGCAACTCAACCAGTGTACTCTGATTCATAAACAAATAACTCTTTTGAGTCGCTCTTTTTAATGAATCAAAAACAAGCAACTCAACCAGTGTACTCTGATTCATAAACAAATAACTCTTTTGAGTCGCACTTTTTAATGAATCAAAAACAAGCAACTCAACCAGTGTACTCTGATTCATAAACAAATAACTCTTTTGAGTCGCACTTTTTAATGAATCAAAAACAAGCAACTCAACCAGTGTACTCTGATTCATAAACAAATAACTCTTTTGAGTCACTCTTTTTAATGAATCAAAAACAAGCAACTCAACCAGTGTACTCTGATTCATAAACAAATAACTCTTTTGAGTCGCTCTTTTTAATGAATCAAAAACAAGCAACTCAACCAGTGTACTCTGATTCATAAACAAATAACTCTTGAGTCGCTCTTTTTAATGAATCAAAAACAAGCAACTCAACCAGTGTACTCTGATTCATAAACAAATAACTCTTTTGAGTCGCTCTTTTCAATGAATCAAAAACATGCAGCTCAACCAGTGTACTCTGATTCATAAACAAATAACTCTTTTGAGTCGCACTTTTCAATGAATCAAAAACAAGCAACTCAACCAGTGTACTCTCATTCATAAACAACTAACTCTTTTGAGTCGCACTTTTCAATGAATCAAAAACAAGCAACTCAACCAGTGTACTCTGATTCATAAACAAATAACTCTTTTGAGTCGCACTTTTTAATGAATCAAAAACAAGCAACTCAACCAGTGTACTCTGATTCATAAACAAATAACTCTTTTGAGTCGCACTTTTTAATGAATCAAAAACAAGCAACTCAACCAGTGTACTCTGATTCATAAACAAATAACTCTTTTGAGTCGCACTTTTTAATGAATCAAAAACAAGCAACTCAACCAGTGTACTCTGATTCATAAACAAATAACTCTTTTGAGTCGCACTTTTTAATGAATCAAAAACAAGCAACTCAACCAGTGTACTCTGATTCATAAACAAATAACTCTTTTGAGTCGCACTTTTTAATGAATCAAAAACAAGCAACTCAACCAGTGTACTCTGATTCATAAACAAATAACTCTTTTGAGTCGCACTTTTTAATGAATCAAAAACAAGCAACTCAACCAGTGTACTCTGATTCATAAACAAATAACTCTTTTGAGTCGCTCTTTTTAATGAATCAAAAACAAGCAACTCAACCAGTGTACTCTGATTCATAAACAAATAACTCTTTTGAGTCGCTCTTTTTAATGAATCAAAAACAAGCAACTCAACCAGTGTACTCTGATTCATAAACAAATAACTCTTTTGAGTCGCTCTTTTCAATGAATCAAAAACAAGCAACTCAACCAGTGTACTCTGATTCATAAACAAATAACTCTTTTGAGTCGCACTTTTCAATGAATCAAAAACAAGCAACTCAACCAGTGTACTCTGATTCATAAACAAATAACTCTTTTGAGTCGCACTTTTTAATGAATCAAAAACAAGCAACTCAACCAGTGTACTCTGATTCATAAACAAATAACTCTTTTGAGTCGCTCTTTTTAATGAATCAAAAACAAGCAACTCAACCAGTGTACTCTGATTCATAAACAAATAACTCTTTTGAGTCGCACTTTTTAATGAATCAAAAACAAGCAACTCAACCAGTGTACTCTGATTCATAAACAAATAACTCTTTTGAGTCGCACTTTTTAATGAATCAAAAACAAGCAACTCAACCAGTGTACTCTGATTCATAAACAAATAACTCTTTTGAGTCGCACTTTTTAATGAATCAAAAACAAGCAACTCAACCAGTGTACTCTGATTCATAAACAAATAACTCTTTTGAGTCGCACTTTTTAATGAATCAAAAACAAGCAACTCAACCAGTGTACTCTGATTCATAAACAAATAACTCTTTTGAGTCGCTCTTTTTAATGAATCAAAAACAAGCAACTCAACCAGTGTACTCTGATTCATAAACAAATAACTCTTTTGAGTCGCTCTTTTTAATGAATCAAATACAAGCAACTCAACCAGTGTACTCTGATTCATAAACAAATAACTCTTTTGAGTCGCTCTTTTTAATGAATCAAAAACAAGCAACTCAACCAGTGTACTCTGATTCATAAACAAATAACTCTTTTGAGTCGCTCTTTTTAATGAATCAAAAACAAGCAACTCAAACAGTGTACTCTGATTCATAAACAAATAACTCTTTTGAGTCGCACTTTTTAATGAATCAAAAACAAGCAACTCAACCAGTGTACTCTGATTCATAAACAAATAACTCTTTTGAGTCGCTCTTTTTAATGAATCAAAAACAAGCAACTCAAACAGTGTACTCTGATTCATAAACAAATAACTCTTTTGAGTCGCACTTTTTAATGAATCAAAAACAAGCAACTCAACCAGTGTACTCTGATTCATAAACAAATAACTCTTTTGAGTCGCTCTTTTCAATTAATCAAAAACATGCAGCTCAACCAGTGTAGTTCGATTCATCAACAAACGGCTCTGAGTCGTTCTTTTTAATGAGTCAAAAACATGCAGCTCAGCCAGTGTAGGTCGATTAATTAACAAATAACTCTTTTGAGTCACTCTTTTTAATGAATCAAAAACATTTAGCTTAACCAGTTCACTCTGATTCATGAACAAATAACTCTTTTGAGTCGCTCTTTTCAATGAATCAGAAACATGCAGCTCAACAAGTGTAGATCGATTCATGAACATATGGCTCTTTTGAGTCACTATTCTTTCTGAATCAAAAAAGAGCAACTCAACTAGTGTATTTGATTCATAAACTTAAATTCTTTTGAGTCGCTATTTTAAATTCAAAAACACGCAGCTTAACGAGAGGTGTGTTTCCCAAAATCAACTACGGTGCATTGATAGAGTTCAATGGAACTTGTGACCATAGCTAGCTAACATGCTTTTGGGAAAAGCATCCCAGTGTAGACCGATTCATGAAGAAATGACTCTTTGGAAGCATTGTTTTTTAATGAATCAAAACATGCCGTTTAACCAGTTTAGCCTGATTCATGAATAAATGGTTATTTTGAGTCTGTCTGTTGAGTTACTGTTTGATTCAGTCTGATGAATCATTGAATTAACTGCATCCATTTAAGTGATATAAAGCATAAATAAATGAAGATATTACAAATATCAACATCATGATTTTCTGTATACTGCCCTCCAAAGGCAAAGCGCAGTAACTACGCATTTGGTCAAAATTGAGTTAACGAGAAACGAGAGTGTTTCAGAGAAACAAGAGTGTCAACATGTTTGGCTAGCTGGCATAAAAACTTTAAAGGCATTTTTCTCAGTTTCAGTGTTGGCGTAGTTACTGCACTTTGCCTTTGGAGGGCAGTATAGCTGCTTTGAGCATTGAGTAATTTTGAGCATTGAGTAATTTTCAGTGATGTAATACACATTAGTTCTTATAAATAAAAAACTAAATGTTACAAAGCACTTCTAAATCTTTTGAATTCAAACATCGCCTCAATATTTGGACAATGTCATTCTGTCCCCTGGATAGACCTCGTTTTGACGGCCTTGCTCTAGTGTGACTCAATATTGACAGTTATAAACCTCTCTCCTAATGGAAGCAAGCAGAAAGAGACAGATTTACCATGGGTTTTCTAGACCTGACACACATATTTCTAGAATATTTGAGCAAATTCTTCCACATGCCATGAAATGAGGTGAGCTTTTAGCCTATTTCCTCAAAGCAATGTTCCAGGTTCAAAACAAGTTCAGCTATTTCAACAGCATGCTGTCGTTTGCCACTGAAAAAAACTTGAACTCATCCCTCAGTTTGTAAAAACGAGCCTAAAAAATCATATTTATTATACATGAACATTCAATGGAAATCAACAGGGCATCTTTCAAAGCTCAAAAGCACATTGCAGCTTTTAGTTGAAGCACTTATATTAATTCTTCTGAACAAAAACCTGTTTTTTTGGACTGCAAAGTTGTAATAATCCTTTAAGCTGTGGGACAGTTCTAGGCTTATGAACTTGTAACTGACATAATTCCTTTGTTTGGATTTTCCTCATATGTAAACAGAGAAGAGTTAACATGTTTACTAGCAGTGAAAGACTGGATGTACTGTACATGCACTTCCACTGTAAAGTCAAAACTAAACTATCTTCCTTTAACCATGCTCTTGTGAATTGTGCATGCTAAACAACTAATGCAAGGGTGTTTTCATGCAAATACATTTGCCTGTAAGTAGGACAAGCCAATGGACTTCACACTGGCAAGTGAAAATTGTATTGCTGACAGCCTGATAATTCAGTGTCTCAATGCATAATAATAGAAGCTGGCACAAGAAAAAGTTCACACAAAACCATTCGCCTATAGTTCAACAAAAAATAGCCACAATTTTCTCACTTGAATTAACTCCCACAGACATCAGTGCAATTACTGACCATTTACCTCGCATTAACGGCAATTAGAAGCAACTCTGACAGCCAAGGTGCCTGTGGAAATGCAGTTCCTTTGAAACAACTAATGCAACGATTATTTATTCACAAAGTAACCTGTGGAAATCTTAAATCAAAATATAATCCTTCCATTGACCCTTTGCATGCAATCTATAAATGATTAGTGCTCAAGAATACAGTGATTTCTGTCCTCAAAACTTTCTTACTGTCAAACATTTGTCCTGGTGATTTGCTTTCTCTTATCGTTCTTCAGCACTTTCTTTTATAGACTCAATTTGCGTTTTCTGAACAGAAGCCAGCAGCTTATTGCACCAAAGGTCCTCTAATTTTGCAGCTAAGAGACACTGATGTGCTTTCTAGACCCCAAGACTCCGTTTAATGGCTCAGGGCGAAGACAATGTAATTAAGGCCAGAAACTCACTCGCGCAAGTACGTGAACACAAATGCTTCTACATACGCAAGCCTGATTTTACGTGTCAGAAGACAATTTATGCAACGACGTAAGCTTTGCTGCAAGGGGTGCAATAATGTGCATCAAACCAGTGGATTTTAACTAGTGGGTTTCAGGTCCGTTGTAGTAATGGTGCATATTTAGGATAGCAAAATAAACAAGCTTATCAACATTTAAAGGAATAGTTCAGCCAAAAAATAAAAAGTTGCTGAGTATTTAATTACCCTCAGGTCATCCAAGATGTAGATGAGTTTGTTTCTTCATGGGAACAGGTTTAGAGAAATGTAGCATTTCACCACTTGCTCACCAATGGAATCTCTGCAGTGAATGGGTGCCACCAGAATGAGAGTCCAAACAGCTGATAAAAACATCGCAATAATCCACAAATAATCTACAACACCCCAGTTCATCAAATAACAAAAGCTTCATGAAACAAATCCATCATTAAGGCTTTCTAACTTTAATTTTTTGCTTCTGGCCAAAATACGAGTTCATAATCCATAAGTGCATCCCCAGTTGTCCTCTCACATCAAAATTCACCAACTTATTTGTTTAGAACTGTTTTAAACTGTTTTAGCTTGTAAACCGTACTTGATTTAGACATGACTGGAGAAAGAAACGTTATAAGATACAGGATAACATTTTAGCCGAAAGCAAGGTTTGCGTTTAAAAATGTTTTAATGATGGATTTGTAGATTTTCACTGTTTTCAATGTTAACTGATGGACAATTACTTGTTGATTATTGTGATGTTTTTATCAGCACTTTGGACTTTCATTCTGACGGCACCCATTCACAGCAGAGGATCCATTGGTGAGAAAGTGATGTAATGCTAAATTTCTCCAAATCTATTCTGATGAAGAAACAAACTCTAAAGTACATTTTGTATGGCCTGAGTTTGAGAATAAATTTATGGCAAATGTACATTCCTGGGTGAACGATTCCCTTAAAAGGATGAGAACATGCTTACAGTATCTTTTTGTTGTTCTAACTATGCTGTATTTGCTGCAGATTCATCTGTCACTTGGTAAAAGTTAGTAATATTGGCAACACGGACAAAAACTATGCAAGGTTAAAGAAAATATGACAAAAACACATTCAATTTATGAGATACTGGAGCAAAGCCAGAAAAACGGCATTAAATTGTCATCTTCTGCAGTCAGTTTTCTCTTTCAACTGAACCATTATAGATTGAATAAAATCATGCTGGGAAAGTTTCTAAAGTTAGATATACTTTTGACATGTTTTAGCAGCTACTGTACCTGAATAATAAAACATCAAGTTTAAAAGTGCAGTACGCAATTTCTGAGAAACGTTGATGATGAAATCACCAAAACAAAAAGCATCACACATTTAACTTAGCTCCACCCCAAAAAATCATGAGTGGAAATGCTGGTGATTGGCTAGAAGTGTTTCTAGAAATTGCTTATTGCACCAGTTCACCCAAAAATGTGCATGCTTTCCTCTAAACGTCAGAAAGGGTCAGAAAGCTCTCGGATTTCATCAAATATATCTTAATTTGTGTTCCGAAGTGTGTTGTTGAGAATGTTTTTGGCCTAAGCTTTATGGAATAAGGTCAGAAATTTAATTATGCAAGTATGCAAATGCAGAGGCCAAGTGCTTAGTCAATGCACTGCAGCTAGGCTGAACATACTTGGTGGGCGTATTAACTAATTACCTTGCTTCACATGATTCATTTCATACTTTTGCTTCACCGTGACATGTGGTGACCTAAAAGAGAAAACATTAAAAATATGTGACCCTGGACCACTAAACCAGTCTTAAGTAGCACAGGTATATTTGTAGCAATAGTTCTAATACATTGTATAGGTCAAAATAATCTATTTTTCTTTTATGCCAAAAATCATTAGGATAATAAGTAAAGATCATGTTCCATGAAGATATTTTGTACATTTCCTATCGTAAATACAATAAAACTTAATTTTTGATTAGTAATATGCATTGCTAACAACGTCATTTGGACAACTTTAAAGGCGATTTTCTTCTTTTTTTGCACCCTCAGATTCCAGATTTTCAAATAGTTGCATCTCGGTTAAATATTGTAAACCAATACAAACCATACATCAATGGAAAGATGCATACATCTCAATTTCAAAAAACCAACCCTTATGATTGGTTTTGTGGTCCAGGGTCACATATTTAAAGATAAAAATGACAAAAATCATAGAGTTTATTTATAATTGAAACTATGAATCAACACTATGACTGACACGAAAATAACCCTGGTACTTTGCATTAAGAAATGTCGTCAGATACATTCTGGAATGCAAATATGCATGCAATTGCATAGCTAGAAGTGTCTGCACAGAGAATATTTCAGTTTCCATCGAAACATATTCACATGCAAGTCAAAGCAAAACCACCATTTCAAAGATTTACCTTTGAATTTCAGTAAGATTTGTAAAAATAAATAAATAAATACTACACTTTAAATAATTTATGATGAGTATTAGACAGACTAAAATGCATCTCAAGGGAGATCAGGAGTCTACAGAAAAAAAAACCTTGCAATATTAATGCTGTTTGAATTTCCTATCAGACACTTTTTCCTGCTTGGTTCGCCTAATTAGGCACGAGATTTAAAGAAACACCTTTGTTGTCTATAAAAAACAACCTACTCATGTTAAGTTCAAAACAGGACCCCATCCCACATTGAGTGAATTTTACTGTTTTATAACCTTGTCTGATTGTTTTGGCATGAGGCAATCAAGCTCCTCTGTTGATTTCTGTCTAAATCTGCCCCATAAAGGGATCTCTGCAGAGTTTTATGCCACATAAAGATGAGCCGTTAAAAATTGAGTACCTGAAGCTGTTTCATGAGCCAAAGCACTAAGTCTTATCATAAAAAAAACATGCGGTTTGCTACCGTGTCCCATCCAGCCAGAACGGCCACAGAGACGACATTTACAATTATGCAACTGCTGCACTGCTGAATTTTTACAGCGGTTCATGCGGGGCTTATGTGGCGCCTTCATTGGAAGGTCTGTGACTGCTCTTTAATCCAAATATGTGTGTGTGAGAAAGATGTCCGAACGACTCAGAGTAAGACTTGAGCTGTGTGTGTGTGTATGCGTGTACATGTTTGACTCCCAGCATCCTCTCTTTCTCAAAAGGTGCACTGAAGGTCTGTGTATGCTCATGGATGTGTCATCTCCATCTGTTAAGCGGGAAGGACGTGCCGTCTTTAAAGCGAGCGCCTGACGGGGAGAGTCATTACCGTGGGGTGAAGTAAAATCTCATTTAACTCGCCCTGACTGCGGAAAGCGTGAGATACGGCCCCTCTTGTGACTCTTGCGTCAAGAAGCGCAGATAAAAACACAGAACTGAATCCCAAACACACACACACACACACACACACACACATGTTGGGTTTACATGTTTTATGGGGACATTCCATAGGCATAATGGTTTTTATACTGTACAAACCGTACTTTCTATCGCCCTACACCTACCCTACACCTAAACCTAGCCCTCACAGGAGATTGTGCACACTTTTACTTCCTCAAAAAAACTCATTGTGCATGATTTATAAGCCTGTTTCCTCATGGGGACCTGAGAAATGTCCCCACAAGGTCAAAATCTACTGGTATTCCTATCCTTGTGGGGACATTTGGTCCCCACAACGTGATGAATACCAGGTACACACACACACACACACACACACACACTGCATCCTAATTCACAAATAGTCTGTCCTAAACAGTATGTGAGATTAGAATTAACACATAACAAGTTATAGTTCATTGAACAGTGTGCCAAAGGTGCCTGGATGAATTTCGAAGTGTGCATTGGTGCATGTTTTGTTTGACTAACACCCACTGCAACCTCTTGCATGAAAAGAAGAGCTTGTGACAATGCTATTTTTTTTTTTGTAGAAAAATGGCAACAAATCCTATATGTGAATGTAATATATGACATAAATTGCCTTGTATTTAGAGTGATATTGCCATATGTTACCTATAAGACGATATATCATTTTCACACACAGTACATACAGTTGAAGTCAAACTGCAAAATGTTATTTATTTTACCAAAATAAGAGGGAACATACAAAATGCATGTTATTTTTATTTAGTACTGACCTGAATAAGATATTTCACATAAAAGATGTGTACATATAGTACACGAGAGAAAATAATAGTTGGATTTATAAAAACTACCCTGTTCAAAAGTGTACATACATTTGATTCTTATTGCTGTGTGTTGTTACCTGAATGATCCACAGCTGTGTTTTTTGTTTAATGAAAGTTGTTCATGAGTCCCTTGTTTGTCCTGAACAGTTAAACCGCCTGCTGTTCTTCATAAAAATCCTTCAGGTCCCACAAATTCTTTGGTTTTTCAGCATTTTTGTGCATTTGAACCCTTTCCAACAATGACTGTGTGATTTTGAGATCCATCTTTTCACACTGAGGACAACTGAGGGACTCATATGCAACAATTACAGGAGGTTCAAACACTCACTGATGCTCCAGAAGGAAACAAAATGCATTAAGAGCCAGGGGTGTAAACTTTTGAACAGAATGAAGATGTGTACATTTTTCTTATTTTGCCTAAATATCATATATTTTTTCTTTTAGCACTGCCCTTCAGAAGCTACAGAAGATACTTAGATGTTCCCCAGAAGACAAAATAAGTTAAACTGATCTTTAAATTCAAAAAGTTTTCACCCCCCAGCTCTTAATGCATCATGTTTTCTTCTGAAGCATCGGTGAGTGTTTGAACCTTCTGTTGTAGTTGCATATGTAGTCCCTCAGTTGTCCTCAGTGTGAAAAGATGGATCTCAAAATCATACAGTCATTGTTGGAAAAGGTTCAAATACACAAAAACAAAGCTGAATACGCTGAAAAACAAAGAACAACTATAGACCATGTGCTCAAGTTTGTGTAAAAATGTCTTGTCAGTGCAAAGAGTCAAAAGATAATAAAATAGATCATCCAAGTACTATATACAAATGTGTATACTGTGCATAAAATAGGGGAGACCTGGGATGAAATAACACTTTTTGTTTGAGCATCAATAACTCAGTGGTTGTTTGTGCTAAATCTCTCAAACTGTGATATATGGTAGCCACATTTGTCTACTACATATAAAACTCAATTGGACATGTACTGCATAATCACAGATTATGTGAGTTGAGTTCGGTTCTTACAACCTCCCCACTACAGGGGTCAATTGTAACTCAGGCTGGGGATTGATGTAACAGTGTGAAGTAATTTGCTGACCCACACTTCCAATTTATGCAAAAACTTGATTAAAGAACAAAGAATAATCTTTTTTTATTAATAAAGTGAACCATTTAAAGTGACAAAAACATTTTACTGTATTCATTTTAGGACTTTACATTTAGCTCAAAAACAATTGCTGTGTGTGTTTGTTTACTGTACTCAGTCACTAGCTGTGTTGCCATCTACCTATTTGTATGTGAATTTTGGAATATCCCATAAGGAAAATGCTGGATGGAAATGTCAAGATGCGCATAAATTCTAAACATGTGCACAAAAAAAAACAAAAAAACGTATGTCCTCATTTGAGGAGGATAGTGTTTTTATCCAATAAGAAGATGCACATAAACTATGATGGAAACACATTTTACATAAATCCCTTGATGTGCAACAAAAACCTCACATGACTTTGCCTTAATAGAGGATGTGATTGGATAACTAGACTCATTGGAATCATCATAAGGAGTTGGTTGTAAATTTTTTAATGAACTGTTACAACTATCCCCACCCCAAACAGCCATAACCTAACAAACTGTTTTAGCATGTGGGTTTTAAATTAGCATGAATGTAAAGTATCAAATTAAACTAGAGAAACAGTTACTTCAGGCTGTGTAAGTCAAATAATTGTATCTATAAGACAATGATTGCTAGGCCAAAAATAATCTTAATGAAAATGAAAAAAAAAAAAAAACACTAGTAATACAATATAACTAGTTATCACTTTTGACGACAAGGTGGCACTGTCTTAAAACATTTTGAATACTTTCAGGTCATGGTCTCGATGTTACATACAAAGTTTTGTAATGGTACACCAATGCATGGTAAAAATGTAGCATTTTATATCACAATACTCTATTTTAGTCAATGGCAATTTCATGTTTTGTTCAAGTAGAGCGCCACCAAGAGGCACAATCCCACCAAATATTTTGTGTGTCCTTAGAGTGTGCCCATACATATGTGTGCCAAATTTGGTAAAAATATCTCATTTTGTTTTGGAGTTATAGACATTTTTCTATATGAGAAGAGAAAACATGACCGATGACTGACTTTGTTTGCATTTTTTTGCCACTTACTATCAAAATTTTGGCAAATGGGCACTAATATGTAGCATGCTTATGACTCATACCGACTTTTGTAACAATACATCAATGTGGCATGATGCAATGAAACTAAAAAGGGTTTGGTCTCAATACACCAAACCGTTGCAGAGATATAGCCTTGCATCTATTTTTGCATGCTTTTTGTAGAATTTGTTTGCATGTTATTCAAGAACGGTTTGACTAATCAACTTGAATTCCATAACTTTTTGCCAGCATGGTCTGAAGATGATCTGAGCCAATTTTGGTGAAAATCAGACAAACCGTCTAGGACGAGTTCAAAAAAGTAGGTTTTACGAACTATTAAAAAAATAAAATAAATAAACCTTACGATTTTTTAATTTTGGGCTTTAAAAGTTATTAGCATAAACATGAGTGAAACGTTGGACAAGTGGTGGCACTAGAGAGCTTAAGTTAGAGACTTCAAACTTCCTATGGTTAATGTTGGGACTGTCCTCTATCAGTGTGCCAAATTTCACAACTTTCCCGTAAGCGGTTCTATGGGCTGTCATAGTCTCAATGGCGGAAGAAACGAAAGAAGAAGTGCTTCTTGAAGCGCTTGGCCCCTGAAAATGACTTTCTTTCCTGAAAATCAGTTTTCGGTTATAAAATCTCCAATGTTGCTCACATTCATATGCCACTTCTCCTGTAACATTCAGATTTGTAATGTTACAGGAGAAGTGGCATGTGAATGTGAGTCCTTTCTGACTTGTCAAACGGACAGTGTTACATCTAACCCCATGTTACAACACTCCCCAGTTTTCCCTATATGCTATTGTATATACTACAGAAATAGCAAGAGTATTATGTAAGCATACAATTGCAATCATAGCCAGCATATCATTACAGTACATACTAAAAAGCATATGTTTTACAATCATTAGTGAAGTACATACTTTCAGTGCGTAGCATAAGTATGCGAATTGGGACACGTCCACAGATTCATTCCTGTCACAAAGACTCGAATAAACACAAAGAATGTCCACAAACGACAGGTGTTTGGTGTCACAGACATCAAAGAAATTTCCAGAACTCGAGCATTGTGCTCCCAATCTGCCTCATGATATTTTCATGATGTTTCTGACACATCAAACACATCTTAATGATCGACTGTGTAAAAATATCAGCGAAACAACAGGCTTTTCGTATGCAAAACATGGGCTAAATGGCTGTTTGAAACTGTCCCAAGCATATTTAAACAACAAAAACATGATAAATGGAAAGAGGTGGCTGTCGAACCTTTGTCCACGCTTCAGCGAGCAATCTGTAGACTGGAATAATCACTCGCGCTGATGCTGTGCCCCTCATCATACAGACGTAAAAAGGTCCGGTTAATGAAGATCCACTGTACCTCTGCTTTTGTTCCGCATGCGTTTCAGACTTTATTCCACATGTGTTTAATTAGAGGGTTGGCTACAGACAGCTGTCCCCACAGACACAGCCTATTGTCTAACACCTTTCTGTCATTTACAACAGCACAATGGGATAACTTCCTGTGAAATTGAAATGCACTTCATCGTTTTTGTATTTTTTAAATGAAATTTGAATTTCTATGAAATCTATTTGGGAAAATTCAATAAAGAAACATTGTGAATATAGACAAAGTGAACTGATGTGAACGCTTACAATATTGTATTCTGGTGGTACCACGGTACAGTGATGGAATAAGATGGTAAAATATAATACTTTGGTATACTATGTCACTTTATTCATAATGAAGAGAGCAGAACCCCTTAGATGTAAAATATTTTAATATTTTAAGTTAATTTTTCAATATTTTAACCACAAGTTTGCATGTTCACAGTTCTCTCAAGGTGATAATAGTAATAGTAGTAGCAGCAGCAGTAATTATATAAATAATAGTAAAGTTAAAAATAATAATAATTATTATTATTATTATAACAATAATACCGTAATAATAATTTTAAAAGTTTTGCATTATTTTTATTATAACAATAATAATACTCATTTAAAACGTCAATTATTATTATTATTATTGTAATTTGTGGTGGTAGTATTATTTTAAATATATTACTGTCATAATAATAATAATAAAAACAATAATATTAATAATAACTATTATTATATTTTTAATACAACTATTATTATTATTATAACAATAATAACATAATAATTTAAAAAGTAAAGTATTATTATTATTATTATTATTGATGGTGGTGGTAGTATTATGTTAACTCTAATAAAACAGAAATATATTACCGTCATAATTATTACTATTAATAATAATAATAATATTTTTTTATTATTATTATTATTGTATCAATAATAATGTCATAATAATTAAAAAGTAAATAATAATAATAATAATAATTATTATTATTATTATTATTATTATTATTATTATTATTATTATTATTATTATTATTAGTTATGGTGGTGGTGGTTGTCACAGGGATGGTCGGAGATGAGCGGATCCATTTGCAGCATTTATTTTATTCGTACAGACAAAGACACAGGGGCAGGCAGAAATTGTCGTCAAACACAGGCAGAAAGGTCGGGGCTGGCAGCAAGAACCAAACACGGGAGGGAGTCCAGGAATCAAAACACGGGAAAACAAAGCAGCCGGAGGAGTAGAGTCCAGAGGCGAAGGTGGGGCGACGACTGACCAGGGCGGAGCCGGAGGGATGATGGAGCCCGGTGGATCTGGTGGACCGACGGCGGAGACGAGGGAGCAGAGAGACGGGGTGGAGCCGCAGGGTCGGAGGGCCGAGGCGGAGTCCAGGACTCTGAGGCTGGAGGCGATGGTGAGAGATCCTCTAGCCAGGGCACCGATGGAGACTGGCAGTCCCACGGCAAGTCCTCTGCACCGAAGGTGGGTTGAGGGTGAGCAGAGGGACTGTCAGGAGACAGAGGTGGTGGGACTAGAGCAGTAGGGAGGGTGGGTGGGAAACTCAACAGTCCATACACGGCCTCCGTAGCTCGAATGGGGAAAATATACAGTCCATAAATGGCCTCTGTGGCCTGAACCAGGCAGACAGGAATCTCAGGACGGCTGGACGGAACCAGCGGAGGCTCTGGAAGGCTGGACGGAACCAGCGGAGGCTCTGGAAGGCTGGGCGGAACCAGCGGAGGCTCTGGAAGGCTGGGCGGAACCAGCGGAGGCTCTGGAAGGCTGGGCGGAACCAGCGGAGGCTCTGGAAGGCTGGGCTGAACCAGCGGAGGCTCTGGAAGGCTGGGCTGAACCAGCGGAGGCTCTGGAAGGCTGGGCGGAACCAGCGGAGGCTCTGGAAGGCTGGGCGGAACCAGCGGAGGCTCTGGAAGGCTGGGCGGAACCAGCGGAGGCTCTGGAAGGCTGGGCGGAACCAGCGGAGGCTCTGGAAGGCTGGGCTGAACCAGCGGAGGCTCTGGAAGGCTGGGCTGAACCAGCGGAGGCTCTGGAAGGCTGGGCGGAACCAGCGGAGGCTCTGGAAGGCTGGGCGGAACCAGCAGAGGCTCTGGAAGGCTGGGCGGAACCAGCGGAGGCTCTGGAAGGCTGGGCTGAACCAGCGGAGGCTCTGGAAGGCTGGGCGGAACCAGCGGAGGCTCTGGAAGGCTGGGCTGAACCAGCGGAGGCTCTGGAAGGCTGGGCGGAACCAGCGGAGGCTCTGGAAGGCTGGGCGGAACCAGCGGAGGCTCTGGAAGGCTGGGCGGAACCAGCGGAGGCTCTGGAAGGCTGGGCTGAACCAGCGGAGGCTCTGGAAGGCTGGGCTGAACCAGCGGAGGCTCTGGAAGGCTGGGCTGAACCAGCGGAGACTCTGGGAAGGCGGCCATCTTGCGAACAGGCTCTGGAACGGCGGCCATCTTGCGAACAGACTCTAGAAGGGAGGCCATCTTGCGTGTAGACTCTGGAAAGGCGGCCATCTTGTGAACTGACTCAGGAAGGGCGGCCATCTTGTGAACAGGCTCTGGAAGGGTGTTTACTGTGGGAACATTGTTGTCTTCTTTGATTCCCACAGTAAAGGGAGAGCCACTCATTTGCAGAGCAATGTCCACGTAAGTTTGTAAAGTCCAGCTAGGTTCGAACGTGGGCATCAGTGAAGCCAATGGCTCTAAGAGTCCTCCACGGAAAAAAATCATCAGGCATACATCATCCATAGAAGTCTGCTTAGCCAATTCCACAAAGTCCATAGCATAATCCTCAATAGACCGCTCACCCTGCTTGAGACGCATGATCTGTACAGTGGGGTTCGTGCTGGAACCGGATGACACCATACTAGCTGCTGGATCCTTGTAGTGGCGAAGTCTTCTGTCACAGGGATGGTCGGAGACGAGCGGATCCATTTGCAGCATTTTATTCGTACAGACAAACACACAGGGGCAGGCAGAAATCGTCGTCAAACACAGGCAGAAAGGTCGGGGCTGGCAGCAAGAATCAAACACGGGAGGGAGTCCAGGAATCAAAACACGGGAAGAAACGCTCAGAAATGCAGCCGGGGCAATACAAGACTTCGCCCAGAGCTAAGTGTGACAGTGGCTGATATGGTGTCTGTGTGATTAACTGCAGGTGTGTGTGTGTGTGTGTGTGTGTGTGTGTGTGTGTGTGTGTGTGTGTGTGTGAGAATGAGCTGCAGGTGTAAGCAGTGATGGGTGCAGTGGCTTGTGGGGGATGAAGTCCATGATGTATGGTGCAAGAGTTTGTGATCCCAGGGGGACTGAGGCTCAAATCATGACAGTAGTATTATATTTAACTCTATAAAAACTATGCCAGAAATATATTACTGTCATAATAATAATAATAATTATTATTATAACAATAATAATCATAATAATCATTACTGTCATAATATTATTTTAAAAATTTGGTTATTATAACATTAAAAACATTATAATTATTTTAAATATTAAATTATATTAATATATAACTGTTATAATAATATTAATAATACTACCCTCACCACTAATAATAATAATAATAATAATAATAAAACAACAATAATAAATATTATTATTATCAGTATTATTAGTGTTGGTAGTAGTTATATTATTTTTACTCTAATTATAAAAATGACGACAGGAATATTACTGTTGTAAATGACACTAGCACTGTGAAATAAAAAATGTATAATTATAATAATGAAATGCAACAGACTATACAGTTATTTAATTGATTTGCTAAACGCATTAGGATGTATCGCAATTATCATGCCAATGCCATAACTACACCATTATCATGGCAAAAAGCCTTGTTTTACCAGTGCCTGATGCATTTAAGTGTGATTTCTCTGGTTTGAAGGCATTTCTGACTCTCATGTTCATCAGTTTCATACCATAGTTTAATACAGCGTTAAATATGAGAATACACAGAGATGTCTTTGATATTTTGTCGTAACCAGATTATGGGATCATCTAAAAGATGTAAATATGCATTTGACAAGGGCAGAAATCAACTGAGAGGCTTAGCAATGGCCCCGTTAATGAGATTACAGCATTTCCATGACAACTGTGAACTGGAAATGCTGGATTTAGGAACAAAACAGCTGCATTTTTTTCTTCGATCAATCAGGAATAAACACGCAAGTCCTCAGCATTCATGCAACCGCTTTAATCTGACATTTCACAGGTTTGTGTCCCCTGCACTGCTCCAAATGCTACTCCTAAAATTCCTTCAGAGGAATAAAAATAGACAAAGCGAGTCCATTTTTAAGTACATCAAGATTATAAAGCTGCAAAATGAATGTAGAGAGTGGAGAGCTCAGATCATTCCTCCAAATGGTTCAGATTGTATCTCTGATTGCAGGCTAAGCAGAAGCGAAGCAAAAAGCTCTACACTGCTTCAGAGAAGAATCAAATGCGATACCTTGGATTTTCCTTCCCGTGGGTCTCTCTTGAACGTTTTTGTTTTGTCAAACCAATTCTATTAAGATCAATCAGTAATCATCACGGCCTTTGTTCGCAAATGAAGTAAGGGCTCTTTTTAGCTCAATAATGCATGGCAGATGGGATACGGGGGCTCAAATTGTATTATGACATTCAAAGCAGCTTCTCTTGGGGTCTTAACCAGTGTACACCGAAGCATAGACGGCCCTCCAACTCTGTTGTCTTGTTCCATTAGAGAAGGGCTAAAAAAAGCTTTATTAGTCTGTCATTCGGTCGACTCTCGTAAAATCAATTTCCCTTTTCGCCTTACAAAAGAGGAAAAAACTCTCAGAACAATATGCTGGCTTCTCATTTCAAACATAAGAGCCATGTAGGAAGGGATTTGAGTCCTGTGGAACCCGAGGATATAGGGAACGAGATAGCCTTCGCAAAAAAGCTTACACTAGGGGAGCAAATCACAGCATTCGTCACAGAGCTTCCTTCGTTCCCGGGCAGGGTGTCCATGCCATGTGTTCTCAGACGAGCCTAATATTGCAATATATGAGCGAGCCACCCAGTATGATCCTCTTGGGAGAAAGCTGGAGCAGTTTCAGGATGAATAAAGAATAGATGTTTGTGCTTTTGTTTGCTTAAAGGAAAAACGTGCATGGGTAGAATTCGGATCATAAATGCTTGCGGTTGCCAATAATGGCCAATCACAACCTAGTCAGCGGCAAGCAGTTCTCGCTGTAGTTGTTTCTCTATGCTTTTGTTGTAGCAAACACACAAAAAAGCACTGATTACACAAAAGTGCTCTCTTATCTTTGTCCAAATTGAGCTTGATCCAACAATAATGTACTCGCCAGTTTTTTCAGTCAAGCAAATTGGACACTGAGTCACAAGTTCACTCATGCATATGCAATATTTTGTTACAGGAAATGTTTGGTAACTATAATTGGGCTGTGATGATAAGAGGTCATGGGAGGGTTTAAAATGTACACTGGGGGGTCAAAGGTTTAGATTAATGAGATTTTTAATGATTCAGTCACTAAGGCTGCGTTTGATCATTAAAATACAGTAAAAAAAGTAATATTGTGAAATATTATTATTATTTAAAGTAAGAATTTTCTATTTAAATACATTTTAAAATAGAATTCATTCCTGTGATGCAGGGTCAGAAATGAAATTTTCCACTAAAGGGCAGTATTTACATTTGTGAAAGCAATTTTTATTATTACCTTATTATTTTAAAAACCAAATGTTGTCTTATTATTCAATATTTTAAACTGTTGTCAATAACAATAGACTGTTTAAAATTACACTACCAGTCAAAAGCAAAAACAGTAAAATTTTGAAATATTTTTACTATTTAAAATAACTGTTTTCTACTTGAATATATTTTGAAATGTAATTTATTCCTGTGATCAAAGCTAAATTTTCAGCATCATTACTCCAGTCTTCAGTGTCACATGATCCTTCAGAAATCTTTCTAATATGGTGATTTTCTGCTCAAGCAACATTTCTTCTTCTTCTTATTATTATTATTATTATCAATAATGAATACATTTTTTAAGATTCTTTGATGAATAGAAAGTTTTCTAGAAATTACCATCTAAAATATAGAAATTAATACTTTTATTTAGCAAAGATGCTTTAAATGATGAAACAGTGATGATAAAGACATTTATAATGTTACAAAAGATTTCTATTTCAGATAAATGTTGTTCTTCTGAACTTTCTATTCATCAAAGAAACCAGAAAAAATTCTACTCAGCTGTTTTCAACATAACAATGATAATAAATATAGCTGCAAGCAGCAATTATGGGGCCAAGTATTCAAAGGGGAAAATGAGGAGCTAAGGATGGCAGGAGCAGCAGACCAACTGCAACAATAAGTAAAAAGAAGCCATTTTAGGATGATTTTAGTCAAAATGACAGAAAAATGATGTAGAATGCCTACTGATATGATTTAATGGCTTATTAGGTTTGACCAACAGGTGGCGCTGTTATCAAATCGATGTGGTGTGTTTAGTGTGAGGTGACAAAGGCACACTCAAAGTTTGGTGTCTTTATATCAAAGATTTGCAGAGATAAAGCCTCAGAATCATTTTGGCATTAAGTCAAAAAATTTTAGAGGCACTGTACGAAAACGGTTTCATCTATCAACATGAAATCCACAACTTTTTGTCAGCACAGTCTGAAGATGATCTGACTCGATTTTGGTGAAAATCGGACTAACGGTCTAGGACTAGTTTGAAAAAGTAGGTTTTCAACATAAATCAAAATGGCGGACATGAAGATTGACCAACTGTGTCATAATTGGTATCTATGTTGTCAGCATGACCCAAGGAATATTTTGAGACTAATTTCATTACAATAGGCTAATGCTATCTAGAGTTATTAGCATTTTTGGACATTTTATAATTGATAGTTAATTAATGGTTTATTACTCTTGACCAATAGGTGGCGCTGTTACCAAATTGATGTGGTGTAATCACTGTGAGGTGACAATGCCACATACAAAATTTGGTGCAAATATCTCAAAGCTTTGCAGAGATACAGCTATAGATGTGCTCTGGCATCTTTTCAGCAAATTCGTTGATGTGTTGCGCTGCCACCAAACTTTTTGAGCACTGTCAGGGCTTAGTGCTGAAGACACATACCGAGTTTCGTAACGATATGTCAATGCGTTTGGAAAATATAGCAATTTATGACAAAATTCAAAATGGCTGACGCCCACAATGGCTGATATGGTCAGACTCAGTATGCTCCTCCGAATCTAACAAGACCAGTTTTGAAATTTTTGGCTAAACCATTGAGAAGTTATAAGCAAAAATAGACAATTTTCATATCTCCTGACCACTAGGTGGCACTGTGACGAAACACTGCAGGTAGCCTCAGGTCATGCTTGTTATGACGCAAACCAAGTTTGGTCTCAATACGACAAATCGTTGCGGAGATATGGCCTCACATCCATTTTTACACACTTTTCGTAGAATTCATTCGCGCGTTATTCGAGAACAGATTGTCCAATTAACTTGAATTCCATAACTTTTTGCCAGCATGGTCTGAAGATGATCTGAGCCAATTTTGGTGAAAATCAGACAAACCGTCTAGGACGAGTTCGAAAAAGTAGTTTTTTCAAACAATTAATTATAGAAAAAAAAACTAAACCTTACGATTTTTAAATTGTGGTATTCATTCGACTCGGCATGACCCAAGGAGTCAGGGAAAAAAGAATTTTGACTTTGTGGCTTACGGTTCAAAAGTTATTAGCAAAAAGAAAGTGCAACTTTGGATAAGTAGGTATTCCATATATATTCGATAGCAATCTCTCCTTTGAAAGCCACATTTCTAGCATTTGCAAAACCGCATTTTTCCATCTTAAAAATATATCAAAATTACGACCTATGCTATCAATGTCAAATGCTGAAACATTAATTCATGCGTTCATGACCTCAAGGGTAGATTATTGTAATGCTTTATTGTGTGGTTGTTCTGCACGCTTAATAAACAAACTCCAGCTGGTCCAAAATGCAGCAGCTAGAGTTCTTACTAGAACTAGAAAGTATGACCATATTAGCCCGGTTCTGTCAGCACTGCATTGGCTCCCTATAAAACATCGTATCGATTTTAAAATCTTGCTATTTACTTATAAAGCCCTCAATGGTTTAGCTCCTCAGTACTTGAGCGAGCTTCTATCACATTATAGTCCCTCACGTCCGCTGCATTCTCAAAATTCTGGCAATTTGATAATACCTAGAATATCAAAATCAACTGCGGGCGGCAGATCATTTTCTTATCTAGCGCCTAAACTCTGGAACAATCTACCTAACACTGTTCGGGAGGCAGACACAATCTGTCAGTTTAAATCTAGATTAAAGACACATCTCTTTAACCTGGCTTACACATAAAACATTAACACATTCCTATAATTCAAATCCGTTAAAGGATTGTTAGGCTGCATTAATTAGGTCAACAGGAACCGAAAACACCTCCCATAACATCTGATGCAGTCGTTGCATCGTAAAAAGAATGGCATCTACGCTAATATTAGTCTGTTTCATTCTTATTCCGAGGTCACCGTAGCCACCAGACCCAGCCTGTATCCGGATCAGATGGTCACTGCAGTCCCCCGGATCCAGTCCGCACCCAGCTTAGATCATGGATCACCACCTGGAGATGACTTCAATAGCCGTGGATGTCAACCAGATGAGCTCCAGAGACGGATCATCACTAAAGACCTCGCCAACCTAGACGGCCATCGGTGCCACACCACGGGATCCTGATGAGTTCTCTACAATCAGACATTGTTACAAACTGCTGGTTTCGTCTGGCCAGAGGAGAACTGGTCCCCCGACTGAGTCTGGTTTCTCCCAAGGTTTTTTTCTCCATTTCTGTCACCTGTGGAGTTTTGGTTCCTTGCCACTGTCGCCTCTGGCTTGCTTAGTTGGGGACACTTTCCAGCGATATCGTATACTATTTGAACTGAACTGGATGATGATATCACTGAATTCACTGATGAACTGCCTTTAACTGAAAATTGATTATTTACAATAATGCGTTACTTACACACTATGGTGCTGTTTAAATACTGTGCAGTTGCTTTGACACAATCTGTATTGTTAAAAGCGCTATATAAATAAAGGTGACTTGACTTGACTTGACTTGACAAGTGGTGGCGCTAAAGAGTTTGAGTTAGAGACTCCAAATTGGCTATGGTGACATTTCAGACTGTCCTCTATCAGTGTGCCAAATTATACAACTTTCCCGCAAGTGGTTCTATGGGCTGCCATAGACTTCAAGAGCGGAAGAATAATATAATAAGAAGAATTCTAACGGATACAACAGGTGCCTATGCACCTTCGGTGCTTGGCCCCTAATAAATGTTTTTGAGCAGCAGTGACTGAATTTTACAGTCTCTTTTATTTAATTCTTTGATGAATAGGAAGTTCAGAAGAAAAGCATTTATTTAAAATTAAAATTGTGTAACATTTGTAACATTGTCACTTTTGATCAACTGAATGCATCCTTGCTCAATAAAAGTATTTTTTTTAAACATTTGTGACCCTGGACCACAAAACCAGTCTTAAGTCGCTGGGGTAAATTTGTAGCAATATCCAAAAATACTTTGTAAGACTGGAGTAATGATGCTGAAAATTTAGCTTTGATCACAGAAATAAATTTTAAAATATATTCAAATAGAAAACAGTTATTCTAAATTGTAAATACTGCCAGTAAATACAATATTTTAAATATAAGTTAATTCAGTGATGTAAAATAAAATAGCACAGGGTTTTACAGCTCTGCATGTTTGGATTAGGATCACTGAATATGATTGTTGCTCAAAGTGAATATGATATGCAATAATCATTTTCCCCCACCATGGCAAGCATCGAGGGAGGCTGGCATTTCGAGATGCAGATGAAACATTTGTCGCCACAACACGTGGAGCTTTGTAATGCCTGCCCAGAGTCCATTTAGTCCAGTTGCAAATTATCCAAGCCTTCCCATTAAAATTCCACAAGCACAGAACACAGTATTAATGACTGGTACACGAACCTGCACAAACTATCAGAGCAACAAGATTTCAGCATTGAAAGTTTGGTAAAAACAACTGCATAGAATTAGACTTCACAGACTTCACAACTTCACAGAGGGAATAAAATCAGCCTAAATGCTTGCTGGATTTAAGACAAAGCAGAACTAATATTTAAAAGCCTATGGGATACCAGAGAGCTAGAGGCCGACAACATGATTAGCTGGTCTCTCTAATCCTCCTTGTCAATTAACGAGAGGTCTTGGCCTCTAGGCATTGAGATCCTGTCCATTTTAAAGCAGATTGGCTGGTATGGCGGGACAAACACAAATGTATAAAAGAATAAAAACTATACGGTTAATGTGAAAATCAGACAATTATACATAGTTGTCAAACTACCCGTACAATCAAAGAGAAATGAATGACAGGTTGATGTATACCTAAAATTATTTGTAAAAAATAAAACTAAATGGCTGATTTGTTAAGCCTAGTTACAGAACCAAGGATGGTTGATGCAGAAATATGTTGCACTGAAATCACTGTTAGCGGAAGAAAATACACCTACAGTTTATACGAGGGCTGTGTCATTCAGAACTGAATTAAAAATACCTATTACATTCCAAATCAATTCTTGAATTTGAAATGAGGTTGCAAACAAGATGCAGAACTGCAATTGAAGATTGAATGTAAGGTAAGTACAATTAGCGGAAATTCAAAGAAATTCATATCAACTATTTAAAAAAAAAATTACACATATATAATCAAACTCATGGATGGAGAGAATGACAGAACAATAGACAGAACAATAAAATAGACAGACAGAATGAAACAGAATGACAGATAGAAAGACAGAACAATAGAAGGATAGATAAAATAGTAACAGAATAGTAGACAAATAATCTGATAGAGAGAACGAACAAACGAATGATAGATAGATGAAGAAAGAATAATAAAAAGGATAGATAAAATGGTAGAAAGACAGAATGGTAGACAAACTGATAGAGAGAACAAATGAACAATAGACAGACAGACAGACAGACAGACAGACAGACAGACAGATAGACAGACAGATAGAAAGAGATAAAACAACAGAACGACAGAATGACAGAAATAGATGGATACAATACAACAGATGGATAGATAAATTAGTAGATAGAATGGTAGACAGATAAACTGATAGATAGAGAGAACGAACAAAGGACAGACAGACAGAATGACTGAACGAACGAACGTTAGATAGATGAAGAAAGAAAAATAAAAGGATAGATAAAAGATATATTGACAGAATGAACGATAGATAGATAGATAGATAGATAGATAGATAGATAGATAGATAGATAGATAGATAGATAGATAGATAGATAGATAGATAGATAGATAGATAGATAGATAGATGGGCACAGAATGGCAGACAGAGAAATAGATAGTAGATAGACTGAATGGTAGACAAACTGATAGAAAATAGAAAATTGTAGACAGAATGGTAGAGAAAGTAGAAAATGGTAGACAGAATGGTAGACATAAACTGATAGAAAGAACAGATGAAAGATAGATAGATGGTAGACAGAATGGTACAGTAGAATGGTAGACATGGTAGAAAATGGTAGACAGAATGGTAGATATGAACTGATAGAAAGAACAAATGAACGATAGATAGATGGTAGACAGAATGGTAGATATGGTAGAAAATGGTAGACAGAATGGTAGAGAAAGTAGAAAATGGTAGACAGAATGGTAGATATGAACTGATAGAAAGAACAAATGAACGATAGATAGATGGTAGACAGAATGGTAGATATGGTAGAAAATGGTAGACAGAATGGTAGACATGGTAGACAGAATGGTAGACATAAACTGATAGATAGAGAACGAACGAACAAACAAAAGATAGATAAATAGACAAACTGAACGAACGTTAGAGAATAGATTCTATTATTCTAAATTTTTCACAGCCTTGGTACCCACTCACTCACATATGTTTTAGATGAGTTCTCACCTCAAACAGCCGCAGGACATTGGCCACCATGATGGACACTGAGCTGCCTGATGCCCCGATCACACCCACCACTCGCTCAGGCTTGCGTATGATTGGTTGCTCGCCGTTGGAGCAGCGGATATCAGATGTGTCTTTCTGAATGAGAGCCTGGACAAAAGTCAGAGACTGCTCTAGAGCATAAGTGTCCCTGGAACACGTATCGAGGATCCGGGCCCCTAGTGTGATGTTGGGCAGCAGTTCTGGGTCGCTGTTGATCTGGTCCAGTGCGTACAGCATGGCCTCCATCCGGTGGATTCCTTTCTCCTTCTTTATTTCTCCACACGGGATCCCTGCATGACCTCTGGCATGGACTGGGAAAAGGCCCCCCAAGGTGACGTCCCCTGGGATTTTGATGGAATGTGGGTGCGAGTGCTGGTGAACTGATGAACATGGGCTTAGCCATACCCACAGAATCCACAGGAGGCGTGACCATGTAGTAGAGTGACAGATGCTCCAGCTTAAAACATGGAACATCCTGACCTGATGGTCCAATGGGAACAGAGGAGGATGTGACGTCATAATGGCCAGGAATCAAACACGTAAGTGTTCATCCACTATCTGAGGAACCTGTTAGAGATAAAGAAAAATATGTATATGAAAAAGAATAGGGGTGCAATTATTATTGATGATTTTTAAATATATAAAATTAAATGAATAAAATTATTAGTAATCTTTTTTAAAACTTCTCAACAGTTTTTTTTTGTAATTTAATTAAATCATGACTGCAGTTTAAAATGCTTTTTTTTTCTCTTTTTTGTTTTTTGGGCAGCACAATAAATATTTCTATTGTAATATTTCTATTATATTTAATATGTATTTCTAATATTGACTTAAAGTTACTTTTATTCAACCAGCAAGTTTTTTTGGATTAGAAATGACACAGACGTCTCCCAGAAGATAATAAGATGATGTACAAGAGGCATTATTGTGGAAAAAATTATTATTCATCTTTTATTTACATTAGAACAAAAAGTGACATGTCCAAAATTATTCATACCCTTCTCAATAATCAATAGAAAAGCCTTTATTGGCTATTACAGCAATCAAACTCTTCCTATGCTGATCAGATTTTTGCATGTCTCCACTTATATTTTTGCCCATTCATCTTTAGCGATGAGCTCCAACTCTTTCAGGTTGGAGGGTCTCCTTGCCATCACCCTGATCTTT
This sequence comes from Garra rufa, assembly GCF_049309525.1. Taxonomy (NCBI): domain Eukaryota; kingdom Metazoa; phylum Chordata; class Actinopteri; order Cypriniformes; family Cyprinidae; genus Garra; species Garra rufa. Next base: position 36,905,739 of record NC_133375.1, read on the forward strand.
AGCTCCCTCCACAGATTCTCAATTGGATTTAAGTCAGGACTCTGGCTGGGCCACTGCAAAATGT
>NC_133375.1:36906302-37051337 GCF_049309525.1 Garra rufa
GTGACGGCACCCTCAGCCACTTCCTCCTGGTCCAGGATCGGAGAGCTTTTAGCACCCCAGCTGTCCGATCCAACAAACTTAAAATGACCGGTCAAATTAGCCTTACTTGCAGCCTCCAGCACCTGTCTGGACAAGAAACAGCACAAATAAACTTTTATACTGAAGCAAACTCAATCTAACTAATATTACAGAGGACATGCAGTGTCTTATGCTGTTGTGTTGCATTTTACCATTTTGGACAGTAATTTGATCAGTTCAGTAATTACTATTCATGTCCTTGCAATCATGTAGCACTTTAGATCATTTATAACAAAGAGAGGAAAAAAACAATAGAACTGGTGTCAAACAACCAATAACATCACCTGTAATTTTGTTTTGTGTCTAACAGATACTGTATTAGATTCATTGCATATTTGGCTGGAAAAAAAAAAACATCTGAAACTGTTACAAATGGATAATGTTAACAGTATGCAAATGAAAATAAAATCTGTAATCTGAACAGTTCAGACAGAAATAATAAAGCATTAAATGAGTTTAAAAGTCTTAAAATTGCATGTAAACACTAAAACTAAAAAACTCCACAAACCAAAAAAGTAAATTGTAAAACTTGTTTTGTAAAAATATATATATTAGAATCATTTGTTTCAGTAGTGTTTTGTCAATATACACTTTTTAAACAAGTCTATATCTTGTTTAAATTAGGTGTTTACACATTACACAAGTAAAATAAAAGTATAAATAAATTATGAAATAAAAATATGAATACAATACAAAAATTTAAATTAACTTTAATTTTTTCATTTTGTTTATTTTAATTAAGTTAAATTTTAATTAATTACTTTATTATTTGTTTAATTTATTCATGCATTTTTACATGACACATAATTAGAGCATGACCAAATTCTGAATATGTTTGTCAATGAGATTGATATCCATCAAGGACCATGATTACATTTGCATACAAATGTAATTTGTCCATAAATACAAAAGAAACTTTGTGGGGAACAAAGCTGTGAAAGTCCTCCTGTATTGTATTATACAAAGAACAACTGCATGCATACAGTCAAAAGTTTTGAGAATTACATAAATATTGGAAATTGGAAAAGTTGCTGCTTAAGTTATTATAACAGCAATTTGCATATACTCCAGAATGTTAATAAACTTAATCCCGAAAAAAACTTTCCACTGCATTTCATTGCTGTCATTAAAGGATCTGCTGAGATCATTTCAGTAATCGTCTTGTTAACTCAGGTGAGAATGTTGACGAGCACAAGGCTGGAGATCATTATGTCAGGCTGATTGGGTTAGAATGGCAGACTTGACTTGTTAAAAGGAGGGTGATGCTTGAAATCATTGGTCTTCCATTGTTAACCATGGTGACCTGCAAAGAAACGCGTGCAGCCATCATTACGTTGCATAAAAATGGCTTCACAGGCATGGATATTGTGGCTACTAAGATTGCACCTAAATCAACAATTTATAGGATCATCAAGAACTTCAAGGAAAGAGGTTAAATTCTTGTTAAGAAGGCTTCAGGCCGTCCAAGAGAGTCCAGCAAGCGCCAGGATCGTCTCCTAAGGAGGATTCAGCTGCGGGATCGGAGTGCCACCAGTGCAGAGCTTGCAGCAGGCAGGTGTGAGCGCATCTGCACGCACAGTGAGGCCATGTAATTGTCGATAAAAGCCTTTGAAACGTATGAAGTGCTTGTAATTATATTTCAGTACATCACAGAAACAACTGAAACAAAGATCTAAAAGCAGTTTAGCAGCAAACTTTGTGAAAACTAATAATTGTGTCATTCTCAAAACTTTTGGCCACGACTGTATGTGCACAAAAGTTAATACAACATATAAATGCATAAATGTCTCTAAATAAAAGTACCTTCATGAAATTCAAATATCAAATTGTTATTTAGAGTCGCACTTAACCAAGTTGTCAGGAATTAAGCAATTCAGTTATGCATTTTCTTTCAGCACTGAAGAGATGGTTGACAATTCACACAGTGTGAGCGACAGCTCGTGTTCACAGGAGTGTTTTAATGAGGGGGAAACTTCATCTGCACAGACATTCTCCACCGCATAAGCCTGTCAAAAAGCATCAGCAACGAGCCATATGGATTAGAGACTGTGACACCCAAACACAGAATGGCAAATCGTCACTCGTGAGCATCAACGGCGATAGCAAAGTTTCTTTGGTACTTGAGAAATTGCAAAGTCAAACATGGAAAACAGCGCAAGGAGAAATGCAATGGCCTGAATATCGTATCTGCTCTGATCATGTATGAAAAGGTCATCTAAGCACAAGAGATAAATTGATAAAGACTTATAGGATTTGACAGTAAAGCACTTTCTAAGTTGACATTTCCCAAGCATCTTTAGCATTTCCTGGGTGAAGGGTGACACCACTTGATTTGTACAAAATATAGGCTATAATTGAAACTATAATTTAGAATTAAGATATATTCAGTGTTCCCTTGTCATTTCACTGGCAGGTAATTGAAAAGCCAGTGAGACAACAGAACAAAAATCTGTACAAAAATCTTTAGGATATTAAGTAAAGATGTTCCATGAAGATATTTTGTACATTTCTTTCTGTAAATATATCAAAACGTAATTTTTGATTAGTAATATGCATTGCTAAGAACTTCATTTGGACAACTTTAAAGGAGGAGTCTACTTCCAGAACAAAAATTTAGAGATAATTTACTCACCCCCTTGTCATCCAAGATGTTCATGTCTTGCTTTCTTCAGTCATAAACAAATTATGTTTTTTGAGAAAAACAGTTCAGGATTTCTCTCCATATAATGGACTTCTATGGTGCCTGTGAATTCGAACTTCCAGAAATGCAGTTTAAATGCAACTTCAAATGGTAGAGCCGATCTAGCGAAACGGTCGGTCATTTTCTAGAAAAAAATAAATAAATAAATATATATATATATATATATATATACTTTTTAACCTCAAATGCACATCTTGTCTGTGTGAACTCTGTGTATTCCGGTTCAAGACAGTTATATGTATGTCGAAAAACTCATCTAAACTCATCTAATTTTCTTATCTAACTTCAAAATCGTCCTACATCAATGTTTTTGCAAAGGGCGTTTCATCCGCCTTTCATGTTCACTTTGTAAACAGTGGATCGGTGCTTCTGCAGCAATGTAGGAGGATTTTGAAGTTGGTGGACAAAAAAAGTTTTTTTGACATACCCTAACTGTCTTGCACTGGAATACACACGCAGAGCTAGACAAGATGAGCATTTGAAGTTAAAAAGTATATAAATTGTCAATTTGATTATAAAATGATGATTGTTTCACTAGATAAGACCCTTCTTTCGTGGCTAGGATTTTTTAGAGCCCTTTAAAGCTGCATTTAAAGAAGTTTATAGAAGTCCACTATATGGAGAGAAATCCTAAAATGTTTTCCTCACAAATCATAATTTCTTATCGACTGAAGAAAAAAAGTAATAAATATCTTGGATGACAAGGGGGTGAGTAAATTATCTGTAAATTTTTGTTCTGGAAGTGAACAACAACTTTAAAATTCATCCAGTTAACCCAAAATTAAAAATTTGCTAAAAAAAATGGCCTCAGGCCATCAAACATGTAGATGAGTTTGTTTCCTCATCAGAACAGATTGGAGAAATTTACATTACATCACTTGCTCACCAATGGTTAAACATCACAATAATCCACAAGTGATCAACAACACTCCAGTCCATCAATCTTATAAAGCAAAAAGCTGTGTGTTTATAAGAAACAAAGTCGCCATTAAGACATTTTAAAGCTTCTGGGTATAATATTGTGTTCTACAGTAAAAAAAAAAAAGTAATCTAATCTGAATCAGGAGAGAAATACGCACAGATAAACCACCATTTACAAGCAAAAATAGTCCAAAACAGATCTAAACCAATATGTTGGTGGAATTTGATGTCAGAGGACAACAGAAGATGGACCTTTTCAACAGAGGAAGTGTTATTATAGATTATGGATTGGTCTGAAGATAAATAGTCTTAATCATGGAATTGTTTTAGTTAAAATCATGCACTTTTTCACTTTAGAATGTGTTAATGGATTGGAGTGGTGTGGAGTATTGTGATGTTTTTATCAGCTCTTTGAACTCTCATTGTGGCGGCACCAATTCAATGCAGATCCACTGGTGAGCAAGTCATGTAATGTTAAATTTCTCCAAATCTGAATGATAAATAACTCTATTCCTTCAATGAGTTTCAAAATATGGCCCTTTAGAAATAAGAAAAGTTCTTTATGTTTCAAAAACTAGGTTCATTAGATAAGTGTACTGAGGTTAGGTTCTTTAAACCCCAAGGAAATAAAGAATAAAACCATTCTTTGTAGAAATTAAAAAAAGGTTCCATTATGAAATCATCCTGTTCTAATTAGATCCTTAATTTTTAAAGCAGACCTATTATGCCCCATTTTACAAGATGTAAAGTCTCAGATGTCCCCAGAACGTGTCAGTGAAGTTTCAACTCAAAAAACTCCACAGATCATTTATTATATCATTTTGAAAACGCTCATTTAGAGTGGAAGCAGAAACACGCTGGTTTTCTAAACGCACACACATCCAAAGCACGCGCACAGAAAGCGGCTGTCACACGGTACTAAACGAAGTTCTCTTTCATGTCTTATTGTGCTTAAACTGTCGAATACACACAAGTTTATGTTAAAAACACACAAGTTACAAAAACAGTCGGTTATGTCCGTGAAGGTAAACAGCTGGGAAAGAAATGTTTATATTATATCAGTGCGGCAGCAGCGTAATATAAAGTAAAAAATCAATAGTTCCACTGCTCTCTTTTCTCCTCTGAGGCTGGGGCGTTAAATAGTGTTCGGTGCTCATCTGTGCAGCCAAAGACAGAACAGTTAGCATGCTTTGCTTAAACGTTTGCCATGGCGTTAGGACTGGTACACTGTTGTCGCTTGCGAAAACAAAATGACAGCACCGTGGGTGGAAACATAGCTTAAGGAGTGATAATAGAGTGATAATATTGTTATAAGATCACCTTTTTACGCCACAGGGGGAGCAAAATCTGACACACTGTTTTTTCACATGCTTGCAGAAAAAGGCTTACCAAAAGAAAGTTATTTTTAACTTTTGAGTCAATTACTGTCATAACAGTCTTAAGAGAATCTCACCTGAAAAATAACACTTGATTGAATGGCACGCATTTGAAGAACACTCTGCCAAGATTGGTTTCTGTTTGTGTTTCAGGACCATGCACTTCCAATGTGTCTGCTCATCATACACATCTGTGATCATGTAATTGCGTATAGAGTATGTTTCTGGCCTGACACTGTGGCCATTGTTCCCTTTTCAGGTTTGTTGGTCAGGAGCCAACTCTATTTACATGCATACAGCAGCATGTGTGATGCATTGCATATCAAAAGCAAAGTATCCCATATTGTTTTATCACTACATCAAAGGATATTTTCTCTAATTGGACATAATTTGCATTTAGCATTTGGTTTTTACAAATCTCTTCTAAATGTCACGAATACTAGAAAGTTAGTTCAATCATATCAAATAATCCACATGTGCCCTTGTTACCAGCAGTGTTGTTTTTGACAACCACCTTAGATTTAGTCTTAGTCTTAGTCTTTTGGACTAAAATGTTTTAGTCAAATTTTAGTCACTTCTACATGTGATAGTTTTAGTCCAATTTTAGTCGACGAAAAGTCAAAAAGGTTTTAGTCTAATTTTAGTCTAAAAAAGGGGGAAAAGTAGTCTTTTAACAAATTAATGTAGGTCAGTAAGTATTTTGTGAGCTTCCGGACTGACTATTTTCACCAATAATTACAATAATGAAGGAATGGTTTTAGACATAAAAGACATATATTTGAAATACACCCATAGGTCCTCTCACCGTTTGCGACCACCCTGTGTGCAAACTGCCGCCATCATGGTTAATTGTCTGTCTGTCTGAGTGACAACAATGTGACGTGTTGAGCGTAACCAAACAAGAATAGAATGCTAAAACGCTTGCCATACTAGTATGGCAAAGAGTATTTAATGTTAAAACGGCTTGCCATAGCGGCAGATACTTTTTAGGTTTTAATTGGCATGCACAATAAGCAGAAATGTCATGCATTTTAATTGTCTGACGGACCACCCGCTAACATTTGTCTATTCTCGTCTCGTCAACGAAAACTCACACACGTCTCGTCATGTTTCAGTCATCAAAGAGCCATTTTTATCTCGTCATCGTCTCGTTATCGTCATGAAAAAAAGTGCCGTCAACGAAATGATTTCGTCATCGTCATCGTTGACGAAAACAACACTGGTTACCAGTCAACCATTATCAAATCTGTGACAACATTAGTCTGCTGCACCGCAACAGATGGAACGAACAGTTTGTTCCAGACAGAACCATTAAAAAAACTCATATATGAAAAAAGCCACCGTTACACTCACATTATGCATCTGCTATAGATCAAATTTTCAGATTTTAAATATGAAAATGCAATGTTGCTTGTAAACACCCATAAGCAAATATTCTGGGTTAAACACGCCATAAACAAGTGAACATGAAATCAAAATCAACACTCTTTTACTTTAACACTTCTTGGTGTGAGCAAATCATTAGTGCATTTTATTTCAGGGGAAAAAACTTGTTTGTCTTTATAATCTTTTATCAAAATCTGCCTCTGAAACATCCTGTCAAACTGAAAATGCAATGGGTTGTTTACTTTGCTTCAAGTTGACATTCCTCAGTTGTAAAAAACAAACAAACAATAATAATAATAAATGCATGTGCAATCATGCAGTTGCTCTGTTAGCTAAAAGCAGAAACATATAGTAATATATGAATTCTTCAGCACGTACAAGTTGTCAAAATCTTTCTTGTAAAATGTTTTTGCTAATTTGATGATGATTTCAGATAATTTCAGACAAAAGCTTAACCATTAGCTTATTTTAACATTTATATCCATTCCACTGAATTCCCCAGTTCATGGTCTAAATAAAATAAAATAAAATAAAATAAAATAAAATAAAATAAAATAAAATAAAACTACTTTCCTAACACCCATTTATGGTCTAAAATAAAACAATAAAAATAAAATAAGATAAAATAAAAAATTTATTAAAATAAACCTACTTTTTTAACACCCGTTCATGGTCTACATTAAAACAAAACAAAACAAAACAAATAAAATAAAATAATATAAAACTACTTTTTTTATCACCAAATCATGGTCTAAAATAAAAAAATAAAATAAATAATTTCTTAACAGTCCTTCATGGTATTACATAAAAGTTAATTTAATTTAATTTGAAACAATAAATAAAAATAAATTAATATAAATCTACTTCCTTAACACCCATTCATGGTCTATAATAAAATGGAACAAAATAATAAAATAAATCTAGAATAAAATAAGATAAGATAAGTAAGATTAAATAAATTCTTAACATTCCGTAATGGTCTTAAAGGTGCCATAGAATGGAAAACTGTGTTTACCTTGGCATAGTTGAATAATAACAGTTCAGTACATGGACTTGACATTTCATGAGTCTCAAATACCATCGTTTCCTCCTTCTTATATAAATCTAGTGTTTGCAAAAGACCACCGAAAAATAGGTCAATTCCAACATAACACTGACTGTTACGCAACATCCCCGGGATCGTTAATAGTTACGCTCCAACATTTGCAATGGCCAATCATCGGTAACATCAGTACATCAGTAAAACAAGGCAAGCCACTGTTAGCTGTTAGGGACACGGTTAGCTTAATGCTAGCTCTAGCCTGTTACATTGCAGTACAAAAGATTTCACTTACCACATAAACAGAGAGATGACTGCGCTGATGATGGTGAATGATGGAGAAATAACTGCCTGATGATGGCGAATGATTTACAGATCCCGAGTATCACTGACAAGCAGCTGAACTTGTGTGGTAAGTAAGCACTCCCTCTGCATTATAACTTTACACAGAGCACATGCGATCACAGTAATGAGACTAAAATGTCGGCAATTCAAAACGGCAGATTTAACAAACCACATATTAAAAGCGACTAGAGCTCCTAATTAAATATATATTTTTATCCATGTGCCAGCTATAGAGATGAGCAGCTCTGTGAAACAGCCAATCAGAGCAGAGCTCATTAATATACATGAGGCTTCCAAATAAGGCAATAACAGAGCATTTCATTCTAGGGACAAATCCTAGGGTTTTAAATGGACCTGTAAAACCGTTTCTGGAGATTTTGTGCCCTTTCCTATGCCATATACCTTCTATGTAGATATCAGAGAACAATTTAAAATATTGTATAAATGCATTCTATGGCACCTTTAAATAAAAAATAAAATAAGTAAAACAATAGAAAACAAAACAAATGTAAATAAATTACTGAACACAGTAATTTGTAGTCTAATAAAAAATAAAATTACATAAAAATACACCTTTATGGTTTTAAATAAAATAAAATAAAATTTAAAGCAATAAATAAATAAATACAATAAAATAAATATTTTCTTAACATTTCTTCATGGTCTTAAATAAAATATATTTTTAAACAATAATAAATAAAATAAATAAAAATAAAACTACCTTTTTAACACACACTCATAGTTAAAATAACTCCATAAAGTAACTTAACTCTCCTTTACACCTCCATAAAATAACACAAGGTGTTTAAATATACGTATTTGTCAATCAACAGCATGCATCAGATCCAGCTAAGAAAATGAGTTGTATTTAACCCAGAATGTTATAAGGCCTATAAGGCCTTGCTGATCAGACATAGATTAAATATCATTCACTTACTTGATGTCGTCCTCATGGGCGAAGATGATGACTCCTCGAGCGTTGGGGGTCTCCATTAGTCTCTTAATGATCTTGTCAAACTCTCCTGGTTTGGGCTCTCGTGGGATCTTCATGGACTGAGCGATGCACAGACCTCCTTTGTCACAGAGGGAGAGAGATGGACACCGATGCTGAAATTTTTCTCTCCAAAAATGTGACTCACTTTCTATTTATATTAATGACCACCATGAATTTCTGGCAGCAGATGGGTACAAATGCATGCAGCTGTCTCTGTCATGCTCCTCTTTGGAACTTTTTGAAATATAGCATATTAATGAAAAGCCCGATCTGGATCATTCTATATGCTTCAGTGTGTTTTACATTTGTAGATTATTAGTAAGCAAAATACAAGGCTAATGACTGGACGAATACTGTACCTGCCTCTCGAGAGATCTGAATGAAGGCATCTACTCCACTTTCACCATAATTCCCCTCTGACGCTAATGTGGACACATAGTTCCAGCCCATCGCCTTCACGATGTCCACCATGGCTTGGGCCTGATAGGAGTCTGGAGGAACCACTCGAGAGAAGAAGTCGTAGCGGTTATTGTCGCTCAGCTCTGGTGCTGTGGAGGCGTAGCTGATCTGAGGGATCTGGAAGAAAAAAGACAAGTGATTTAAATGCATTTTTTAAGCGTGTTAGTCTGTTTTAGCAACCATCTTGCTAACAGCTCAGGATAACAATTTAACTGCAAAAATAAGTAAAATAAAATAGTAACTATAATTCAATTTTCTTTATTGTTTTTGTCTTGGTTTCCAGTAGAAATATATTTTTAAAAATCCTTAAAACATCTTAAAATATCTTTATTTTCATTACCCTTATTCAAATTTTCTTTTTTTAAGGTGTAAACCACTAAATATTAGTAAATGTACACTTAAACCAAGGCAATTCTATTTTTTAAAAATAAAATAACATAGAATAAAATAAATACTTTCTAAGCACTCCCTCATGGTCTTAAATAAAATAAAATAAAACAAATAAAATAAAAACAATTTAAAACAATAATAATAACTTTCTTAAAATGCATCAATGATCTAAAATAAAATATAAAATAATAAATAAAATAAGATAACTTTTTTTAACACTACTTCATGGTCTTAAATTAAAAAAAAAGAACATTTTTAAAGTGTAAACCACTAAATATTTGTGAATGTATGTTTGAACCAAGGCAATTCTTTTAAAAAATTAAATATTTTCATGGTCTTAATAACATTAAATTAAAAATAAAAATTTATTGAAATAAAACTTTTATAACACACATTAATGGTCTAAAATAAAATGAAATCAAATCAAATCAAATATAAAATAAATTCTTTCTTAACACTCCTTCATGGCCTTAAATAAAATATTTTTATGGCATACACCACTAAATATTTGTAAATGTATGCTTAAACCAAGGCAATTCTTAAAAAAAAAAAAAAGAGAAAGAATAAGATTAAACAAAATAAAATAAATACTTTCTTAAAACTCCTTCATGGTCTTAAATAAAATAAAACAAATATTTTAAGGCATATACCACAAAAAACTTGTAAATGTATGCTTAAACCAAAGGAATTTTATTTTAAAAATAAAATACAATAAAATGGAATAAAATAAAATTAATACTTTCTCAACACTCCTTCATGGTTTTAAATAAAATTTAATTAAATTAAATACTATGTAAAACAATAAAATAAATAAAATAAATTTAAATAAAACTACTTTCTTAACATGAATTCATGACCTAAAAAAATAAATAAATAAATAAATAAATAAATAAATAAAATAAAATAAAATAATTACTTTTTTAACACTCCTTCATGGTCTTAAATAAAATAAAATGAAAATGTTTAAAGCGTAAACAACTAAATATTTTTGAATGTATGCCTGAACTAAGGCAATTCTATTATTTTTTTCTATTAATGATTAATGATTAATTCTATTATTTCTACTATTTTTTTATTAAATTAAATAAATACTTTCTTAACACCCCTTCATGGTCTTTAATTAAACAAAATACTATTTAAAACAATAAACAAATAAAATACATTTAATTAAATATACTTTCTTAACATGCATTCATGCTCTAATATAAAATCTAAAAAAATAAAATGAATAAATAAATAAAATGAAACTACTTTCTTAACATGCATTAATGATAGAAAATAAAATAAACAAAATAAAATATTACAATAAAATTATTTCTTAATACTTTCTTAATATTCCTTTATGGTCTTAAAAAAACATTAAAAACATAAACGTATGCTTAAACCAAGACAATTCTATTTTTAAAAAATAAAATAGAACAAGACTTCTTTTCAATTTTGAAATCATAAAAAAAATTAAAATATTTAGCGTTCATAAATTTGTAGTCGCAAGAAATTCCTTATGCTGACTAAGGCTGCATGTGTTTGATAAAAAATACAGTAAAAACAGTTATATTGTGAAATGTTATTGCAATTTTAAAAAAACTGTTATTTGAATATATTTAAAAATGTAATTTATTCCTTTGATGCAAAGCTGCATTTTCAGCATCATTACTCCAGTCTTCAGTGTCACCTTCAGATCCTTCAGAAATCATTCTAATGTGCTAGTTTACAGCTCAGCATATATATAAAAAAAACATTTCTTGGTATTATCAATATTAAAAGCAGTTGTGCTGCTTAATATTTTTGTGGAAATCGTGATATATTTTTGTCATGTTTCTTTGATGAATAGAAAATTCAAAAGAACAGCATTTATTTGAAATAGAAATTATTTGAAATATTATAAATGTCACATTTGGTCAATTTATTAATTGTATTAAATGTATTAAAAGTATTAATTTCTTTAAAACTAGTATAAAAAATGGACTGGCACCAAATTTTTGAACAGTTGTACCTATGAAAAAACATTTTATAATTACAAAATAGTTTCTCTATATTTTGCCTGGAAAATGTGAAAAAGCTGCATCATAAAGTTTGCTCCGTTGGCTCAAAGGAGTGTTAGCATGCTACTTCTTTCATAGACCACTTAAGCTTTGACAACAAAATGTGGTAGTGAATTATGTGCACTATTACATCATTTGTCTGAAACAAATGCAGATGGCTGCCATTGGTTTCATCATGATTTGCTGCTCGGCCTCAAATACGCTTCACCCAGTGACTGATAAACCTAGATCGACTCCGGCTTTTTATAGCAGCACAAGTGGAGCAGCGATCGCATCTCGTCAGCTAATGCGCAGAAGGCAAGCGAGGTCTCTGCATGTGGATGAGCAGCAGGGGCGTCCTTACAACAGGTAGATGGATGAACGGACCAACCATTTGACAGATTATCCGTGAGGATAAGCGAGGTTTTAGTCAAATTAAGTTAAGCACAGGAGGGGAGATACAGAGATCAGGAGGTGGGAGGCAAAGAATTCATTTAACGCTGATTATGTGTGCCGGCCCCCGCCAATGAGACTTTAACCCAGCGCTTCACAATAATGCACATTTCAGGTGTCTAACAAATCTGACACACCCAATTCAGGTCATGGAGCACTCTACTAATGAATGGATGAAATGAATCAGGTGTGTAAGATAACAGACCTTTAAAAAGAAAGGGGAAAAAAAGTATTGTGATGTACCGTAATAGTAAGGCTGGGTATTGACATAGATTTCAAATTTTAATTTGATTTGATATTGACTCATTTAGAAATATTTCAGGTAAATATTACATGTCGCACTCTTCTATTAAAAATCACATTAATTTAATTTAAATTACATTAAAAATCTAATTTATTTCTCTGATCAAAGCTACATTTTTCAGCATCGTTACTCCAGTATTCAATGTCACGTGATATGCTGCTATTATGCTGATCAATGTTGAAAGTAGTTGTGCTGCTTAAAAAATGCTATCTTTTCTAACAACATACACTACTGTTCAAAAGTTTGGGGTCAGTATTTTTATTCCTGCTTTTTTTAAAGAAATATTTTTTTTTATTCAGCAAGGATGTGTTAAATTGATAAAGAGAGATAGGAAAGACTTATATTGTTGGAAAAGATTTCTATTTTGAATAAATGCTGCTCTTTTTATTCATCAAAGAATCCTGAAAAAGTATCACAAGTTAAAAAAAATAGCAAAATTCATTGTTTACATTTTTTCATAAAATTTATACAATTGTATCATCAAAAGTAACAGCACAACACATATTTAACATTCAATTAATGTAATTATTATTATTATTTTTTTTTTTTTTTTTTTGCTGTTCAGAAAACATTTATTATTATTATTATTATTATTATTATTATTATTATTATCAATATTTAAAACAGTTGAGCAATTTTCTTTCGGGATTCTTTAATGAATAGAAAGATGCAAAGATCAGTGTTTATCTGAAATAAAAAGCTTTTGTAACATTTTACACTATACCATTCAAAAGCTTGGAGTTATTATTGTTTTTTTTTTTTTGAGAAATAAATAATAAAAATTAATACTTCTATTTAGCAAGGACACTTTAAGTTGATCAAAAGTGATGATAAAGACATTTATAATGTTACAAAAGATTTCTATTTCAGATAAATGCTGTACTTCTAAACTTTCTATTTATCAAAGAAACCTGAAAAAAAAATTCTCAGCTGTTTTCAACATAATAATAATAAATGTTTTGAGAAGCAAATTAGAATAGTAGAATGATATCTGAAGGATCGTGTGACTGGAGTAATGATGCTAAAAACTCTGCTTCGAAATCACAGGAATAAATTAGATTTTAAAATATATTTAAATAGAAAGCAGTTATTTTAAATAATACAAATATTTCACAATTTTACAGTTTTTTTCTGTACTTTGGTTCAAATAAATGCAGACTTTGTGAGCAAAAGAGACTTTGAAACATTGAAAACATTGAAAATCTTAGAGTGTAAATGAAAAGACTTCTGACACCATACAATAACTCCTATAATAGCCATACAATATTTCAGATTTTCCGTACACAAAGCCATTGTATGACTGTCATAATGTCTGGAATATAGTACACAAGGAGGAATTAACACAGGTTTGGAAAGACATGAGGATGAGCAAATAATAACAAAGCGGAAAAACGCCACAAAAGTCAGATTCTGCCCTAACAGAACAGTTTCTCAGAATTAATAGTGTAAAATGTGGTAAATTGCACTGCACCCCAGTTTTAGGAGGGATGATTCTCCAGCTGGACAGGACGCTGGCTCAGACAGAGCTATTTAATATTCTGCACTAGTTCATCATGACTCTGTAACAGGAATGTTCAGCGCCTCTCTGCACGATCCAAATCCAACCTTTTAATCACAGTAATGGCTCCTGTCTGCCCCTGATCTGTGTCCACGCACCTCACTAAAGCCCTAATTTCTGTTACGTGCATGTACTGTAGTATATGTGTAGGTTTCTATTTATGGCTGAATATTAATGCTTGTGAGCTAACTGTGGGCTGTATGCAAGAAAAGATATCAAAATGAAAACTCCTTGATATGTTCTGTCTCTAATTCCTGATTTAATGGGAAATATGTCAAAAACACACCCATAAAGTAATATCATGTTTAACATCTCTTTTTTTCTAGGTTAGATGGAAATAAACAACTTAGGTATATCATGTACTTCCTCTCAAATCTGCAATTGCAAAGTCAGAGATTTCAATATGAACTAATTTTCCATCAAATTCTTCCAAGATCAAATGATCTGAGCTGCACCCCACATTTAGTTTATGGCTCTGAACTCTTATTGCTCATCAACAAGTGTATGAGAAACATCTGAAACATTACATTTATTCATTTAGCAGATGCTTTTATCCAAAGTGACATGCAAATGAGGAACATCGCAAGCTATTTGTCATAAGAGCAAACAATATTCATAGGACAGAAAGGCAAGTTTAAGTATCAACTATTTAAATTACAAGCTAGGCAGAAAAGAAGAAACAAAGTGGATACGTCAATGAAACATAACTAAGAAGACTAATAAGTTTCCAGGGCTATGAAAGTGCAATCTCTGAGCAATAAAACTGTCCTCGGGGAGTTGATCTCTTGTCTGTCTTTTTCTACAACAACAAATCAATCTATCATGTTGTCGCCACTGGTCTCCCTCAAACGACCCGAATGCAGGCCACATAAAGTTTGAGTCGACTTTTACGTATCCCTTTGCTGAAAGGGCATTTATGAATCATTGGTTATAGCCTAGAGTTGAAATTTTCTTGATTAATTAGACACAGCAGTTAATTACAAGCTTTGAGCCAAGACTTCTGCTTCTCAGACAAACATTTGATAAAGAAATTGTTCAGCATGTTTATCCAAAACTTTGCTTTTCACGTATTTTTCTTAAACCTCAAGTTGGTGAAGTTTACAAAACATTAAATTAGATGTTTAAAGTTTAGCTGTTTCATGGTTAATAAGACCTTGACTACATTCACTGCTATAATTGCAATAAATAAGTCACAAAGCATGCCCCCTGGATATGCCTTATTAGTAGTGTTTGCCAACTATTGCTCATACTCAAGGTAAACAAAATTAAACAATAAATACAGACATAAATGATTCCTCAAATTTCCAAGTGACACAGGAAGGAACAAACTCACATAGGCTCAAATTATTTTTTTAACATTAGCTGCTATAGGTAAATAACCAGAAGAATAACAAAGATATTAAAATAAAAATTAAATAAGAAAAACATTATAATTCCAGACTGTTTTGTATTGCTAAAACAAACTAAAAGTGGATGAAACAAAAAACAAAAAAACTGAAAAAAAGTCTGATTCATGAACAAATTCAAATGTTAAGAACCACTTCTTTATAGTGAATCAGAAACAAACCATGTAACCAGTGTCTAACTCATAAACAAATGACTCTTTTGAGTCACTCTTTATAGTGAATCAAAAACATGCAATGCACCAGTATAGTGTGATTCAGGAACAAATGACTCTTTTGAGTCACTTTAAATTAATCAAAAACATGAAGTGCAACCACTGTAGTCCAATTCATGAACAAAAAATATTTTGAGTAGCTCTTTTTTAGGAATCAAAGACATGGGGAATCACAACCAGTGTAGTCTGATTCATGAACAAATCACTCTTTTGAGTAGCTCTTTTTTTTTTAAATCAAAGACATGAGGAATCACAACCAGTGTAGTCTGATTCATGAACAAATGACTCTTTTGAGTCATACTTTTTAATGAATCAAAACATGCAGCTCAGCCAGTGTAGTTTGTTTCATGAACAAATGACTCTTTTGAGTCACTCTTAATGAATCATAATCATTCAGCTCAACTAGTGTAGTTCAATTCATGAGCAAATTACTCTTTTAAATAATTGTTTTCAGTGAATCAAAAACATGCAGCTCAGCCAGTGTAGTTTGATTCATCAACAAATTACTTTTTTGAGTTACTCTTTTTAATGAATCAAAAAAATTTAGCTTAACCAGTGCACTCCGATTCATGAACAAATGGCTCTTTTGAGTCGCACTTTTTAATGAATCAAAAACAAGCAACTCAACCAGTGTACTCTGATTCATAAACAAATAACTCTTTTGAGTCGCACTTTTTAATGAATCAAAAACAAGCAACTCAACCAGTGTACTCTGATTCATAAACAAATAACTCTTTTGAGTCGCTCTTTTTAATGAATCAAAAACAAGCAACTCAACCAGTGTACTCTGATTCATAAACAAATAACTCTTTTGAGTCGCTCTTTTCAATTAATCAAAAACATGCAGCTCAACCAGTGTAGTTCGATTCATGGACAAACGGCTCTGAGTCGGTCTTTTTAATGAATCAAAAACATGCAGCTCAGCCAGTGTAGGTCGATTAATTAACAAATAACTCTTTTGAGTCGCTCTTTTTAATGAATCAAAAACATTTAGCTTAACCAGTTCACTCTGATTCATGAACAAATAACTCTTTTGAGTCGCTCTTTTCAATGAATCAGAAACATGCAGCTCAACAAGTGTAGATCGATTCATGAACATATGGCTCTTTTGAGTCACTATTCTTTATGAATCAAAAAAGAGCAACTCAACTAGTGTATTTGATTTATAAACTTAAATTCTTTTGAGTCGCTATTTTAAATTCAAAAACACGCAGCTTAACGAGAGGTGTGTTTCCCAAAATCAACTATGGTGCATTGATAGAGTTCAATGGAACTTGTGACCATAGCTAGCTAACATGCTTTTGGGAAAAGCATCCCAGTGTAGACCGATTCATGAAGAAATGACTCTTTGGAAGCATTGTTTTTTAATGAATCAAAACATGCCGTTTAACCAGTTTAGCCTGATTCATGAATAAATGGTTATTTTGAGTCTGTCTGTTGAGTTACTGTTTGATTCAGTCTGATGAATCATTGAATTAACTGCATCCATTTAAGTGATATAAAGCATAAATAAAGATATTACAAATATCAACATCATGATTTTCTGTATACTGCCCTCCAAAGGCAAAGCGCAGTAACTACGCATTTGGTCAAAATTGAGTTAAGGCTTAAAATGGACTTTGTGACAACTGTTTTGTCTTGTGGCAAAGTCTTCTGGTTCAATTTTGCACCAGAGAAACAAGAGTGTCAACATGTTTGGCTAGCTGGCGTAAAAACTTTAAAGGCATTTTTCTCAGTTTCAGTGTTGGCGTAGTTACCGCACTTTGCCTTTGGAGGGCAGTATAGCTGCTTTGAGCATTGAGTAATTTTGAGCATTGAGTAATTTTCAGTGATGGAATACACAGTTCTTATAAATAAAAAAACTAAATGTTACAAAGCACTTCTAAATCTTTTGAATTCAAACATCGCCTCAATATTTGGACAATGTCATTCTGTCCCCTGGATAGACCTCGTTTTGACGGCCTTGCTCTAGTGTGACTCAATATTGACAGTTATAAACCTCTCTCCTAATGGAAGCAAGCAGAAAGAGACAGATTTACCATGGGTTTTCTAGACCTGACACACATATTTCTAGAATATTTGAGCAAATTCTTCCACATGCCATGAAATGAGATGAGCTTTTAGCCTATTTCCTCAAAGCAATGTTCCAGGTTCAAAACAAGTTCAGCTATTTCAACAGCATGCTGTCGTTTGCCACTGAAAAAAACTTGAACTCATCCCTCAGTTTGTAAAAACGAGCCTAAAAAATCATATTTATTATACATGAACATTCAATGGAAATCAACAGGGCATTTTTCAAAGCTCAAAAGCACATTGCAGCTTTTAGTTGAAGCACTTATATTAATTCTTCTGAACAAAAACCTGTTTTTTTGGACTGCAAAGTTGTAATAATCCTTTAAGCTGTGGGACAGTTCTAGGCTTATGAACTTGTAACTGACATAAATCCTTTGTTTGGATTTTCCTCATATGTAAACAGAGAAGAGTTAACATGTTTACTAGCAGTGAAAGACTGGATGTACTGTACATGCACTTCCACTGTAAAGTCAAAACTAAACTATCTTCCTTTAACCATGCTCTTGTGAATTGTGCATGCTAAACAACTAATGCAAGGGTGTTTTCATGCAAATACATTTGCCTGTAAGTAGGACAAGCCAATGGACTTCACACTGGCAAGTGAAAATTGTATTGCTGACAGCCTGATAATTCAGTGTCTCAATGCATAATAATAGAAGCTGGCACAAGAAAAAGTTCACACAAAACCATTCGCCTATAGTTCAACAAAAAATAGCCACAATTTTCTCACTTGAATTAACTCCCACAGACATCAGTGCAATTACTGACCATTTACCTAGCATTAACGGCAATTAGAAGCAACTCTGACAGCCAAGGTGCCTGTGGAAATGCAGTTCCTTTGAAACAACTAATGCAACGATTATTTATTCACAAAGAAACCTGTGGAAATCTTAAATCAAAATATAATCCTTCCATTGACCCTTTGCATGCAATTTATAAATGATTAGTGCTCAAGAATACAGTGATTTCGGTCCTCAAAACTTTCTTACTGTCAAACATTTGTCCTGGTGCTTTGCTTTCTCTTATCGTTCTTCAGCACTTTCTTTTATAGACTCAATTTGCGTTTTCTGAACAGAAGCCAGCAGCTTATTGCACCAAAGGTCCTCTAATTTTGCAGCTAAGAGACACTGATGTGCTTTCTAGACCCCAAGACTCCGTTTAATGGCTCAGGGCGAAGACAATGTAATTAAGGCCAGAAACTCACTCACGCAAGTACGTGAACACAAATGCTTCTACATACGCAAGCCTGATTTTACGTGTCAGAAGACAATTTATGCAACGACGTAAGCTTTGCTGCAAGGGGTGCAATAATGTGCATCAAACCAGTGGATTTTAACTAGTGGGTTTCAGGTCCGTTGTAGTAATGGTGCATATTTAGGATAGCAAAATAAACAAGCTTATCAACATTTAAAGGAATAGTTCAGCCAAAAAATAAAAAGTTGCTGAGTATTTAATTACCCTCAGGTCATCCAAGATGTAGATGAGTTTGTTTCTTCATGGGAACAGGTTTAGAGAAATGTAGCATTTCACCACTTGCTCACCAATGAAATCTCTGCAGTGAATGGGTGCCACCAGAATGAGAGTCCAAACAGCTGATAAAAACATCGCAATAATCCACAAATAATCTACAACACCCCAGTTCATCAAATAACAAAAGCTTCATGAAACAAATCCATCATTAAGGCTTTCTAACTTTAATTTTTTGCTTCTGGCCAAAATACGAGTTCATAATCCATAAGTGCATCCCCAGTTGTCTTCTCACATCAAAATTCACCAACTTATTTGTTTAGAACTGTTTTAAACTGTTTTAGCTTGTAAACCGTACTTGATTTAGACATGACTGGAGAAAGAAACGTTATAAGATACAGGATAACATTTTAGCCGAAAGCAAGGTTTGCGTTTAAAAATGTTTTAATGATGGATTTGTAGATTTTCACTGTTTTCAATGTTAACTGATGGACAGTTACTTGTTGATTATTGTGATGTTTTTATCAGCACTTTGGACTTTCATTCTGACGGCACCCATTCACAGCAGAGGATCCATTGGTGAGAAAGTGATGTAATGCTAAATTTCTCCAAATCTATTCTGATGAAGAAACAAACTCTAAAGTACATTTTGTATGGCCTGAGTTTGAGAATAAATTTATGGCAAATGTACATTTCTGGGTGAACGATTCCCTTAAAAGGATGAGAACATGCTTACAGTATCTTTTTGTTGTTCTAACTATGCTGTATTTGCTGCAGATTCACCTGTCACTTGGTAAAAGTTAGTAATATTGGCAACACGGACAAAAACTATGCAAGGTTAAAGAAAATATGACAAAAACACATTCAATTTATGAGATACTGGAGCAAAGCCAGAAAAACGGCATTAAATTGTCATCTTCTGCAGTCAGTTTTCTCTTTCAACTGAACCATCATAGATTGAATAAAATCATGCTGGGAAAGTTTGTAAAGTTAGATAAACTTTTGACATGTTTTAGCAGCTACTGTACCTGAATAATAAAACATCAAGTTTAAAAGTGCAGTACGCAATTTCTGAGAAATGTTGATGATGAAATCACCAAAACAAAAAGCATCACACACTTAACTTAGCTCCACCCCAAAAAATCATGAGTGGAAATGCTGGTGATTGGCTAGAAGTGTTTCTCGAAATTGCTTATTGCACCAGTTCACCCAAAAATGTGCATGCTTTCCTCTAAACGTCAGAAAGGGACAGAAAGCTCTCGGATTTCATCAAATATATCTTAATTTGTGTTCCGAAGTGTGTTGTTGAGAATGTTTTTGGCCTAAGCTTTATGGAATAAGGTCAGAAATTTAATTATGCAAGTATGCAAATGCAGAGGCCAAGTGCTTAGTCAATGCACTGCAGCTAGGCTGAACATACTTGGTGGGCGTATTAACTAATTACCTTGCTTCACATGATTCATTTCATACTTTTGCTTCACCGTGACATGTGGTGACCTAAAAGAGAAAACATTAAAAATATGTGACCCTGGACCACTAAACCAGTCTTAAGTAGCACAGGTATATTTGTAGCAATAGTTCTAATACATTGTATAGGTCAAAATAATCTATTTTTCTTTTATGCCAAAAATCATTAGGATAATAAGTAAAGATCATGTTCCATGAAGATATTTTGTACATTTCCTATCGTAAATACAATAAAACTTAATTTTTGATTAGTAATATGCATTGCTAACAACGTCATTTGGACAACTTTAAAGGCGATTTTCTTCTTTTTTTGCACCCTCAGATTCCAGATTTTCAAATAGTTGCATCTCGGTTAAATATTGTAAACCAATACAAACCATACATCAATGGAAAGATGCATACATCTCAATTTCAAAAAACCAACCCTTATGATTGGTTTTGTGGTCCAGGGTCACATATTTAAAGATAAAAATGACAAAAATCATAGAGTTTATTTATAATTGAAACTATGAATCAACACTATGAATTACACGAAAATAACCCTGGTACTTTGCATTAAGAAATGTCATCAGATACATTCTGGAATGCAAATATGCATGCAATTGCATAGCTAGAAGTGTCTGCACAGAGAATATTTCAGTTTCCATCGAAACATATTCACATGCAAGTCAAAGCAAAACCACCATTTCAAAGATTTACCTTTGAATTTCAGTAAGATTTGTAAAAATAAATAAATAAATACTACACTTTAAATAATTTATGATGAGTATTAGACAGACTAAAATGCATCTCAAGGGAGATCAGGAGTCTACAGAAAAAAAAACCTTGCAATATTAATGCTGTTTGAATTTCCTATCAGACACTTTTTCCTGCTTGGTTCGCCTAATTAGGCACGAGATTTAAAGAAACACCTTTGTTGTCTATAAAAAACAACCTACTCACGTTAAGTTCAAAACAGGACCCCATCCCACATTGAGTGAATTTTACTGTTTTATAACCTTGTCTGATTGTTTTGGCATGAGGCAATCAAGCTCCTCTGTTGATTTCTGTCTAAATCTGCCCCATAAAGGGATCTCTGCAGAGTTTTATGCCACATAAAGATGAGCCGTTAAAAATTGAGTACCTGAAGCTGTTTCATGAGCCAAAGCACTAAGTCTTATCATAAAAAAAACATGCGGTTTGCTACCGTGTCCCATCCAGCCAGAACGGCCACAGAGACGACATTTACAATTATGCAACTGCTGCACTGCTGAATTTTTACAGCGGTTCATGCGGGGCTTATGTGGCGCCTTCATTGGAAGGTCTGTGACTGCTCTTTAATCCAAATATGTGTGTGTGAGAAAGATGTCCGAACGACTCAGAGTAAGACTTGAGCTGTGTGTGTGTGTATGCGTGTACATGTTTGACTCCCAGCATCCTCTCTTTCTCAAAAGGTGCACTGAAGGTCTGTGTATGCTCATGGATGTGTCATCTCCATCTGTTAAGCGGGAAGGACGTGCCGTCTTTAAAGCGAGCGCCTGACGGGGAGAGTCATTACCGTGGGGTGAAGTAAAATCTCATTTAACTCGCCCTGACTGCGGAAAGCGTGAGATACGGCCCCTCTTGTGACTCTTGCGTCAAGAAGCGCAGATAAAAACACAGAACTGAATCCCAAACACACACACACACACACACACACACACACACTGCATCCTAATTCACAAATAGTCTGTCCTAAACAGTATGTGAGATTAGAATTAACACATAACAAGTTATAGTTCATTGAACAGTGTGCCAAAGGTGCCTGGATGAATTTCGAAGTGTGCATTGGTGCATGTTTTGTTTGGCTAACACCCACTGCAACCTCTTGCATGAAAAGAAGAGCTTGTGACAATGCTATTTTTTTTTTTTTTGGTAGAAAAATGGCAACAAATCCTATATGTGAATGTAATATATGACATAAATTGCCTTGTATTTAGAGTGATATTGCCATATGTTACCTATAAGACGATATATCATTTTCACACACAGTACATACAGTTGAAGTCAAACTGCAAAATGTTATTTATCTTACCAAAATAAGAGGGAACATACAAAATGCATGTTATTTGTATTTAGTACTGACCTGAATAAGATATTTCACATAAAAGATGTGTACATATAGTACACGAGAGAAAATAATAGTTGCATTTATAAAAGCTACCCTGTTCAAAAGTGTACATACATTTGATTCTTATTGCTGTGTGTTGTTAACTGAATGATCCACAGCTGTGTTTTTTGTTTAATGAAAGTTGTTCATGAGTCCCTTGTTTGTCCTGAACAGTTAAACCGCCTGCTGTTCTTCATAAAAATCCTTCAGGTCCCACAAATTCTTTGGTTTTTCAGCATTTTTGTGCATTTGAACCCTTTCCAACAATGACTGTGTGATTTTGAGATCCATCTTTTCACACTGAGGACAACTGAGGGACTCATATGCAGCAATTACAGAAGGTTCAAACACTCACTGATGCTCCAGAAGGAAACAAAATGCATTAAGAGCCAGGGGTGTAAACTTTTGAACAGAATGAAGATGTGTACATTTTTCTTATTTTGCCTAAATATCATATATTTTTTCTTTTAGCACTGCCCTTCAGAAGCTACAGAAGATACTTAGATGTTCCCCAGAAGAAAAAATAAGTTAAACTGATCTTTAAATTCAAAAAGTTTTCACCCCCCAGCTCTTAATGCATCATGTTTTCTTCTGAAGCATCAGTGAGCGTTTGAACCTTCTGTTGTAGTTGCATATGTAGTCCCTCAGTTGTCCTCAGTGTGAAAAGATGGATCTCAAAATCATACAGTCATTGTTGGAAAGGGTTCAAATACACAAAAACAAAGCTGAATACGCTGAAAAACAAAGAACAACTATAGACCATGTGCTCAAGTTTGTGTAAAAATGTCTTGTCAGTGCAAAGAGTCAAAAGATAATAAAATAGATCATCCAAGTACTATATACAAATGTGTATACTGTGCATAAAATAGGGGAGACCTGGGATGAAATAACACTTTTTGTTTGAGCATCAATAACTCAGTGGTTGTTTGTGCTAAATCAAACTCAAACTGTGATATATGGTAGCCACATTTGTCTACTACATATAAAACTCAATTGGACATGTACTGCATAATCACAGATTATGTGAGTTGAGTTCGGTTCTTACAACCTCCCCACTACAGGGGTCAATTGTAACTCAGGCTGGGGATTGATGTAACAGTGTGAAGTAATTTGCTGACCCACACTTCCAATTTATGCAAAAACTTGATTAAAGAACAAAGAATAATCTTTTTTTTTTTAATAAATGAACCATTTAAAGTGACAAAAACATTTTACTGTATTCATTTTAGGACTTTACATTTAGCTCAAAAACAATTGCTGTGTGTGTTTGTTTACTGTACTCAGTCACTAGCTGTGTTGCCATCTACCTATTTGTATGTGAATTTTGGAATATCCCATAAGGAAAATGCTGGATGGAAATGTCAAGATGCGCATAAATTCTAAACATGTGCAAAAAACAAACGTATGTCCTCATTTGAGGAGGATAGTGTTTTTATCCAATAAGAAGATGCGCATAAACTATGATGGAAACACATTTTACATAAATCCCTTGATGTGCAACAAAAACCTCACATGACTTTGCCTTAATAGAGGATGTGATTGGATAACTAGACTCATTGGAATCATCATAAGGAGTTGGTTGTAAATTTTTTAATGAACTGTTACAACTATCCCCACCCCAAACAGCCATAACCTAACAAACTGTTTTAGCATGTGGGTTTTAAATTAGCATGAATGTAAAGTATCAAATTAAACTAGAGAAACAGTTACTTCAGGCTGTGTAAGTCAAATAATTGTATCTATAAGACAATGATTGCTAGGCCAAAAATAATCTTAATGAAAATGAAAAAAAAAACAAAAACACTAGTAATACAATATAACTAGTTATCACTTTTGACGACAAGGTGGCACTGTCTTAAAACATTTTGAATACTTTCAGGTCATGGTCTCGATGTTACATACAAAGTTTTGTAATGGTACACCAATGCATGGTAAAAATGTAGCATTTTATATCACAATACTCTATTTTAGTCAATGGCAATTTCATGTTTTGTTCAAGTAGAGCGCCACCAAGAGGCACAATCCCACCAAATATTTTGTGTGTCCTTAGAGTGTGCCCATACATATGTGTGCCAAATTTGGTAAAAATATCTCATTTTGTTTTGGAGTTATAGACATTTTTCTATATGAGAAGAGAAAACATGACCGATGACTGACTTTGTTTGCATTTTTTTGCCACTTACTATCAAAATTTTGGCAAATGGGCACTAATATGTAGCATGCTGATGACTCATACCGACTTTTGTAACGATACATCAATGTGGCATGATGCAATGAACCTAAAAAGGGTTTGGTCTCAATACGCCAAACCGTTGCAGAGATATAGCCTTGCATCTATTTTTGCATGCTTTTTGTAGAATTTGTTTGCATGTTATTCAACAACGGTTTGACTAATCAACTTGAATTCCATAACTTTTTGCCAGCATGGTCTGAAGATGATCTGAGCCAATTTTGGTGAAAATCAGACAAACCGTTCTATGGGCTGTCATAGTCTCAATGGCGGAAGAAACGAAAGAAGAAGTGCTTCTTGAAGCGCTTGGCCCCTAAAAATGACTTTCTTTCCTGAAAATCAGTTTTCGGTCATAAAATCTCCAATGTTGCTCACATTCATATGCCACTTCTCCTGTAACATTCACATTTGTAATGTTACAGGAGAAGTGGCATGTGAATGTGAGGCCTTTCTGACTTGTCAAACGGACAGTGTTACAACTAACCCCATGTTACAACACTCCCCAGTTTCCCTATATGCTATTGTATATACTACAGAAATAGCAAGAGTATTATGTAAGCATACAATTGCAATCATAGCCAGCATATCATTACAGTACATACTAAAAAGCATATGTTTTACAATCATTAGTGAAGTACATACTTTCAGTGCGTAGCATAAGTATGCGAATTGGGACACGTCCACAGATTCATTCCTGTCACAAAGACTCGAATAAACACAAAGAATGTCCACAAACGACAGGTGTTTGGTGTCACAGACATCAAAGAAATTTCCAGAACTCGAGCATTGTGCTCACAATCTGCCTCATGATATTTTCATGATGTTTCTGACACATCAAACACATCTTAATGATCGACTGTGTAAAAATATCAGCGAAACAACAGGCTTTTCGTATGCAAAACATGGGCTAAATGGCTGTTTGAAACTGTCCCAAGCATATTTAAACAACAAAAACATGATAAATGGAAAGAGGTGGCTGTCGAACCTTTGTCCACGCTTCAGCGAGCAATCTGTAGACTGGAATAATCACTCGCGCTGATGCTGTGCCCCTCATCATACAGACGTAAAAAGGTCCGGTTAATGAAGATCCACTGTACCTCTGCTTTTGTTCCGCATGCGTTTCAGACTTTATTCCACATGTGTTTAATTAGAGGGTTGGCTACAGACAGCTGTCCCCACAGACACAGCCTATTGTCTAACACCTTTCTGTCATTTACAACAGCACAATGGGATAACTTCCTGTGAAATTGAAATGCACTTCATCGTTTTTGTATTTTTTAAATGAAATTTGAATTTCTATGAAATCTATTTGGGAAAATTCAATAAAGAAACATTGTGAATATAGACAGAGTGAACTGATGTGAACGCTTACAATATTGTATTCTGGTGGTACCACGGTACAGTGATGGAATAAGATGGTAAAATATAATACTTTGGTATACTATGTCACTTTATTCATAATGAAGAGAGCAGAACCCCTTAGATGTAAAATATTTTAATATTTTAAGTTAATTTTTCAATATTTTAACCACACGTTTGCATGTTCACAGTTCTCTCAAGGTGATAATAGTAATAGTAGTAGCAGCAGCAGTAATTATATAAATAATAGTAAAGTTAAAAATAATAATAATTATTATTATTATTATTATTATAACAATAATAACATAATAATAATTTAAATAAATTTTAATAAATTAAAGTTTTGCATTATTTTTATTATAACAATAATAATACTCATTTAAAACGTCAATTATTATTATTATTATTGTAATTTGTGGTGGTAGTATTATTTTAAATATATTACTGTCATAATAATAATAATAAAAACAATAATATTAATAATAACTATTATTATATTTTTAATATAACTATTATTATTATTATAACAATAATAACATAATAATTTAAAAAGTAAAGTATTATTATTATTATTATTGATGGTGGTAGTATTATGTTAACTCTAATAAAACAGAAATATATTACCGTCATAATTATTACTATTAATAATAATAATTTTTTATTATTATTATTATTATTATTATATCAATAATAATGTCATAATAATTAAAAAGTAAATAATAATAATTATAATTATTATTATTATTATTATTATTATTATTATTATTATTATTATTATTAGTTATGGTGGTGGTGGTTGTCACAGGGATGGTCGGAGACGAGCGGATCCATTTGCAGCATTTTATTCGTACAGACAAAGACACAGGGGCAGGCAGAAATTGTCGTCAAACACAGGCAGAAAGGTCGGGGCTGGCAGCAAGAACCAAACACGGGAGGGAGTCCAGGAATCAAAACACGGGAAAACAAAGCAGCCGGAGGAGTAGAGTCCAGAGGCGAAGGTGGGGCGACGACTGACCAGGGCGGAGCCGGAGGGATGATGGAGCCCGGTGGATCTGGTGGACCGACGGCGGAGATGAGGGAGCAGAGAGACGGGGTGGAGCCGCAGGGTCGGAGGGCCGAGGCGGAGTCCAGGACTCTGAGGCTGGAGGCAATGGTGAGGGATCCTCTAGCCAGGGCACCGATGGAGACTGGCAGTCCCACGGCAAGTCCTCTGCACTGAAGGTGGGTTGAGGGTGAGCAGAGGGACTGTCAGGAGACAGAGGTGGTGGGACTGGAGCAGTAGGGAGGGTGGGTGGGAAACTCAACAGTCCATACACGGCCTCCGTAGCTCGAATGGGGAAAATATACAGTCCATAAATGGCCTCCGTGGCCTGAACCGGGCAGACAGGAATCTCAGGACGGCTGGACGGAACCAGTGGAGGCTCTGGAAGGCTGGGCGGAACCAGCGGAGGCTCTGGAAGGCTGGACTGAACCAGCGGAGGCTCTGGAAGGCTGGACTGAACCAGCGGAGGCTCTGGAAGGCTGGACTGAACCAGCGGAGGCTCTGGAAGGCTGGGCGGAACCAGCGGAGGCTCTGGAAGGCTGGACTGAACCAGCGGAGGCTCTGGAAGGCTGGGCGGAACCAGCGGAGGCTCTGGAAGGCTGGGCGGAACCAGCGGAGGCTCTGGAAGGCTGGGCGGCACCAGCGGAGGCTCTGGAAGGCTGGGCTGAACCAGCGGAGGCTCTGGAAGGCTGGGCTGAACCAGCGGAGGCTCTGGAAGGCTGGGCGGCACCAGCGGAGGCTCTGGAAGGCTGGGCTGAACCAGCGGAGGCTCTGGAAGGCTGGGCTGAACCAGCGGAGGCTCTGGAAGGCTGGGCTGAACCAGCGGAGGCTCTGGAAGGCTGGGCGGCACCAGCGGAGGCTCTGGAAGGCTGGGCTGAACCAGCAGAGGCTCTGGAAGGCTGGGCTGAACCAGCGGAGGCTCTGGAAGGCTGGGCGGCACCAGCGGAGGCTCTGGAAGGCTGGGCTGAACCAGCGGAGGCTCTGGAAGGCTGGGCTGAACCAGAGGAGGCTCTGGAAGGCTGGACTGAACCAGCGGAGGCTCTGGAAGGCTGGACTGAACCAGCGGAGGCTCTGGAAGGCTGGACGGCACCAGCGGAGGCTCTGGAAGGCTGGACTGAACCAGCGGAGGCTCTGGAAGGCTGGACTGAACCAGCGGAGGCTCTGGAAGGCTAGACTGAACCAGCGGAGGCTCTGGAAGGCTAGACTGAACCAGCGGAGGCTCTGGAAGGCTGGACTGAACCAGCGGAGGCTCTGGAAGGCTGGACTGAACCAGCGGAGGCTCTGGAAGGCTGGACGGCACCAGCGGAGGCTCTGGAAGGCTGGGCTGAACCAGCGGAGGCTCTGGAAGGCTGGGCTGAACCAGCGGAGGCTCTGGAAGGCTGGACTGAACCAGCGGAGGCTCTGGAAGGCTGGACTGAACCAGCTGAGGCTCTGGAAGGCTGGGCTGAACCAGCGGAGGCTCTGGAAGGCTGGGCTGAACCAGCGGAGGCTCTGGAAGGCTGGGCTGAACCAGCGGAGGCTCTGGAAGGCTGGACTGAACCAGCGGAGGCTCTGGAAGGCTGGGCGGCACCAGCGGAGACTCTGGGAAGGCGGCCATCTTGCGAACAGGCTCTGGAACGGCGGCCATCTTGCGAACAGACTCTAGAAGGGAGGCCATCTTGCGTGTAGACTCTGGAAAGGCGGCCATCTTGTGAACTGACTCAGGAAGGGCGGCCATCTTGTGAACTGACTCAGGAAGGGTGTTTACTGTGGGAACATTGTTGTCTTCTTTGATTCCCACAGTAAAGGGAGAGCCACTCATTTGCAGAGCAATGTCCACGTAAGTTTGTAAAGTCCAGCTAGGTTCGAACGTGGGCATCAGTGAAGCCAATGGCTCTGAGAGTCCTCCACGGAAAAAAATCATCAGGCATACATCATCCATAGAAGTCTGCTTAGCCAATTCCACAAAGTCCATAGCATAATCCTCAATAGACCGCTCACCCTGCTTGAGACGCATGATCTGTACAGTGGGGTTCGTGCTGGAACCGGATGACACCATACTAGCTGCTGGATCCTTGTAGTGGCGAAGTCTTCTGTCACAGGGATGGTCGGAGACGAGCGGATCCATTTGCAGCATTTTATTCGTACAGACAAACACACAAGGGCAGGCAGAAATCGTCGTCAAACACAGGCAGAAAAGTCGGGGCTGGCAGCAAGAATCAAACACGGGAGGGAGTCCAGGAATCAAAACACGGGAAAACAAACACGGGAAGAAACGCTCAGAAATGCAGCCGGGGCAATACAAGACTTCGCCCAGAGCTAAGTGTGACAGTGGCTTATATGGTGTCTGTGTGATTAACTGCAGGTGTGTGTGTGTGTGTGTGTGTGTGTGTGTGTGTGTGTGTGTGTGTGTGTGTGCGTGTGCGTGCGTGTGTGTGTGTGTGTGTGTGAGAATGAGCTGCAGGTGTGAGCAGTGATGGGTGCAGTGGCTTGTGGGGGATGAAGTCCATGATGTATGGTGCAAGAGTTTGTGATCCCAGCGGGACTGAGGCTCAAATCATGACAGTAGTATTATATTTAACTCTATAAAAACTATGCCAGAAATATATTACTGTCATAATAATAATAATAATTATTATTATAACAATAATAATCATAATAATCATTACTGTCATAATATTATTTTAAAAATTTGGTTATTATAACATTAAAAACATTATAATTATTTTAAATATTAAATTATATTAATATATAACTGTTATAATAATATTAATAATACTACCCTCACCACTAATAATAATAATAATAATAATAATAATAAAACAACAATAATAAATATTATTATTATCAGTATTATTAGTGGTGGTAGTAGTTATATTATTTTTACTCTAATTATAAAAATGACGACAGGAATATTACTGTTGTAAATGACACTAGCACTGTGAAATAAAAAATGTATAATTATAATAATGAAATGCAACAGACTATACAGTTATTTAATTGATTTGCTAAACGCATTAGGATATATCGCAATTATCATGCCAATGCCATAACTACACCATCATCATGGCAAAAAGCCTTGTTTTACCAGTGCCTGATGCATTTAATTGTGATTTCTCTGGTTTGAAGGCATTTCTGACTCTCATGTTCATCAGTTTCATACCATAGTTTAATACAGCGTTAAATATGAGAATACACAGAGATGTCTTTGATATTTTGTCGTAACCAGATTATGGGATCATCTAAAAGATGTAAATATGCATTTGACAAGGGCAGAAATCAACTGAGAGGCTTAGCAATGGCCCCGTTAATGAGATTACAGCATTTCCATGACAACTGTGAACTGGAAATGCTGGATTTAGGAACAAAACAGCTGCATTTTTTCTTCGATCAATCAGGAATAAACACGCAAGTCCTCAGCATTCATGCAATTGCTTTAATCTGACATTTCACAGGTTTGTGTCCCCTGCACTGCTCCAAATGCTACTCCTAAAATTCCTTCAGAGGAATAAAAATAGACAAAGCGAGTCCATTTTTAAGTACATCAAGATTATAAAGCTGCAAAATGAATGTAGAGAGTGGAGAGCTCAGATCATTCCTCCAAATGGTTCAGATTGTATCTCTGATTGCAGACTAAGCAGAAGCGAAGCAAAAAGCTCTACAGAGAAGAATCAAATGCGATACCTTGGATTTTCCTTCCCGTGGGTCTCTCTTGAACGTTTTTGTTTTGTCAAACCAATTCTATTAAGATCAATCAGTGATCATCACGGCCTTTGTTCGCAAATGAAGTAAGGGCTCTTTTTAGCTCAATAATGCATGGCAGATGGGATACGGGGTCTCAAATTGTATTATGACATTCAAAGCAGCTTCTCTTGGGGTCTTAACCAGTCTACACCGAAGCGTAGACGGCCCTCCAACTCTGTTGTCTTGTTCCATTAGAGAAGGGCTAAAAAAAGCTTTATTAGTCTGTCATTCGGTCGACTCTCGTAAAATCAATTTCCCTTTTCGCCTTACAAAAGAGGAAAAAACTCTCAGAACAATATGCTGGCTTCTCATTTCAAACATAAGAGCCATGTAGGAAGGGATTTGAGTCCTGTGGAACCCGAGGATATAGGGAACGAGATAGCCTTCGCAAAAAAGCTTACAATAGGGGAGCAAATCACAGCATTCGTCACAGAGCTTCCTTCGTTCCCGGGTAGGGTGTCCATGCCATGTGTTCTCAGACGAGCCTAATATTGCAATATATGAGCGAGCCACCGAGTATGATCCTCTTGGGAGAAAGCTGGAGCAGTTTCAGGACGAATAAAGAATAGTTGTTTGTGCTTTTGTTTGCTTAAAGGAAAAACGTGCATGGGTAGAATTCGGATCATAAATGCTTGCGGTTGCCAATAATGGCCAATCACAACCTAGTCAGCGGCAAGCAGTTCTCGCTGTAGTTGTTTCTCTATGCTTTTGTTGTAGCAAACACACAAAAAAGCACTGATTACACAAAAGTGCTCTCTTATCTTTGTCCAAATTGAGCTTGATCCAACAATAATGTACTCGCCAGTTTTTTCAGACAAGCAAATTGGACACTGAGTCACAAGTTCACTCATGCATATGCAATATTTTGTTACAGGAAATGTTTGGTAACTATAATTGGGCTGTGATGATAAGAGGTCATGGGAGGGTTTAAAATGTACACTGGGGGTCAAAGGTTTAGATTAATGAGATTTTTAATGATTCAGTCACTAAGGCTGCGTTTGATCATTAAAATACAGTAAAAAAAAAAGTAATATTGTGAAATATTAATATTATTTAAAGTAAGAATTTTCTATTTAAATACATTTTAAAATAGAATTTATTCCTGTGATGCAGGGTCAGAAATGAACTTTTCCACTAAAGGGCAATATTTACATTTGTGAAAGCAATTTTTATAATTACCTTATTATTTTAAAAACCAAATGTTGTCTTTTTATTCAATATTTTAAACTGTTGTCAATAACAATAGACTGTTTAAAATTACACTACCAGTCAAAAGCAAAAACAGTAAAATTTTGAAATATTTTTACTATTTAAAATAACTGTTTTCTACTTGAATATATTTTGAAATGTAATTTATTCCTGTGATCAAAGCTAAATTTTCAGCATCATTACTCCAGTCTTCAGTGTCACATGATCCTTCAGAAATCTTTCTAATATGGTGATTTCCTGCTCAAGCAACATTTCTTCTTCTTATTATTATTATTATTATCAATATTTAAAACAGTTGAATACATTTTTTTAAGATTCTTTGATGAATAGAAAGTTTTCTAGAAATTACCATCTAAAATATAGAAATTAATACTTTTATTTAGCAAAGATGCTTTAAAATGATGAAACAGTGATGATAAAGACATTTATAATGTTACAAAAGATTTCTATTTCAGATAAATGTTGTTCTTCTGAACTTTCTATTCATCAAAGAAACCAGAAAAAATTCTACTCAGCTGTTTTCAACATAACAATAATAATAAATATAGCTGCAAGCAGCAATTATGGGGCCAAGTATTCAAAGGGGAAAATGAGGAGCTAAGGATGGCAGGAGCAGCAGACCAACTGCAACAATAAGTCAAAAGAAGCCATTTTAGGATGATTTTAGTCAAAATGACAGAAAAATTATGTAGAACGCCTACTGATATGATTTAATGGCTTATTAGGTTTGACCAACAGGTGGCGCTGTTATCAAATCGATGTGGTGTGTTTAGGGTGAGGTGACAAAGGCACACTCAAAGTTTGGTGTCTTTATATCAAAGATTTGCAGAGATAAAGCCTCAGAATCATTTTGGCATTAAGTCAAAATTTTTTAGAGGCACTGTACGAAAACGGTTTCATCTATCAACATGAAATCCACAACTTTTTGTCAGCACAGTCTGAAGATGATCTGACTTGATTTTGGTGAAAATCAGACGAACGGTCTAGGACTAGTTTGAAAAAGTAGGTTTTCAACATAAATCAAAATGGCGGACATGAAGATTGACCAACTGTGTCATAATTGGTATCTATGTTGTCAGCATGACCCAAGGAATATTTTGAGACTAATTTCATTACAATAGGCTAATGCTATCTAGAGTTATTAGCATTTTTGGACATCTTATAATTGATAGTTAATTAATGGTTTATTACTCTTGACCAATAGGTGGCGCTGTTACCAAATTGATGTGGTGTAATCACTGTGAGGTGACAATGCCACATACAAAATTTGGTGCAAATATCTCAAAGCTTTGCAGAGATACAGCTATAGATGTGCTCTGGCATCTTTTCAGCAAATTCGTTGATGTGTTGCGCTGCCACCAAACTTTTTGAGCACTGTCAGGGCTTGGTGCTGAAGACACATACCGAGTTTCGTAACGATATGTCAATGCGTTTGGAAAATATAGCAATTTATGACAAAATTCAAAATGGCTGACGCCCACAATGGCTGATATGGTCAGACTCAGTATGCTCCTCCGAATCTAACAAGACCAGTTTTGAAATTTTTGGCTAAACCATTGAGAAGTTATAAGCAAAAATAGACAATTTTCATATCTCCTGACCACTAGGTGGCACTGTGACGAAACACTGCAGGTAGCCTCAGGTCATGCTTGTTATGACGCAAACCAAGTTTGGTCTCAATACGACAAATCGTTGCGGAGATATGGCCTCACATCCATTTTTACACACTTTTCGTAGAATTCATTCGCGCGTTATTCGAGAACAGATTGTCCAATTAACTTGAATTCCATAACTTTTTGCCAGCATGGTCTGAAGATGATCTGAGCCAATTTTGGTGAAAATCAGACAAACCGTCTAGGACGAGTTCGAAAAAGTAGTTTTTTCAAACAATTATAATATATAGAAAAATTATAATTATAGAAAAAAAAACTAAACCTTACGATTTTTAAATTGTGGTATTCATTCGACTCGGCATGACCCAAGGAGTCAGGGAAAAAAGAATTTTGACTTTGTGGCTTACGGTTCAAAAGTTATTAGCAAAAAGAAAGTGCAACTTTGGATAAGTAGGTATTCCATATATATTCGATAGCAATCTCTCCTTTGAAAGCCACATTTCTAGCATTTGCAAAACCGCATTTTTCCATCTTAAAAATATATCAAAATTACGACATGCTATCAATGTCAAATGCTGAAACATTAATTCATGTGTTCATGACCTCAAGGGTAGATTATTGTAATGCTTTCTTGGGTGGTTGTTCTGCACGCTTAATAAACAAACTCCAGCTGGTCCAAAATGCAGCAGCTAGAGTTCTTACTAGAACTAGAAAGTATGACCATATTAGCCCGGTTCTGTCAGCACTGCATTGGCTCCCTATAAAGCATCGTATAGATTTTAAAATCTTGCTAATTACTTATAAAGCCCTCAATGGTTTAGCTCCTCAGTACTTGAGCGAGCTCCTATCGCATTATAGTCCCTCACGTCCGCTGCGTTATCAAAATTCTGGCAATTTGATAATACCTAGAATATCAAAATCAACTGCGGGCAGCAGATCATTTTCTTATCTAGCGCCTAAACTCTACCTAACACTGTTCGGGAGGCAGACACAATCTGTCAGTTTAAATCTAGATTAAAGACACATCTCTTTAACCTGGCTTACACATAAAACATTAACACATTCCTATAATTCAAATCCGTTAAAGGATTGTTAGGCTGCATTAATTAGGTCAACCGGAACCGAAAACACCTCCCATAACATCTGATGCAGTCGTTGCATCGTAAAAAGAATGGCATCTACACTAATATTAGTCTGTTACATTCTTATTCCGAGGTCACCGTAGCCTCCAGACCCAGCCTGTATCCAGATCAGATGGTCACTGCAGTCCCCCGGATCCAGTCCGTACCCAGCTTAGATCATGGATCACCACCTGGAGATGACTTCTATAGCCCTGAATGCCAGCCAGATGAGCTCCAGAGACGGATCATCAATGAAGACCTTGCCTACCTAGACGGCCATCGGTGCCACACCACGGGATCCTGACGAGTTCTCTACAATCAGACATTGTTACAAACTGCTGGTTTCGTCTGGCCAGAGGAGAACTGGTCCCCCGACTGAGTCTGGTTTCTCCCAAGGTTTTTTTCTCCATTTCTGTCACCTGTGGAGTTTTGGTTCTTTGCCGCTGTCGCCTCTGGCTTGCTTAGTTGGGGACACTTTCCAGCGATATCGTATACTATTTGAACTGAACTGGATGATGATATCACTGAATTCATTGATGAACTGCCTTTAACTGAAAATTGATTATTTACAATAATGCGTTACTTACACACTATGGTGCTGTTTAAATACTGTGCAGTTGACACAATCTGTATTGTTAAAAGCGCTATATAAATAAAGGTGACTTAACTTGACTTGACTTGACAAGTGGTGGCGCTAAAGAGTTTGAGTTAGAGACTCCAAATTGGCTATGGTGACATTTTAGACTGTCCTCTATCAGTGTGCCAAATTATACAACTTTCCCGCAAGTGGTTCTATGGGCTCCCATAGACTTCAAGAGCGGAAGAATAATAATAAGAAGAATTCTAACGGATACAATAGGTGCCTATGCACCTTCGGTGCTTGGCCCCTAATAAATGTTTTTCAGCAGCAGTGACTGAATTTTACAGTCTCTTTTATTTAATTCTTTGATGAATAGGAAGTTCAGAAGAAAAGCATTTATTTAAAATTAAAATTGTGTAACATTTGTAACATTGTCACTTTTGATCAACTGAATGCATCCTTGCTCAATAAAAGTATTTTTTTAAACATTTAAATGGTAGTGTATCACCGTTTCTACAAAAATATGAAGCGGCACAGCTGTTTTCATCGTTGATATAAATAAGAAATGTTTCTTGAGGAGCAAATCAGCATATTAGAATGATTTCTGAAGGATCAAGTGACACTGAAGACTGGAGTAATGATGCTGAAAATTTAGCTTTGATCACAGAAATACATTTTAAAATATATTCAAATAGAAAACAGTTATTCTAAATTGTAATAATACAAACCTTTGACTGCCAGTAAATACAATATTTTAAATATAAGTTAATTCAGTGATGTAAAATAAAATAGCACAGGGTTTTACAGCTCTGCATGTTTGGATTAGGATCACTGAATATGATTGTTGCTCAAAGTGAATATGATATGCAATAATCATTTTCCCCCACCATGGCAAGCATCGAGGGAGGCTGGCATTTCGAGATGCAGATGAAACATTTGTCGCCACAACACGTGGAGCTTTGTAATGCCTGCCCAGAGTCCATTTAGTCCAGTTGCAAATTATCCAAGCCTTCCCATTAAAATTCCACAAGCACAGAACACAGTATTAATGACTGGTACACGAACCTGCACAAACTATCAGAGCAACAAGATTTCAGCATTGAAAGTTTGGTAAAAACAACTGCATAGAATTAGACTTCACAGACTTCACAACTTCACAGAGGGAATAAAATCAGCCTAAATGCTTGCTGGATTTAAGACAAAGCAGAACTAATATTTAAAAGCCTATGGGATACCAGAGAGCTAGAGGCCGACAACATGATTAGCTGGTCTCTCTAATCCTCCTTGTCAATTAACGAGAGGTCTTGGCCTCTAGGCATTGAGATCCTGTCCATTTTAAAGCAGATTGGCTGGTATGGCGGGACAAACACAAATGTATAAAAGAATAAAAACTATACGGTTAATGTGAAAATCAGACAATTATACATAGTTGTCAAACTACCCGTACAATCAAAGAGAAATGACAGGTTGATGTATACCTAAAATTATTTGTAAAAAATAAAACTAAATGGCTGATTTGTTAAGCCTAGTTACAGAACCAAGGATGGTTGATGCAGAAATATGTTGCACTGAAATCACTGTTAGCGGAAGAAAATACACCTACAGTTTATACGAGGGCTGTGTCATTCAGAACTGAATTAAAAATACCTATTACATTCCAAATCAATTCTTGAATTTGAAATGAGGTTGCAAACAAGATGCAGAACTGCAATTGAAGATTGAATGTAAGGTAAGTACAATTAGCGGAAATTCAAAGAAATTCATATCAACTATTTAAAAAAAAAATTACACATATATAATCAAACTCATGGATGGAGAGAATGACAGAACAATAGACAGAACAATAAAATAGACAGACAGAATGAAACAGAATGACAGATAGAAAGACAGAACAATAGAAGGATAGATAAAATAGTAACAGAATAGTAGACAAATAATCTGATAGAGAGAACGAACAAACGAATGATAGATAGATGAAGAAATAATAATAAAAAGGATAGATAAAATGGTAGAAAGACAGAATGGTAGACAAACTGATAGAGAGAACAAATGAACAATAGACAGACAGACAGACAGACAGACAGACAGACAGACAGATAGAAAGAGATAAAACAACAGAACGACAGAATGACAGAAATAGATGGATACAATACAACAGATGGATAGATAAATTAGTAGATAGAATGGTAGACAGATAAACTGATAGATAGAGAGAACGAACAAAGGACAGACAGACAGAATGACTGAACGAACGAACGTTAGATAGATGAAGAAAGAAAAATAAAAGGATAGATAAAAGATATATTGACAGAATGAACGATAGATAGATAGATAGATAGATAGATAGATAGATAGATAGATAGATAGATAGATAGATAGATAGATAGATAGATAGATAGATAGATAGATAGATAGATAGATAGATGGGCACAGAATGGCAGACAGAGAAATAGATAGTAGATAGACTGAATGGTAGACAAACTGATAGAAAACAGAAAATTGTAGACAGAATGGTAGAGAAAGTAGAAAATGGTAGACAGAATGGTAGACATAAACTGATAGAAAGAACAGATGAAAGATAGATAGATGGTAGACAGAATGGTACAGTAGAATGGTAGACATGGTAGAAAATGGTAGACAGAATGGTAGATATGAACTGATAGAAAGAACAAATGAACGATAGATAGATGGTAGACAGAATGGTAGATATGGTAGAAAATGGTAGACAGAATGGTAGAGAAAGTAGAAAATGGTAGACAGAATGGTAGATATGAACTGATAGAAAGAACAAATGAACGATAGATAGATGGTAGACAGAATGGTAGATATGGTAGAAAATGGTAGACAGAATGGTAGACATGGTAGACAGAATGGTAGACATAAACTGATAGATAGAGAACGAACGAACAAACAAAAGATAGATAAATAGACAAACTGAACGAACGTTAGAGAATAGATTCTATTATTCTAAATTTTTCACAGCCTTGGTACCCACTCACTCACATATGTTTTAGATGAGTTCTCACCTCAAACAGCCGCAGGACATTGGCCACCATGATGGACACTGAGCTGCCTGATGCCCCGATCACACCCACCACTCGCTCAGGCTTGCGTATGATTGGTTGCTCGCCGTTGGAGCAGCGGATATCAGATGTGTCTTTCTGAATGAGAGCCTGGACAAAAGTCAGAGACTGCTCTAGAGCATAAGTGTCCCTGGAACACGTATCGAGGATCCGGGCCCCTAGTGTGATGTTGGGCAGCAGTTCTGGGTCACTGTTGATCTGGTCCAGTGCGTACAGCATGGCCTCCATCCGGTGGATTCCTTTCTCCTTCTTTATTTCTCCACACGGGATCCCTGCATGACCTCTGGCATGGACTGGGAAAAGGCCCCCCAAGGTGACGTCCCCTGGGATTTTGATGGAATGTGGGTGCGAGTGCTGGTGAACTGATGAACATGGGCTTAGCCATACCCACAGAATCCACAGGAGGCGTGACCATGTAGTAGAGTGACAGCTGCTCCAGCTTAAAACATGGAACATCCTGACCTGATGGTCCAATGGGAACAGAGGAGGATGTGACGTCATAATGGCCAGGAATCAAACACGTAAGTGTTCATCCACTATCTGAGGAACCTGTTAGAGATAAAGAAAAATATGTATATGAAAAAGAATAGGGGTGCAATTATTATTGATGATTTTTAAATGTATAAAATTAAATGAATAAAATTATTAGTAATCTTTTTTAAAACTTCTCAACAGTTTTTTTTTGTAATTTAATTAAATCGTGACTGCAGTTTAAAATGCTTTTTTTCTCTCTTTTTTGTTTTTTGGGCAGCACAATAAATATTTCTATTGTAATATTTCTATTATATTTAATATGTATTTCTAATATTGACTTAAAGTTACTTTTATTCAACCAGCAAGTTTTTTTGGATTAGAAATGACACAGACGTCTCCCAGAAGATAATAAGATGATGTACAAGAGGCATTATTGTGGAAAAAATTATTATTCATCTTTTATTTACATTAGAACAAAAAGTGACATGTCCAAAATTATTCATACCCTTCTCAATAATCAATAGAAAAGCCTTTATTGGCTATTACAGCAATCAAACTCTTCCTATGCTGATCAGATTTTTGCATGTCTCCACTTGTATTTTTGCCCATTCATCTTTAGCGATGAGCTCCAACTCTTTCAGGTTGGAGGGTCTCCTTGCCATCACCCTGATCTTTAGCTCCCTCCACAGATTCTCAATTGGATTTAAGTCAGGACTCTGGCTGGGCCACTGCAAAATGTTAATGTTTTTGTCTGCTAACCATTTCTTTACCACTTTTGCTGTGTGTTTTGGGTCGTTGATGCTGAAATGTCCACTGGTGCCCAAGGCCAAGTTTCTCTGCAGACTGCCTGATGTTGAGAATTTTGATGTATTGCTCCTTTTTCATGATGCCGTTTACTGTAATTAGGTTCCCTGGTCCACAGGCTGAAAAACACCCCCAAAACATTAGGTTCCCACCACCATGTTTGACAGTGGGGATGGTGTTCTTAGGGTTGAAGGCTTCTCCTTTTTTACACCAAATGAAGGCTACATCATTGTGGCCAAACAATTCAATTTTTGTTTTATCTGACCATAAAACAGAAGACCAGAAGTCTTCTTCTTTGTCCAGATGAGCATTTGCAAAGGCCAAGCGGTGGTGGAAGTGGTGTCCTCCTTGGTCTGCATCTGTGGAACCCAGCGGTGTGCAGTGTCCGTTGGACTGTCTGCCTTGAGATGTTGCCACCAGCAGAGCCCAGATTCAACAGGATGGCCTTGGTGGTGATCCTTGGATTCTTTTTTTACCTCTCTCACTATCGTCCTGGCCAGCACAGGTGTCACTTTTGGCTTCCGACCACATCCTCTGAGATTTTTCACAGTGCGGAACCTGAATCAGGGTAATTAGGATGCTTTAGAACAGCTTGGACTATTTGGAATGGTATAGAACTTTGGATTTTCCCATAGACTGTGACAGTTTGCAAAGGGTATGAATAATTTTGAACATGCCACTTTTTGTTTAAATGTAAATAAAAGCTGAGAAATATTTTTTTCCACAATGATGCCTCTTGTACATCGTCTTATTATCTTTTGGGAGAAGCCCATGTAATTTCCAATAAAAAAAAAATAAATAAAAAATAAAAATGCTGGTTGAATAAAAGTAACTTTAAGTCAGAATTTGCCAGGGGTATGAATAATTTCGGGCTTGACTGTATATATAATATTTAAGAAAACTAATATAATGCCTGTTTTTTACAAAACAATTATTACTATTATAAAATTACACTGTAATATACATTTTTCAATATATATATCTAAATATTAAATATAAATTAAATAAAAATATATATTCAAGAAAAATAATATAATAATACATTTTGTTTACAGAACAATTATTATTACCATTTTTAAATAAAATAATAAATATGACTATTATAAAATTCCACTGTAATACAAATTTGTGAATATATATCTAAATATTAAATATAAACATATTAAATACAATATATATTCAAGAAAAATAATACAACAACACTTTTTGATTTTAAAGTACAGCTGCAAAATTACAAATTTTTAATATCTAGTCTTAATATTTAATCTTAATTTCTTTATTGCAATTTTGGTTTTATTTCCAAAAATTATGCAGCCCTAATCCTAAATATTAAACTCTTGCACATATGTTTGCATTTACTTTATGTCTTGGGCCAGTAAATAACCGCCTAGCAACACATTAAAAATACATAAGAACACCTTAGTAACCATACAGAATCACCTCATGTCGGAAGAATGAAACTTTTTCGTTTTTGTTTTGTTTTTTTACTTTTGCAAACCTTTGAGTTTTAACTTCTTGGAATGCATATTTTCTACTGAATTCAGTGGATTCAAACGTTCTCATGACAATGATTCTACAATAGTGTTTTGTGGAAAAAGTGTTGGAACACTAAAAAACACTTTAAAAGAGTCATTTGAATTTCTAGCAGTCTCTAACTATTCATGCACAGTGGATAACACATCATAAACAAGACCAGATACAATGTGCTTTAAAGACGCAGGTTTCATTCTCAAAGCGTCTGCTGGGAACGGCGCCGCACTGAAACACTGTGAATGGAGAGTGATATAGGCTGGCGTGTGGTGAAGCTCCGGGGAATGGAGCCCAACTGCT
Organism: Garra rufa; assembly: GCF_049309525.1. NCBI lineage: Eukaryota > Metazoa > Chordata > Actinopteri > Cypriniformes > Cyprinidae > Garra > Garra rufa. The sequence goes on from NC_133375.1 coordinate 36,948,149, forward strand.
CTGATGTGTCGTGATTGTAAGACCAGCTGTGGAATGAGTGGCTCTCTGAAGGGTTCAGGGGTCAATGAAAGACTGGATTTGTTCAGAAAGCACAGAGAGAAAAGATGGAACTGAGCTAAGAATGAGAGAGACCATAGCCAGCAGCTAAAACTTCAATACAAGAAAAGTTAACTTTGATGTCAAGAGTGTATAGAATAAGGCTCTCGACTATAGGATGATCACACGGCTATAGAGATGCAAAAAGAGATGCATTGGGGAAAGACAAAACAGACCTGTACATGAATAAAAAGACAGGATGAATCACCATGAGACTCAAGATGGAGTTGTTTCGATGTTTTTCAAATACTTTGTTCCTGTAGACATTCAGTGGTCATACATGCTTGTCTTCCAGAATCAACAAATGTCATATTTAGCATGAAACCAAAACCTTTACTTATTTGTTCACTTATCTGTATGCCAAATGTGACCCTGGACCACAAAACCAGCCATAAGGGTCAGTTTTTTGAAATTGAGATTTAATCCAACTGAAAGCTGAATAAATAAGCTTTCCATTGATATTTCAAAATCAAAATATTGAGAAAATCACCTTTAGGAGTTGTCCAAATTAAGTTCTTAGCAATGCATATTATAATCAAAAATTAAGTTTTGATATATTTACAGTAGGAAATTTACAAATTATCTTCATGGAACATGATCTTTACTTAATATCCTAATGATTTTTGGCATAAAAAAAAACGATAATTTTGAACCATACAATGTATTGTTGGCTATTGCGACAAATATACCCGTGCTACTTAAGACTGGTTTTGTGGTCCAGGGTCGCAAATATGTTGAAAACACAAACGTATCTGGTCACATTCAGTTAGGAATTACATAATTCACAACAATGATACCATATTTTTACTTATAGGAGACCTAATATTGCCCTTTTTACAATATGTAATGTAAGTCCCAGGTGTCCCCAAAAGACGTCTGTGAAGTTTCAGCTCAAAATACCCCCCAGATCATTTATTATATAATTGTGAAAATGCTCATTTTTAGTGGAAGCAGAAACACACCCTGTTCCAGAATAGGGCTGTGCCTTTACAGCTCATACCTCAGATACTCTGCCAGAAACATCTGTTTGGTTTTGATTATGATGTCTGTCGCACAGAAATCATGCGTTTTTTAAAGCCATATTGGTTTAAACTTTTGATATAGGGTTTTCTGAGCGCACACATCCGACGCATGCATACAGACGCATGCATACAGAAAGTACTTCTTTTTCATGTCGTATTGCGCTTAAACTGTCAAATACACAGAAGTTTATGTTAAAACTAAATGATGTGATTAATCAGTGCATTTTTTCTACGATACCATAACAGTACAATGTGAACATTTTGTTGTGCTTATCATTTTACCGAGAACTGCTTCTCTAATCTTGGCTTTTATATTCTATGACTTCTAATCCTCTTTATTTGAACCAACAAGTGTCTCCGAACCACAACCTATAAATATGATTGATACGTTATGTGTACATTTTCAAGTGAGTGCTCAAAATATCAAGGTTTTTGTGCTAATATGTGATGTATCCCTATTGCAGCTTTAGGTTTCCAAGTAAGCCATGATTTACTGTCTTACTGAAATATGTCTATGATAATTCTCTGTGAACCCACTATGTCCTAAGAATGTGTAGATTAATGTAGACTGCCGTTGTTCTAATTACTTAGTTTAATAATAAAGAATGTAACTTAGACATATTTGGTTTACAAACTGTGTTAACTTAGGCTAACTTATTCACCATTGTTTTATGTGTTACAGTTCATCAGCTAAACTTTAGCTGTGGGCACGATTCACTTGCATAAGTATTAAACAAAATGTTTTTATGTCATTATTTTAAAAATGAATTGGAGCACTATATTATTGTTTTATGTAAACGTGCAGGGTTGCCAGGTTTTCACAACAAAACCTGCCCAACAGCTATTCGAAACTAGCCCAATCACATTTTGAGGGATATCCCCATTAAAAATTGCGTCCTGGGGTGCAAAATACATGTTTTGTCGCTTCAACCCGCGGACATCAATAACTCAACACAGATGGTAGCACTCAGTAACTTGCTCAAGTACTTCTTTCTGTGCCAATCACAACAGGCTTGGCCATCAAACCAATCAGAGCAGAGTAGGCTTATGGAAGAGAAGGGTATACAGACATTGCGCTCAAAGCTGATTCAGACGAACCATTTCAAAATCACTGACAAATAACTCTATGTATAAATATATATAATGTAGGGGACTCCAACACAATATTAGGACACTTAAAAAAAACATATGACCTGCTCTTTAAGACAGCTGAGGCAGACCAGCCTAACAAACTTTTTTGAGGGGATGTCTATGGTGGTTATTTAAGTAAAAAATAGGCAGTACACGCTACATATTGTGCAGCATGCAGTCAACAGTATACAAGAATTCCATTCCGAACACAAGCCATGGTTTATGTACGAGACTGGAAGGATAAATCATTGGAGCTGCATCTGACAGCTTTCAGAACCTCTTAGTAGCCAGGCACTACATTTTGATGAAAATTTTACATCACACTCCAGAGCACACCGGCGTAGCGGCGGCATCTGCTTTTTGCTGCAGTTGCTCGAAACTGCAACATCTACTCAGTGACAGGTGTTCAGCAGCAACTTCAGATATTGAGCGCTGCTGTTCCAGTTCCTTATGAGCCCTGATTGCATTTACAGTAGGAACTGGATATTGAATTTGCTTCGAATGGCCTAATCAAATCCTAGACCATTCACACGCTCTTTTCGCCAGCTTCTCGGCCTGGCTGCCAAAGGGTTACCCTTTAAATTCATTCATCTAGCACAAATCAGATTGAATATCTAGTACAAAGAAATAAGTCTCCCTTACTGTTATCGACAGTTTTTTTTGTGCCTTATAAGATCTGGAGATGTGCGTGCTTGGGTGTACCAAAGCACCCCACTGCTATTTCTGAGATTAAAAGACTTATTTAATATTGCAAACTAATTGTTTTGAAAGTGGGTTCATTTCCTCAAGAGAAGTAATTTGATTCTGGGTTGGCACTAAAGTGGCAGTGGCACAACGTCAGATGTTAATCGAAGGAGACAAGCTCTTCCCTGCACTCTCTCTGGTAAATATCATTTTCACGGTGATAAAACATCATTTGAGGCTGTTAAACATAATGGGCTGTTTCAATAATCCATGGTGGCATCAACTAATCTCAGTAATCACTGTTTGTGAAGGGCTGTGTATGGATGGCGAGGGGTAATGTGGCATTAAAGTAAACGCGAGATCGCTTTGTGCATTCAGATGGTTTTCACAGGACACTTCCCAATGGTGATCCCAAACGAACCTGTAAACAAGCAATAAAAGCCACCAATGAAAAGCCCACCCCAAGCGAATGATAAAAAGCAGCATGTTTATGAGGCATTTCAAAGGGAGAGGAAAGCACTTTCTAAATCATTTGCACATCAGAGACAGCTAATATGCAGTCAATAAGAGCAGTCTGCAGACTATTATACTGGATTTCTGTCATTCACTGCAAGTTTCTTTGCTTTTCCTTCAATATAAGCAATTAACTTAAGTATTATATGACTCTACGGACTTGACTTAAAGTAGAAATCTAATTACTAGGATTGGCCTTTGCTACAAAAAAATCATTTCTTATCACAATTTCTTTAATCCCTCTGCCAAAAACATGATATTTTCATATCATGTTCAACCAAAATCCCAATTTCATTCCGTAGTCTGCGAACAGAGGCTCTGTTAATGCTTTTTAAAATTCATCAGCTGAAACTATTAATGCCCATTCGGGTGTCTGGGCTGGTGACAAATGGTGAGGTCATTCCCAGCGTGACATACTTACTCAAGATAATGTGATCACTCTTCAGAAATGAAGGACTGGAATAATGGATAATACAACAAATCATCGGGGGGCTTTTTTCCTTCGTATTAGACCTAAATCTTGCAGCTGATATCCATTAGGAGCCATTGGACAGAAGTTTGAGAGAACTCGTTCCGAAATGATAGACTAGATGGAGTCAAAGTGACCCGGCACAAAAAAGACTGTCACTGTACCTGGATTAAGATGGACCACTCTGCAACAATAAGGTCAGCGGTTCAGAAATAAGCGGCAATAGACTGTCCATAATAGTTGTAACGGACACAGGGAGTATTTTGAAACCCCATTCATCTTCTTGTTACCTGGATATGTGGATTCATTCAGGATACAATGGACACGAGGAGATTCAGCAAATCCGCATTGTGCAGCAAACAAGCAAGAGGCGCAGCAAAATACAGCCCAGTCTTAAACGCCACACACTTTGGTGACGTAATGGCGCATAAAATGGCAGGTAATAGTCTGCATCAGGCAAAAGAGCGCATTGAGGGGTGCTGCGGCCTTAAAGAGATCAGAATCACAAAATGGCAAATGAGCAGTGGATTCACTGACACATACAAAAGGCAACCTTCGTAAGAAATAAACATCAAGTGCGCAATTTGGGACATTGTCTATGTCAAGCAATTGATACATGCACAGCTTTTTGGTTGCAGAAAAATGTAATTCGTGAACCATGATAAAATTATAAGGATGTGTAATATTTAGGGTTTTCTGATTGCCACCTAGTCAGCATTAAGGAAAAGCAAAATATAGAGTGGTGCAGCAATTACATATTTGTGTAAGCCAACCCAGAAGTTACCATCACCCTGGTTCCCTAGACAAAAACTAGTTTTTAAGTAGCACAGGTATATTTGTAGCAAAAACACATTCACTGCAAAAAATGCTTTTCTAGCTTACATTTTTTGTCTTGTTTCCAGCCAAAATATCTAAAAACTCTTAAATCAAGAAGGATTAAGTCAAAATTAAGTGAGTTTTTGCTTAGAACAAGGACAATAATCTGCCAATGGGGTAAGCAAAAAAATCTTATTTCAAACAGAAAACAAGATTATTTTTCTTACCCCATTGGCAGATTATTTTGCTTGTTTCAAGCAAAAATACACTTAATTTTGACTTTTTTTCCTGAAAACAAGACAATAATTTTTACTCATCTAGAAAATCCTTCTTGTACATTTCCTACTGTAAATACATCAAAATGTAATTTTTGATTAGTAATATGCATTGCTAACCATGTTATTTGGACAACTATAAAGGTGATTTTTGTTTCAATTTTTTTTTTTTTTTTTTTTTGCACCCTCAGATTCCAGATTTTCAAATAGTTGTATCTCAGCCAAATACTGTCCTATCCTAACAAACCATACATCAATGGAAAGCTTATTTCAAATTTTAACTGACCCTTATGACTGTTTTTGTGGTCCAGGGTCACATTTAAAAACATTTTATTTGAAAGTTTGTGTTAGAATAGTTCACAAGAGCATGATTATAAGCACAATGAGGCTGTAAAAGGAGACTAGTAAATAGACTAATAGACTAACTTTTAATGTCTCTGACAGCCTCTTCCTTTTTCAAAACAGCTAAAAGCATTTTTTACAAAATGAAAAGGGGGTATTACTGATGTATTTTATAATGTTAAATAAAACATGACACTATTTTGAGCTTGTGTTAACCAGAGGCCTTATATCAGGCATTTACCTAACATTTACATGACTTCAGGACGATGGAACCAGAAGTGTTAAAATGCAAACTTGTTTCTTGTTTTGGCCTTCAAAAACACATCATCTCTTGCAGAACTCTATTACAGCCCAGGTTTGGCTAGTTAGCTTGGCCCAGTTAGCCCTATAGTTATACCGTTGGGCACAAAAATCATCTTTCTTCATTATAAATTTAAAAGTAGCTATGCATTCTGATAAAGTAATCTTTTGTAAGCCATGTATTAACTGCACTATAGGATATCAGATGTTTACCATTGGCTCTTAACAGCTTATAAGAAATTAAATGCTTTGTTGAATGCTATATGTTACTGTATATAATTGGAGGGTATACTTTTTTGGAGGCCAACTTACATTATCAAACTCTCTGGCAGCACTTTCTAGATTTCTTCAAGTCATCCTTTGCTGGGAGTTTGACTGACAGGCAATCTGACCAATCATAACACTGAATCTGCCATTTGTCCAACAAGCATATCAGACAGAAGAGTAGATTAACGTCAGCGCAAAAACTTAAAAAATGTTGCGTATAGATGTCTTTCATTCATGTTTATTTCATGCTATAACTAGTAATGAGTGCCACTTGAACTGAGGCACTACATTAAAGAGCTACAAAAATGGTATTTATTGTCTGAATTTCCTAAAAATTACTAAATTTGAGAACTGAGACTTTGTTTCATACCAAAAATAACCTGCTCTGTCTTTTGTCTGTTGGCGTGTTGTCAGTTACCTCTTTGCTCTGCGATGTATTTTTCACTGCATGAAAACGTGTGAGATGTCAATTGAGTTCTTACTGTAACTCTTTTTTACTACCTGACCTCATGACGAAAACATACCTGTGGAAACTTTTTCTCAAGATGTGAAATACCTACCAATAAGTACATATCACTGCAGTTTCCAACAGAAATGAACACTAGAGGCCGAACTGAGCGCCACACATTTGACATCGAATATGTCACCAAATGTACATGGCAGTATGTATTTTGCAATTAGCAAAAACGTTCCCACAGGTATGTTTTCGTCATGAGATCAGGTTTCAAAGATTTTCAAAGTTGGAAATAAAGATTAGTCTTTCTATTGTAAAATTTCATGATTAATTCAGTGTGTTGCTTGCTGTTTCTTTGTTATATTTGTGAATTTTACTAGCCATTTCTGAGCGAAATCAAAGTCATTTTTCAGTGTTTAATATCACATTTTGTAAAATATATACAAAATATAAACAAAAGCATTACATTTTCTCTTCTGCCTTATGTCATGATTCACTTTTGAGGAGACCATATGCATACTCCTTGTGCCATCCGCCAATCAGTGTTGTCATTACGTAATTTTCTTGCAGTTAAAGAGTAATTAGTCTCACCATATATGGCTTTTATGGCTCAGGTGAAAAAAAAATCTCCTGCATAGGGAACTAAGCACTTATGATGTGCAAAAAAAAATCACTTCCATCACAAAGGATTTCACATGAACACTTGCTGATTTTTCTAGGGCGATCTCACATTATCAGACGAAGATCACACACTGAGAATCCTTGACATTATGTGAGAGGGCACAGGGAACATCTACAACGCTTTTGCAAACATCCCTGACGACATGTGACATTGTTCACACAAACGGAAGACTTTTAAATGCTGACCTCTCGTGCACAGAAGCATGACACAGCCGACAGGGGGTTCAGTGTTGCAATGATAATTCAAAGAGACTCGACAGACCTCATAGCGTGGATTAAGAAACTAGGGATTCATCCTACAGGACATGGAAAGCAGATAAAAGGAGCTCCAAGACAAACGAACAAAAGAGCTCAAAAGTCATCTACACTGCAATGGGTGTCAAAGCCTTACAAGTGCTACTTAACTCCTCTTTTGTGTAATCACGATGGACATGTCAAGGCCTATATGATCATCTACATTATGCATTAATGTTAATGCAAACCTTTAATACTTCAAAACTACATTTTGTGTCAGTAGTACCCACTAGTTTTTGCATGATAGAGGCACATAAATTAAACTCAAGCCAAACAGGATTGAAAATGCATTAAATCACACATTATTAAATGACATAAAAAACACATTATTAAATGACATAAAAAAAACATATTCTCAATCCCAGGCTATCTTGAGATATATATATGCAAACAGTGTTACTTCAGCAGTATTTGACTGACAGTTTCATTTACAGTCACTATTAAGATAGGCGCATGTCACATTTCAGCATAAAATACATTTAAAACATGATGGGAATGACAAAAAAAATGAAAGCCGTTGAATAAAGGGTAAAACTTATTAACAATGACCATTAATCTCAACAGCCATTGTTACATTACATAATGCTCATCATCTTTGATTTATATTCAGATTTGGAAAAAAGGTCAACTTTGACTCATATTGATGCACCTTTACAAAAAAATACAATGATACAGTGATAATATATAACATTGTACTGAATGACTATCATATTCAAGGTATGTATATTGGACTTCAAAGAATACCATAGTATAACCTCAACATAAATATGTTGGTAAATATGGTGGTATCAGATGGCATTACCATAGTACTTTGATACACCATGATACTAAATACTTAGTACTATATATTCATTTAGCATTTACATTGTATTCCAAGGCTTTTAAGGATTACTATAGTATTATAATCACATTAGTGTCCAAAACCATGGTACAATGATATATACCATGGTACTGTATGATTAATATTCATCATAGTAGGCTACTGCATTTACAACGGGTTTTAAACATAAGATAAAACATGAAAATAAAAACACCGTAATACCATGGTACTTTTTGGTATAGATGTAGAAAAAAGGCTACAGAAAACCGTATAAACTTCGTGGAAACAAACGACACATTGTAAACACACTGCAAGACACAAATATAAATATTATACTCCGTTTTTTTACCTGTTCATCCTGATGTTGAACTTTCTCCAGGAGTCTGTCGAGATATCCACGACCTCTCCTCAAACCCTCGAAGACATTTCTACTCGTTCCAACCACCTGAGGCTTTTGCCAACAGTTTAGCCTACCTATGATCTATCGAGATAACCTATGACCTGCGTGAGATCACCTCTGACCTGTTTACAGAAAGCCCGGAGCTCTTCTTCGTCCTTTTCATTCATTCAGTCGCGCGTTCCGCAGTTCCGTCCGCGTCCACGGGCGCGCGCTCTGCCTTTTCACCATGAAATGAGATTCGTATCGAACATATAATATTTCTCAACACTGTGCCGCTTCTAATCTCTATCAAATCTCTTAAAAGCTCGATTCCCCTCCCCTCCCTCTTCTGTTCTAGCTCTGTCGCTCTCTCAACGTGTCTCTCTCTCTCTTTTCACTCCATGTGTGCTGTCATGCAGTTTGTGCTGGTCATTCTAGCCCTAATGCTCTGTTTGGGGTGTGCAGCTGTTTATTTTCATCTCTTTTGTTGTACTTTTCTACCATATATGTGACCCTGGACCACAAAACCAGCCATAAGGTTAAATTTTACAAAACTGAGATATATACATCATATGAAAGCTCAATAAATAAGCTTTCTATTGATGTATGGTTTGTTAGTATAGGACAATATTTGGCCGAAATACATCTATTTGAAAATCTGGAATTGGAGGGTGCAAAAAAAATCAAAATACTGAGAAAATCACCTTTAAAGTTGTCCAAAATAAGTTCCTAACAATGCATATTACTAATCAAAAATTACATTTTGATATGTTTACAGTGGGAATTTTACAAAAAATCTTCTTGGAACATGATCTTTACTTAATTTCCTAATGATTTTTGGCATAAAAGAAAAATCAATAATTTTGACCCATACAATGTATTTTTGGCTATTGCTACAAATATACCCCAGCAACTTAAGACTGGTTTTGTGGTCCAGGGTCACATATTTAGCTGGGGACCCCAAACACCATACCGTTATGGAGTCACATTTCTGAAAAGTGCAGAAGTAGGCTACTTTGTGGTAAAAAAAAAACAGTGGGGATGAAGCTGGGTTTTAATTAGCTCAGCCTCAGACAAGCCTATTGAAATATTTTTAATGGAAAAAGTCTAGTTTAAAACTTGCACTAAGGTCTTTAAAATGTACATTTGCATTTTTTGTACACTTTAGATTATGGAACACTATTCACTATTAACTAGTTGCTTATTAGCATGAGTATTACTAGCATATTGGCTGTTTATTTGTACTTATAAATCACATATTAACTAAACCCAATAAGAAATTAGGAGTTTATTGAGGGAAAACTAGTTAATATGTTCTCTAAACTTTTGCAAAATATGTCTTTTCACAACAGATCAAAATATATTTGCTATTCACTCATTTGCATCCTCTCTGCTGTATAATTTTTTTTGTCAAATTACAATAAAGTGGCATATACTTTGCATTTTAATGCATAGTATAGTGCATACACCTTACAGAATCTGCAAAGTGTTCATTAATTGACCAAAAGAAGAGAGTTCATACAAAATGCATTTTATTTTTTATTTAGTACTGACCAAGATATTTCACATAAAAAATGAGTTAAATGTATAAAAATGACCCTGTTCAACCCTGATTCTTAATATTATGTTGTTACCTGAATGAGAAACAGCTGTTTTTAGTTGTTAAAACTGCCTGCTGTTCTTTAAAAAAAATCCTTCAGGTTCACAAATTCTTTGGTTTTCCAACATTTTTGTGTATTTGAACCCTTTCCAACAATGACTGTATGATTTGAGATCCATTTTTTTTCACACTGAGGACAACTGAGCGACTCATATGCAACTATTACAAAAAGTTAAAATGCTCAGAAGGAAACACAATGCATTAAGAGCTGAGGGTGAAAACTTTTGAACTGAATGAAGATGGGTTAATTTTTCTTATTTTGCCTAATGATCTTTTTTTTCTTCATTTAGCACTGCCCTTCAGAAGCTACAGAAGATACTTACATGTTTCCCAGAAGGGAAACTCAAGAAATTCAACTATTATTTTCTGTTGTGGACTATATGTAAACGTCTGTTATGTGAAATATTCAGGTCAGTACTAAATAAAAAATAACATGCATTTTGTATGATCCCTCTTTTTTTTTTTTTTTTTGGTAAAATAATTAACATTTTAACATTTTAAAAGGCGTATGTAAACTTTTAACCTCAACTGTACAGTATATACAGGTGCTGGTCATATAATTAGAATACTAATTCCATTCAAGAAGTAAAACTTGTATAATGTATACATTCATTCCACACAGACTGATATATTTCATGTGTTTATTTCTTTTAATTTTGATGATTATAACTGACAACTAATAAAAACCCCAAATTCAGTATCTCAGAAAATTTGAATATTACTTAAGACCAATACAAAGAAAGGATTTTTAGAAATCTTGGCCAACTGAAAAGTATGAACATGAAAAGCATGAGCATGTACAGCACTCAATACTTAGTTCCTCCTTTTGCCTGAATTACTGCAGCAATGCGGCGTGGCATGGAGTCGATCAGTCTGTGGCACTGCTCAGGTGTTATGAGAGCCCAGATTTCCTATGGGGTTAAGGTCAGGCGAGTTTACTGGCCAATTAAGAACAGGGACACCATGGTCCTTAAACCTGGTACTGGTAGCTTTGGCACTGTGCGCAGGTGCCAAGTCCTGTTGGAAAATGAAATCTGCATCTCCATAAAGTTGGTCAGCAGCAGGAAGCATGAAGTGCTCTAAAACGTCCTGGTATACAGCTGCATTGACCTTGCACCTCAGAAAACACAGTGGACCAACACCAGCAGATGACATGGCACCCCAAACCATCACTGACTGTGGAAACTTTACATTGGACCTCAAGCAACGTGGATTCTGTGCCTCTCCTCTCTTCCTCCAGACTCTGGGACCCTGATTTCCAAAGGAAATGCAAAGTCTACTTTCATCAGAGAACAGAACTTTGGACCACTCAGCAGCAATCCAGTCCTTTTTGTCTTTAGCCCAGGAGAGACGCTTCTGACACTGTCTGTTGTTCAAGAGTGGCTTGACACAAGGAATGCGACAGCTGAAACCCATGTCTTGCATACGTCTGTGCGTAGTGGTTCTTGAAGCACTCCAGGTGCAGTCCACTCTTTGTAAATCTCCCCCACATTTTTGAATGGGTTTTGTTTCACAATTCTCTCCAGGGTGCGGTTATACCTATTGCTTGTACACTTTTTTCTACCACATCTTTTCCTTCCCTTCGCCTCTCTATTAATGTGCTTGGACACAGAGCTCTGTGAACAGCCAGCCTCTTTTGCAATGACCTTTTGTGTCTTGCCCTCCTTGTGCAAGGTGTCACTGGTCGCCTTTTGGACAACTGTCAAATCAGCAGTCTTCCCCATGATTGTGTAGCCTACAGAACTAGACTGAGAGACCATTTAAAGGCCTTTGCAGGTGTTTTGAGTTAATTAGCTGATTAGAGTGTGGCACCACGTGTCTTCAATACTGAACCTTTTCACAATATTCTAATTTCCTGAGATACTGAATTGGGGTTTTCATTAGTTGTCAGTTATAATCAACAAAATTAAAAAAAAATAAACACTTGAAATATATAAGTATATGTGGAATGAATGTATACATTATACAAGTTTCACTTCTTGAATGGAATTAGTGAAATAAATCAACTTTTTGAAGATATTCCTATGACCAGCACCTGTATAGCTATAGATAGATCTTTGTCAAAAGATATTCCCAAAGAACAATCTTTCCTAATTTGGAACTAATCAAATACGAATCCTCTAAGAATAAGATCCTGCTGCAGGATAACATTAAATTATTTAATAATTTATTCAGTAAACATCTGCTATACTATTACACGTTATGTAAGTAGATAATATTTGGCATATGTACATTTACATATGTGCCAGTTGAATGGGCTCCCCAAACTCTGTCTTCATTCCTCTCAAGGTTTCTCTCCCTGCGCACCTGCACATCTTAAGGAGATTTTTCCTTGCCTCTACCACCTTAGACTTGTTGACTGGGGTCATTGGGCTTTGTAAAGCTGCTTTAAAAGAATATATTTTGTAAAAAGCTGACTTTGACATGTCAAATTATAATAAAAAATCCATTAGCATTCCCTTTAGGATTGTCTTTTTTGTGATTCAGTACCTTTAACAACACCCACCTTCTGTTCGCTTCAACCTTACAGGTGTGACATCCTGTCAAAAGCAGAACAATCTCTCACCTAGTGGCTCCAGCTAGAACAAATACACAGAGCTGAATAAAAACCATCTGTTTTTTTTGTGTCTAAAAACTGAATTGATCACTTTAAAACAAACAACACTGCATCATAAGCCTGAAAGCATCCGTTTGTCATCCAAAAGCTAATTTAAGGTTTAAATGTTGATGGTTATTAGAACATTTGCATAAAAAGATACAATTCAGAAGGCAGGCTAGAACACATTACTTAATTTAAAAGACATATATGCAGGTCAAAACTCACAATGTCAGTATTTTGTCCTGTCCCGTTCTGTTTTCCTAGTGTTTTTCCCCCTCTGTTTCCAGTACTTTTGGTTTGTCCCATTTGCTCCCCCTTTCGGTTTAGTGTTTTTGGTTCTATCCATGCCCATATTTGTATTTCCCCCTCGTTATCCTGTTGTCTCGTTTGTAGCCACGCCTTATGTTCTGTGTATTTAAGTCGGTGTCTGATCACTCCCAGCTGTCCGTCGTTAATGTTACTTATGTTTCATGTGCTTCTTCTTGCTCCTGGTTTTTGTTTGTATTGTATTCATTTGCAGTATTTTATTTAATAAACTTTTTTATATTCATCTACTCCGGTTATCCTGCTCCATCTCCACTCCTCAACCCAGCCAGACTGTGACACATGGGATGTTATCTGATGCTTATTGTCTATACAAAGCTTGTCAATTAAATATATTGAAGATAATTTAAAAGATTTTTGGATATACATGCTTCGCTTATTTGTAATTAAATTCATTTGGGGACATTTTGGAGATGCCTTTATTTGAAATAATGATTAATAATTTAATATTGCTTTTTAAAACTTTAAAAATGTTTAAGTCAATGGCATGTCCTCATTTAGCTCATTAAGAAAACATGAGTGTGTTTATAATTTGGCTTCCTGAGCCCCCAGATCCGCCATGGCCACCTGGACTGTTTACTCGGCCATGGCTTCCTGAGCCCCCAGATCCGCCATGGCCACCTGGACTGGTTACCCGGCCATGGCTTCCTGAGCCCCCAGATCCGCCATGGCCACCTGGACTGGTTACCCGGCCATGGCCCCCTGAGCTCCCAGATCCGCCATGGCCACCTGGACTGGTTACCCGGCCATGGCTTCCTGAGCCCCCAGATCCGCCATGGCCACCTGGACTGTTTACTCGGCCATGGCTTCCTGAGCCCCCAGATCCACCATGGCCTCTTGGACTGTCTGCCCTGGAGACCGCCCTGTATCCTGTGTTCCCTGTATCCCTGTCTAGCGGTCTCCAGGGCGCCCACCCTCCCTCCCTTATGGATGTTAGACGGCGCGAGACGCGCCTTTTGGGGAGGGGGGTGTAATGTCAGTATTTTGTCCTGTCCCGTTCTGTTTTCCTAGTGTTTTTCCCCCTCTGTTTCCAGTACTTTTGGTTTGTCCCATTTGCTCCCCCTTTCGGTTTAGTGTTTTTTGGTTCTATCCATGCCCATATTTGTATTTTCCCCCTCGTTATCCTGTTATCTCGTTTGTAGCCACGCCTTATGTTCTGTGTATTTAAGTCGGTGTCTGATCACTCCCAGCTGTCCGTCGTTAATGTTACTTATGTTTCATGTGCTTCTTCTTGCTCCCGGTTTTTGTTTGTTTGTATTAATTTGCAGTATTTTATTTAATAAACTTCTTTATATTCATCTACTCCGGTTATCCTGCTCCATCTCCACTCCTCAACCCAGCCAGACTGTGACACATGGGATGTAATTTGATGCTTATTGTCTATACAAAGCTTGTCAATTAAATATATTGAAGATAATTTAAAAGATTTTTGGATATACATGCTTCGCTTATTTGTAATTAAATTCATTTGGGGACATTTTGGAGATGCCTTTATTTGAAATAATGATTAATAATTTAATATTGCTTTTTAAAACTTTAAAAATGTTTAAGTCAATGGCATGTCCTCATTTAGCTCATTAAGAAAACATGAGTGTGTTTATAATTTCAGGCTGTTTTAGAGAGGTTGTCAGCTGTAGGAAATTCACTGTAAATCCATTTAGAAAAAGCATATGCTAAATGGCATCTTGCTGTTTACTTTCCTACTAAATATACTGTACATTTGAGCATGGACATTGTAGTTAATGCCTATAACATAACATTTTCAGATGGAAAATTAACTATTTTTAAAGTTTTATTTTTTTTTTTATATAAAATGGAGAACCAAATATTAAAATGTTTACATGACCAAAAAGGATGAAAAAGAACACTTAATGTGAACAAAACAGCAAGGGTTAAAGTAGAGATCAGCATTCTTTTGTGAGTTCATGCATAAGTGATTCCAGTGCTGTATTTTTAGTGCAATAGAGAAACTGTGCAGGGTCTGGAGATATTAAAGTTGCATAAACTCAGGGGGGATGTTCCACGACCTGGAACCACCTGCTTAACACGAAAGCAGCCGTTCACGGTTTACTGCGATTAAAAATCTGTTACTGAAATATAGCACAAACACTTTTCAAGTGAAACATTTCAGCAAATAATCATAAATTGTATTTTACAGCTGATAAACAATTGCTAATAAATGTTTTGGGATAAACGAAACCTGTGGTTTATCTGTTTTAAACATGAGGAAAACTGACTTCATACATCCACAAAAACACATCCAAGTTAATACAAAAGAAAAAAATTGTCCTTCTGAGAAAAGCTCAAGCAGCATTTATTTGCACATGTCATTTTAAAATACAGTTAAAAATGTATATGTTTTTAAGTGAAACTTCAGTGTCTAAATACTTTTTGGAGCTTGTGTACATCAAACCTAATGAATAAGCACACGAAAGGTGTTTTAAGATACATGTCCTGACTCTGAAATGTGGTTATTCCAGGTTTGTGAGTTAAACTGGGTTCAATGTAGGACTCAAGACCTTCACCCTCAGCTCTCTGAACAGGCCAACGGAGAGTCTGAATTATTCAGTGGCGATTAGAGCACCAAACCAGTGCCGAACAAGATCCAGATCAGTTCACACTCTTTATTTTCACTGATAACCAGTGCGTGAAATGGAAATAAAATAACTTCTGGTGGCCTGCTTCTTGTTGTTTGCATATTTCCCTTGTCATTTTACTGAAAGCTAAAAGACCAGCAAGTACAATTCTTGTGATACTGTAGCCCAAACTTGGCTTCCTAGAGACGTTTTTTGGCCTAGAAATAATAAACAGTTAAGATGCTGAACATGTCTGAGAGACCCAGTGGGTATGCATGAGAGAGATGTGAATTTTATTGGAGAAATACCACTAGCGTTCCAAACAAACTTGTTTTATTTATTACATTAGCATAATTGTTTCGCCAACAAAGCAATTTCAGAATTCACAACAAAGCAAAGCCAATGTAATCATCACATATATATATATATATATATATATATATATATATATATATATATATATATATATATACGTGTGTGTGTTTACAGTTGGACAGATAACCAACTGTATGATATTAATTTCATTAATTTTTTTTTTTTACATTTTTTATATTTCCCATTCATTTCCTATGTTATTTTCCTATTATTTTCATCTCTTTAAAATATCCCAATAATGTCAATGATACTTTTGTGTATTCACAGAAGTCAAACGTTTACACGCATCTTGCAGAATCTGCAAAATGTTAATTATTTTACCCAAAATAAGAGGGATCATACACAATGCATGTTTTTTATTTAGTACTGACCTGAGTAACATATTTCACGTTAAAGTTCACATATAGTTCACAAGAAAAAATAATAGCTGAATTTATCCAAATTTATCCAAAAGTTTACATACACTTTCTTCTTAATACTGTGTTGTTACCTGAATGATCCACAGCTGTGCTTTTTGTTTTAGTCAGAGTTGTTCATGAGTCCCTTGTTTGTCTTGAACAGTTAAACTGCCCTCTGTTCTTCAGAAAAATCCTTCAGGTCCCACAAATTCTCAGAAGGAAACAAGATGCATTTAGAGCTGGGTGTGAAAACTTTTTGAAGTTGAAGATCAGGGTAAATGTAACTTATTTTCTTCTGGGAAACATGTACATAATCTGTAGCTTCTGAAGGGCAGTACTAAATGAAAAAAATAAAAATAAAAAAGTACACATCTTCAATCTGTTCAAAAGTTTTCACCCCCTGGTTCTTAATGCATTTCCTTCTGAAGTGAGCATTTTAACATTCTGTAATAGTTACATATGAGTTTCTCAGTTGTCCTTAGTGTGAAAAGATGGATCTCAAAATCATACATGTGTAAACAATAATAAGATTTACCTACTAAATTCAGCAGAATCTCCAGCAATATCTGAATGAAAGTGATTTTGCATGTGGAAATTCACACACGCACAAAAAAAAAAAACATTAAATGTGAGTGCACTTGAGTAGGCTTTTTGCGTTAGTAAAAAAAAAAAAAAAAAGATCCCTATCATCACGTATTGACTCATTACTGTTACTCAATTTTGACTTCAAGTTCTGTTCTGCATAACAATCATGCCCAATTTTCATTATCAACAATTAGTACTCATGTCAAAGAAAATAATTTATAAAAGTGTACAAGAGACATGCAAAGCATCATCTTTTTTCAAAGTTAATACTTTTTTTGCTACCCCCCAACGGCACCCCCGCCCCCTTTGAACGTCAAGTTCATTTTATTTTCGATGTAGCGCCAGATCACAATAGAAGACATTTAAGGTTAGCTTTCCTATAGAACAGGTCTATACATTGTTCTTTTATTAAACAAACTAAATTGCCTTATGTTATTTATCTTATTTACACGAAGGCATGTCATTTCTGTCTCTACATGGTTGCACGTTTATGTCTCCTCCGCGAAAACACGGACTGGATCGCGGACTCCATTCATAAAAACTGAATTTACTAATACTATAGCGCGGAATGCCACGGAATTCGTCGATTTTTGGATTAATAAATCAAAAGTTGGTCTGTCACTTAATTCAAATCGCGATATGGACTAGTGTCTGTGAAAACTGAAATGCAAAAAGACCGTTTTAATATGAATCCTGCATGTTCCGTTTGCCTCTGTATGTATGAATGGCGGAGGCGTAAAAATGAATGTAAAAAATACATAGAGTCTCTAAAATGTTTATCCAAAGATAATCAACCCCTTGGTGAATTGTGTAAAACCATGTATGAGTCTCTTTTCTTTTAGGAATGGTAACATTTTGTATATTTTTATTTGTTTATTTTCCTTGCAACCCCCGAAAATGTTTGTTTTGTTTGTTGTTTAATTTGTGGAGATTTATATATATACACATGGATTTTTTTGTATAATTGGAAATTTAATTATGGTCAAGTGTATATTTTTCATATGCATAATTGTTTTCCCCACTTTGAGTTTGTAAATTGTTATTGAGCAAAAAAAAAAAAAAAAAAAATGAATGGCGGAGGCGCGTTTGTTTTTACAACAGGCATACTGAAGCACACGTGACGCTCCCGCTAATTGCATTTGAATCTCACATGAACAGGAACAATCAATTTCCAAAGCTGCTGTGAGTGTCACTTTTACCGTTTCACACAGTACAGTACGGCATCCTGTCAAAATAAAAGTACGGTTTAACATGAAACAGAACAATATTAGTCTTGTAGGTGTTCATATATTCCTATTTAAATAATTTACATAAAACAATATATGATAAAAAATAAATATTACAACAAGATTAACCACTTAACTGTAGAAAAAATACTACAATTATTATTTAAACGTGTTAAACTGAATGTATTGATTTTAACAGTAAACCTCTGTTTGTTTGACATTAAAAGGGTTTATTTTTCATTTGATTAAAAATAAATAAATGTTTATGCTTTCATTTGATTATCAGAAAAATTAAAACACATAAGAATTTCTTTAAAAAAATAAATAAAAAAAAAGCAAAAGATTGTAGAGCCCTATTGTTTAAAATGTTAAAATAGAGAGCTTTGGACTTATTTTTTCACTGAAATAAATGTTTTAGTTATTACACAAAGTAGGCTAAAGTACCGGGGGAAAAAAGTAACGGCTACCGACAATGGATAACCCCCCTATCCCTAGACGTATGCTTGTGATCGACCAGTAACTGTAAAGTAAATAAATAAAACACGAACCAATGCAGAGAAATAGATGAATGCCACAGGCATGACCAGCTGCAACCTGCGGGCTACTAACCACTGACCACCGCATGTGATCATGCAGCATTTGTTGGTTTTCTTACCAATTGCAATTACGTTAAATAAGGCAACAGCTAGTACACATTGTCTGCACTCGTTCAAAATGCAAAGCGTGTTTGGCCTGCGATCAGCAGCCTTTTAAAGCGCAAGAGTTCGACTCACACTGAGATAAAACCTCATGTCGTGGCACATTTCGCATTTATCTCAGAGTGAACAGAACCTCCTGCCGTTCAATTGCACATTTGCTTTCCCCCCCATCTGATCAATATTTAAAACGTGTAAATAAATCATTAACGTACAGAGCCCCTCAGGTGCTGCAGAGTTCGTTTGGTGATGTTGTTAGTGTCCACATTTGTGCTTGTGTTGCTTTGCGACTTCACCTTTGTGTGGAGTGTAAGTAGGGCTTAGAAGGTCAATGCACCTTGAAGTATGTTAAATGCACAGGGTGCTTTGATTATTGTGTGTGTGTTTGTGTGTGACTCTAACTAGTGTTGTCACAGGGGCCCAGACAGATGGCTCTGTGTTTTATTCTCTCTGGTTCTTGCTGCAGTTATGGATGCTGTTTGAAGTTTGCGGTAACAAAGTCATAGCTTGCAATCCCATTTCATTAAACTCTCAGATTCTTTGCATTAAATGATGTGGTCTGCTTTGGTTTCTTTGGGGTTTTGGAACATTAACAAGACATGGTACAGAAGACAGATCAGAAGATAGGCCTATTAGAAGAAGGTAATTTACTAAATGAAATGTTTTTTTTTTACAAATTGGACTACAGCTTTTGTTACATTTTGCATGATTTTTAGTTATGCAACAGACAGTGTTTTTTCTTGCTTATATATGATGTATCAAACAGATGCACTGGGGGTTTGAGCTGCAAATAACATTGGCTGAGTTTTCTTTGTTCTGCTACATTGCTCGTCTGTGTTTGTTGCCTGTCGCAATCTATCCACACCATCGAGAACCATCGGTCGTTTGGTGTGCGTGTAAATTTAGTGGACAGTGTACTGTCAGAAACATGTCTTTAGTTGTCAGTCACCCTTTGCATAAAACAAACACTCGCAAATGTGGTCCACAAGGGATTTCACATCTGTCAAGCGGTTCTGTGCGTTTCAGCTGGCCAGGACCCAAATGGACCATGAAGATGAATCGTTACATAAAATCAAGTTGGTTTTAAAAATGTCAGATTAGGTTATTCAGTCCATACTGTATGTGTATCACATCACCTCTGTTTTAATCTTCTTCCCCACTTCTGTAGGGATTGTCATGTTAATGATCATTCCCATGTGCAATGGCTCGATAAGATAATATGGCTGCAAACTCTACCCGAATATGTCTATTCTCGTTTGCCTTTGTGTACATTATACTTTTTCCACTTAGGATTTTCATCCGTGCCTGACAGTGAAAACATTTGACACAGTTTTTAATATTCATCAAAACACTCTGCTGGTGTTTTTTTTTTATGATCAAAGCCAAAAAAAAAAGTCTATAAGTTAGAATTAGATTAAAAAAAAAAATACAGACTAAAAGGAATTCATAAGTCTAACAGCTAAGGAAGTCTCTAATGCTCACCCAGGCTTGATCAGAAATACAGTAAAAAAAAAAAAAGAGAAATATTATTACAATTTAAAAATTAGAGTTTTCTGTACCATAAATTAGAGTAAAGACATTTACAATGTTACTACACTACAAAATGTTTACATTTTTTTGTGTAATTTTATATTTATTAAAAGGAAGAAAGAGAAAGAAATTAATTATGAATTAGCAATGAATTAATTATAAAAATAAAAAATATTATATCATTTGGAGCACAGAGTTCACTCAAACACAATTTAGGATTTTCAGGAATGCTATAGGGAGTAGGGAGATATCTCTACCAATATCCAGCAACTAAATTGTCCCTAGCAATAATTTTGATAAAACAGTTAAGTATATGTGTATGCAACAACTGTTGTAATTTCTGTCGCATCTGCAAAAGGACATGGCATTGATATTACCTGAGAAGTTTAAGATACGCTAAAAAAAACTGTGCACTTCAAGGACACACATTCAATACATGGACAGAGTAAAAACATATCAAAAAAACTAACTAACACTAGCTTCTCTGTTCTTGTTGTATTCTATCTATGTATAGGCTTCTAACACTAGCTTGCTTTTTCTTTTTTTATCTTTTTTTTATTATATAATTAAAAAAAATGTGTAGCTTACTGCGTTAGGCTAAATGAGTCTTGTCATTGCACTTGCATGTTATTGCTCTTTTGTTGTTTTTGATTGCTTCCATTGTCCTCTTTTGTAAGTCGCTTTGGATAAAAGCGTCTGCTAAATGTCTAAATGTATATGTTGCTATGCTGTTTTGTGTTCATCGCTTCTCCCATTTGCTCTTTTTACACTGACTATCACTCTATATAGACTAATCAGATACAACAACAATTTCTCAAATAATTATTACAATATATACTGATAAATTCAACATTCATTTAAATGGTATGAGATGACTGGGTGCTTACAACCGATTTCCTATTGAACTGTCAGCAACTGAACTGCATAATCAAGGACTACAAAAATTGAAAGGGGACTTTGCTATAATATCAATAAAGCTTGCAAGCAATTAAGCACACCTCGGAGTGTGTATCGAGAATCATTGGATTTGAATAGGGAACTTTAAAGAAGGTTAGTGAATCTTTTGATTCAGACCGGAACCCGGTTCGGATCGCAAATCTTTTAATTCAAATCGGAGCTTCGATCTGATCAGAGCGGGTAGCTAATAATCATTTGATCCAGATTGGAACCTTGCATCTGAATTTCGGATTGGGTTTGTAAATCTTTTGATTCAGATTGAAACTTAATCTACTTAATTCACAAACCCAATCTGAAGTTCCAATCTAAATTTGGAGCAGGTTCGCTAATCATTTCTCGAATTTAATGATGTAAATCGAATAATTTTCCCGAATTCCCTATCTGAAATCACTATTGATCTGAATACCTATTCAGATTGGATCTTCGGGGATCGCAAATCTTTTAATTCGCTTATCAAACTTTGCTTATGGCAAAGCACTTGACTCAAGTCGAAACTTAAGAACGCGTATCTCGAATCATTTGATTTCGATTCGAACTTCAGAGTGGGTTTGTGAATCTTTTTGTTTCAGATCGAAACTTTGGAGCGGTTTCGCTCGTTCGGTGGGGGTTCGTAAATCTTTTGATTCAGATTTGGACTTTGAGCATGTATTGCAAATATTTTTTTTCTGAAGAAAGAAGGCTAGTAGTGGTTTTACTACTAGTAAAACTTTATTCTTGTCTAGATCAATTTTGAATAAAGAACAGAGAGGTTTAGAGCCAGATTTTTGTTTATGTTTATGTTAAATTTAGCTAGGAGGAAATAAATGAATAGGTTATATTTTCCTATATTCTTTTTTTGAATAGTTAAACAATCCAAAGAAAACATCTTTAAAACAGAAAGAAAAGTCACTTACAAAATGAGATTGGATGAACATTAAACAAATCTGACCAAAATTTCTCTTTGTGGGTTCATTGCTGAAACAAGTGAATGACATCTTTCTCAGAAGAGTGACAAAAACAGCATCTCACTTCAATGCCTGAGTTATATTATAAATATGTCCATAAACTTTTTGTGAAATTTGGATTAACCCATTAATCTGTAGCTTGCCTTCTCAAGTAGAGAACTATATATAGTTTCCAAAAACAGACATTGCTTGTTATATTTTTCAAGAGTGTAGAATTTAATACGGATGCTATAATTAATTAATAATGCCGTTATGTCCCCACCAATGGCAAAATCAAACCTACATCCTTGTGTGAAATCTTCCATGACAACTAGCCCCACTCTCCTGTAATACATGGGCTTGAAAAAAAAAAATGCTCTTTTCGTCCTGCTGAAAAAAACACCATATGCTGGTTAGGTATGTTTTGGTGCTGGGATGCTGGTTTTAGCTGGTTTATGCTGGTCCTTTGCTGGTTAATGCTGGTCCTTAGCTGGTTAATGCTGGTCTTTTGCTGGTTAATGCTGGTCTTTTGCTGGTTAATGCTGGTCCTTTGCTGGTTAATGCTGGTCTTTTGCTGGTTTATGCTGGTCCTTTGCTGGTTAATGCGGGTCCTTTGCTGGTTAATGCTGGTCTTTTGCTGGTTTATGCTGGTCCTTTGCTGGTTTATGCTGGTCCTTTGCTGGTTAATGCTGGTCTTTTGCTGGTTAATGCTGGTCCTTTGCTGGTTTATGCTGGTCCTTTGCTGGTTAATGCTGGTCCTTTGCTGGTTTATGCTGGTCTTTTGCTGGTTTATGCTGGTCCTTTGCTGGTTTATGCTGGTCCTTTGCTGGTTTATGCTGGTCCTTTGCTGGTTTATGCTGGTCCTTTGCTGGTTTATGCTGGTCCTTTGCTGGTTTATGCTGGTCCTTTGCTGGTTTATGCTGGTCCTTTGCTGGTTTATGCTGGTCCTTTGCTGGTTTATGCTGGTCCTTTGCTGGTTTATGCTGGTCCTTTGCTGGTTTATGCTGGTCCTTTGCTGGTTTATGCTGGTCCTTTGCTGGTTAATGCTGGCCCTTTGCTGGTTAATGCTGGTCTTTTGCTGGTTTATGCTGGTCCTTTGCTGGTTTATGCTGGTCCTTTGCTGGTTTATGCTGGTCCTTTGCTGGTTAATGCTGGCCCTTTGCTGGTTAATGCTGGTCTTTTGCTGGTTTATGCTGGTCCTTTGCTGGTTTATGCTGGTCTTTTGCTGGTTTATGCTGGTCCTTTGCTGGTTTATGCTGGTCCTTTGCTGGTTAATGCTGGCCCTTTGCTGGTTAATGCTGGTCTTTTGCTGGTTTATGCTGGTCCTTTGCTGGTTTATGCTGGTCCTTTGCTGGTTTATGCTGGTCCTTTGCTGGTTTATGCTGGTCCTTTGCTGGTTAATGCTGGTCCTTTGCTGGTTAATGCTGGTCTTTTGCTGGTTTATGCTGGTCATTTGCTGGTTTATGCTGGTCCTTTGCTGGTTAATGCTGGTCCTTTGCTGGTTTATGCTGGTCCTTTGCTGGTTTATGCTGGTCCTTTGCTGGTTAATGCTGGTCCTTTGCTGGTTAATGCTGGTCTTTTGCTGGTTTATGCTAGTCCTTTGCTGGTTTATGCTGGTCCTTTGCTGGTTAATGCTGGTCCTTTGCTGGTTAATGCTGGTCTTTTGCTGGTTTATGCTGGTCCTTTGCTGGTTAATGCTGGTCCTTTGCTGGTTTATGCTGGTCCTTTGCTGGTTAATGCTGGTCCTTTGCTGGTTTATGCTGGTCCTTTGCTGGTTTATGCTGGTCCTTTGCTGGTTAATGCTGGTCCTTTGCTGGTTAATGCTGGTCTTTTGCTGGTTAATGCTGGTCTTTTGCTGGTTTATGCTGGTCCTTTGCTGGTTAATGCTGGTCCTTTGCTGGTTAATGCTGGTCTTTTGCTGGTTTATGCTGGTCCTTTGCTGGTTTATGCTGGTCCTTTGCTGGTTAATGCTGGTCCTTTGCTGGTTTATGCTGGTCTTTTGCTGGTTTATGCTGGTCCTTTGCTGGTTTATGCTGGTCTTTTGCTGGTTAATGCTGGTCCTTTGCTGGTTAATGCTGGTCCTTTGCTGGTTTATGCTGGTCCTTTGCTGGTTTATGCTGGTCCTTTGCTGGTTAATGCTGGTCCTTTGCTGGTTTATGCTGGTCCTTTGCTGGTTTATGCTGGTCCTTTGCTGGTTTATGCTGGTCCTTTGCTGGTTAATGCTGGTCTTTTGCTGGTTTATGCTGGTCCTTTGCTGGTTTATGCTGGTCCTTTGCTGGTTAATGCTGGTCCTTTGCTGGTTTATGCTGGTCCTTTGCTGGTTTATGCTGGTCCTTTGCTGGTTAATGCTGGTCCTTTGCTGGTTAATGCTGGTCTTTTGCTGGTTTATGCTGGTCCTTTGCTGGTTTATGCTGGTCCTTTGCTGGTTAATGCTGGTCCTTTGCTGGTTAATGCTGGTCTTTTGCTGGTTTATGCTGGTCCTTTGCTGGTTAATGCTGGTCCTTTGCTGGTTTATGCTGGTCCTTTGCTGGTTAATGCTGGTCCTTTGCTGGTTTATGCTGGTCCTTTGCTGGTTTATGCTGGTCCTTTGCTGGTTAATGCTGGTCCTTTGCTGGTTAATGCTGGTCTTTTGCTGGTTTATGCTGGTCCTTTGCTGGTTTATGCTGGTCCTTTGCTGGTTAATGCTGGTCCTTTGCTGGTTAATGCTGGTCTTTTGCTGGTTAATGCTGGTCTTTTGCTGGTTTATGCTGGTCCTTTGCTGGTTAATGCTGGTCCTTTGCTGGTTAATGCTGGTCTTTTGCTGGTTTATGCTGGTCCTTTGCTGGTTTATGCTGGTCCTTTGCTGGTTAATGCTGGTCCTTTGCTGGTTTATGCTGGTCTTTTGCTGGTTTATGCTGGTCCTTTGCTGGTTTATGCTGGTCCTTTGCTGGTTTATGCTGGTCCTTTGCTGGTTAATGCTGGTCCTTTGCTGGTTTATGCTGGTCTTTTGCTGGTTTATGCTGGTCCTTTGCTGGTTTATGCTGGTCTTTTGCTGGTTAATGCTGGTCCTTTGCTGGTTAATGCTGGTCCTTTGCTGGTTTATGCTGGTCCTTTGCTGGTTAATGCTGGTCCTTTGCTGGTTTATGCTGGTCCTTTGCTGGTTAATGCTGGTCCTTTGCTGGTTTATGCTGGTCTTTTGCTGGTTTATGCTGGTCCTTTGCTGGTTTATGCTGGTCCTTTGCTGGTTAATGCTGGTCCTTTGCTGGTTAATGCTGGTCTTTTGCTGGTTTATGCTGGTCCTTTGCTGGTTAATGCTGGTCCTTTGCTGGTTAATGCTGGTCCTTTGCTGGTTTATGCTGGTCCTTTGCTGGTTTATGCTGGTCCTTTGCTGGTTAATGCTGGTCCTTTGCTGGTTTATGCTGGTCCTTTGCTGGTTTATGCTGGTCCTTTGCTGGTTAATGCTGGTCCTTTGCTGGTTTATGCTGGTCTTTTGCTGGTTTATGCTGGTCCTTTGCTGGTTTATGCTGGTCCTTTGCTGGTTTATGCTGGTCCTTTGCTGGTTAATGCTGGTCCTTTGCTGGTTAATGCTGGTCTTGCTGGTTTATGCTGGTCCTTTGCTGGTTAATGCTGGTCCTTTGCTGGTTTATGCTGGTCCTTTGCTGGTTAATGCTGGTCCTTTGCTGGTTAATGCGCTGGTTAATGCTGGTCTTTTGCTGGTCCTTTGCTGGTTAATGCTGGACCTTTGCTGGTTAATGCTGGTCTTTTGCTGGTTTATGCTGGTCCTTTGCTGGTTAATGCTGGTCCTTTGCTGGTTAATGTGCTGGTTAATGCTGGTCTTTTGCTGGTCCTTTGCTGGTTAATGCTGGACCTTTGCTGGTTAATGCTGGTCTTTTGCTGGTTTATGCTGGTCCTTTGCTGGTTAATGCTGGTCCTTTGCTGGTTAATGCTGGTCCTTAGCTGGTTAATGCTGGTCTTTTGCTGGTTTATGCTGGTCCTTTGCTGGTTTATGCTGGTCCTTTGCTTGTTAATGCTGGTCCTTTGCTGGTTTATGCTGGTCATGTAGCTGGTCAAGGACCAGCATAAACCAGCAAAGGACCAGCATAAACCAGCTAAAACCAGCATCCCAGCACCAAAACATACTGTTGGTTTTTTCAGCAGGGCGTGAGCACAGGAAGTGTCTTATTTAGGGAGGCGATGGTTTATTCTTCCCCTTAGTGATGATGCCATTTCAGATGAATCCCTTGAGCCGGTTGCCCTGGGGGTTAAATTTGAATAGGCAGATGTGCCAAAGTCAGAACTGCAGCAGAGCTCTCTGTAAACCCAAGTCATCCTCTTCAATAATGCAAGAACCCACATGTGACAGGCACATGGCCATGCATACAGCAGAGCATTCCTGCAGGGAGGAACACACTCCTAGGGATAATAGTGGACAAGCGAGTCTTTACTCCCTTTGTATGCTTCTAAATGTCCCTCTGTTTTCATTGTGCCATTATTTAACAGGTTTTTATTTATACAAGTTATGCAGTCATGAATTTTTGATACTTGTTTTGAAGTTTGCAGTGGCTGAAAGATAAATTAGTAGAAAAGACCTCAGGCAATTGTGACACTTTTCTTCATAAACTGAGGCTCATAAAATGAACTGCTTTTTTATTTTTTTGGTATAGGAAACATTTACATGTCCCAGCAGTAATAATACCAATACATATGTTATATTTCACAGCTATTGTTTCAACTGATCCATACCCAAGTTACATTTTTACATGGTAAGTTCAAAACTTTCTGATCAGACTTTCACTACAAAAATGTATTGTGTTACAGTTGTGTTGCAGTATTTATACATTACCGACCATTACTATCCTGCAGTTTATTCTTAAAAGTGTGCTATGCGTTTAAACAAATTGCAGACCATAATACATGCTGTTCAAATTGCGTGGGTTCAAATATTACCTTGTGTTTGTCTCCCTCTACTGTTTATTATAAGTCTACAATAACAGAGTGCTTAAAAATTGTCCTTTCCCTGAGGATTCCCTCGGTACTGTTTGAAGTATATGAAATTCACATAAAATTAGAACGTTATATAATAACATATGGTACATTAGGGCTATAATAAAACGAAATTTATAATATAATAGAAAGAATTGAGGTCGCGCTGTAAAAAAATAGTTCTGTCTCTTTAAGAAAGTCCTTGACGCTTGATTTTGACGTCAGAGTCGCTTTCCGTGCCATGTGTTGAAGAAGTCGATCTTTCTAGATAAAGACAGCATTTTTCGTGGGAATATACTGGTCACTCTTTTAAAGTAAGATCACCGCAGAGTTTATCGGTTCATTAAATCTGTTTTATGAGATTTTGCAAGGTTTCTAATACGCTGTTTTGCTCGTTTTACCCTGTAATAGCGGTCGCATCTAATTATGGCTCTTCTGGAGAAGAATGAAGTTACAGCAGACTTAGAAACACAACCTTTGGTCAATGAAGAAGAGTCAAATGACTCTAAACAGGAGGAAGATGAAAAGCAACAGCAGCAGGAGGAGGAGGATAATGCAGATGGCGTTAAAGATGCTGACCAGGAGATGAAACTTGAAGATGACAATGATGATGATAAAGCTCTTGATCTTTATATGAATAAAGATGATGATCCTAAGAAACCAAAGGGTAAGAAATGTATTCCGGGTATCGTGTATTTGGGACACATTCCTCCGAGTTTGAGACCAAGACACTTGCGGACTATGCTGGGTGTGTACGGAGAGATCGGGAGGATCTTCCTACAGCCTAAAGGTAAAACTACAGTCCTTTACAATAATAAACCTGTTTACTAGTCAGACAGTAACTTAATAGACATGTATACTGTCTTATTTACAGTAACAATCTGTCAAAAGTAACATTTCTGACGTTAAAATCGTTGTTTTGTGGCTTTTAGTTGTCTGTTAGCTCTGGGGTTATCTATTAATTGTTTAGTCCTCAATCTGAATACGTCTCTTATTCTTATGAAGTCTGCATTTATTTGATCAAAAATAGAGTAAACTGTAATTTTGTGAAATATTGTTACTATTTAAAAGAACTCTTTTCTATTTGAATGTATTTGAAAATGGTATTTATTCCTGTGAGGCAAAGCTGAATTTTCAGTAGCCATTACTCAAGTCTTCAGTGTCACATGAAACATTTTTATTATTATCGTTTTTGAAAACAGTTGTGCTGTTTAATGTTTTTGTGGAAAACCATTTTGGGGTACAATACTTTGGGTAAGTAAGCTTTTGTCAAGCAATTAATCAAAAGTGACAGTGAAGACATTTAGGACTACCAGTCAAAAGTTTTCAAACAGTAAGATTTTTAATGTTTTAAACGAAGTGTCTTCTGCTCACCAAACCTGTATTTATTTGATCCAAAATACAGTACTAGCAGTAATATAGTGAAATATTTTTACTATTTAAAATAACTGCTTTCTGTTTGAATATATTTTAAAATGTGATTTATTCCTGTGATCAAAGCTAAATTTTCAGCATCATTACTCTAGTCTTCAGTGTCACACAATCCTTCAGAAATCAGTCTAATATTCTGATTTGCTGTTTAAGAAACATTTATTGTTATTATCATTATTATTATCAATATTTAAAACAGTTGAGTACGTTTTTTTCAGGATTCTTTGATGAATAGAAAGATCCAAAGCCCAGCATTTATTTGAAATAAAAAGCTTTTGTAACATTATACACTATAACATTCAGTCAGTAAATAAATGAATACTTTTATTTAGCGAGGATGCTTTAAATTGATCAAAAGTGATGATAAAGACATTTATACTGTTACAAAATATTTCTATTTCAGATCAATGCTGTTCTTCTGAACTTTCTATTAATCAAAGAAAGCTGAAAAAATCTACTCGGCTGTTTTCAACATAAGAAATGTTTTTGACCAAGAATTGAAATATTAGAATGATTTCTGAAAGATCATGCATGTGACTGGAGTAATGATGCTAACAATTCAGCTTTGAAATAACAGGAATAAATTACATTTTAAAACATATTCAAATAAAAACAGTTGTATTAAATGGTACAAATATAAAAAAAATTGCACTGTTTTTGATGTACTTCGGATAAAAAAAAATGCAGGTTAGCAAAAGAGACTTCTTTAAAAACATTAAAAATCTTACTGTTCAAAAACGTTTGACTGGTAGGGTATATATTAAAAGGATTTCTGTTTAAAAGAAAATTCTGTTTTTCTATTAATCAAAGGATCCTGAAATGATGTGGCACTGAAGACTGGAGTAATGATGCTGAAAATCCCTGTACAAAAATAATACCTTTTATCAAAGTGCATGTTTCCTGTTTGTCCAACATATGACATTTTTTGTGACTCTCTTTTAGATCATTGTGTGATCAAAAAGAAAAAGAAAAAGAAGGCAGAACGTAAATTATCCACTTACACAGAAGGCTGGGTGGAGTTCAGAGACAAGCGCATCGCTAAGCGAATTGCAGCCAGTCTGCACAACACACCCATGACCCACAAGAAGAAGAGCCGCTTCGTCAGTGACCTGTGGTCTATAAAGGTACACATACTACAGATATACGACCATTTAAAAGTTTGGGGTCAGTAAGCAATTTTTTAAAGAATTTAACACTTTCATTCAAACTGATCAAAGGTGAATATTAGAATGATTTCTTAAGTATGGTGTGACACTGAAGACTGGAGTTACGATGCTGAAAATTTAAATTTACACCACAGAAATAAAGTACTTTAAAATATATTAAAATAGAAAGTGATTATTTTAAATTGTAACAATAAACTTTTCTTATACAATGTAAAATTGATCATGATGCTATTTAGTTACTTTTTTCTCTCTCTTTCATCAAGTATCTGCACAGGTTCCACTGGTGCCATCTCAACGAACGTTTGGTTTATGAGCAGACGGTGTATAGATCGCGTATGAGAACAGAAATCTCCCAGGCGAAGAAGGAGACCAACTTCTACCTGGCTAGTGTGGAAAAGAGCCAGAGGCTGGAGAACTTAAAGAAGAAGAAGGAGAAGAAGGGAGAGGTCGTCGAGCAGAAGACATGGCACTACAAACAGCGACCTACAGAAGATGAAATACAACTGAAACGGTTTAAGAACAAAAGCTTGTCTAAGAAGAACCTCCAGAAGGCACAAGAGAAGAGCAAAAACATCCAGGAACAAGCTCAGTCGAACGTTTCCCTCCTGGCCAAGATCTTCAGCAGTGGAAAGTCTTAGGATTGATATGCTGAGATGTGTATTTTTTCAACATACAATCTTTGAACAAACAAAAAGTTCTGAAAAGTTCTACTTTTCAACACACAAGATTGTTCTGATTTACTGTTTCATACATTCAAAATAAAACACTTGCACAAAAATAGCCCACCATTGTAAAATCAGTGCTTTGTTTTCCCACGAAAAGAGGCTTAGCGTCTTCTAAAAGCATAATTCATTGTTCATTCATTAAATTATGTCATTCTTATAAATCTCATGCCTGTTTGCAAAAGTAATTCTTTAATTATTTTTAGTCATTTGAACATAGAAATTGTTAATAGGTGAGTTTTTGGGACTCAAAGTAATCAGTTATGTTATTTTCATATTAATCATATTAATAAAATAGTCTTTATACATATTATCATATGTACTGAATCTCAACTTTAATTTTATTAATACAATATCAATATAAACACTGCAAAAAAGTTTTTTGTCTTGTTTTCCAGCAAAAAATATCTAAAAACAATGTTTTATCAAGAATAAAAGGCAAACAAGAAACCCAATTTCCAGACTTTATTTCTTGTTTTAAGCAAAGATTCAATTTTGAAACATTTTTCAGAAAACTAAACTAAATATTTAATGTCATTTTGTTAAAAATGTTTAGATATTTGTACTGGAAAAACTTAAAATATGGGGGGAAAATTGAAAATAATTACATTCAATGACCTCTGTGACATTTTTAGAAAAAACTAAAAGAATTTTTAAAAGATTAAATTTTGTAGATTTATTAAACAATACAATCACTCTCCAGAAAAATCCAATACAAGATATCAGAAGGTTGTGTTGTACAATTTTTTTTAAAACCATAGATCAGCAGACATGGTGTATTTAAGGGGATTTCACAGCAATACATTGTTGCAAGTGGGTTTGGTTACGGACAAAAACATCAGTTTGTCTGATTTAGTAAACAAGGCATCACAAGGCTCAGACACTGGGTATTTTAGAGCAAGTGGCTTGTTTTTTTTCCCCTTTTACCACCCTGTTTTCATGTAGACCCTACATCTGCATGTAAAATAAGACCTTTCTCATCCTAAGAACACAGATTTCTCCAGGCCATCTTCGACTTTGGTGTACTCCAGGTTGGACTTGTAGTATCGGCTTTCATAGCGTGGACTATTCCTCACATATTTCAGATATTCTGGGGTTCCAGGACAAATGACGTTGTCAGCCAACAGGACAGTGCCTTTTTTCAGCAGACCACAGTCCTGCAACATTATAAAATAAATATGTTTGTAATTTTCCATATGTTAGAATAAACATAAACAATAGTGTATTTTGGGCTTCTTACCTCGAGAAGTTTAGCATCTGGTTCATAACGATCTTTCCAGTGGTCCAAAAACACAAAATCAAAAGATTTGATTCCAAATCGTTCCTTCAGTTTGGGGATCAAGTCACCAGAGGGTCCCTCCACTACAGTAACCTTTAAAAACAAAACAGAGAAAGCGTTTTTACATTTAAAATACATCTTTAGTCGTTTTGTGTCCTCTGGATAATTTCAACTGATTTCCTATTGCACTCACCTGCAGTGGTCGAACTATTTCAAATATAGTGAATTAAGCTGCAAACTCGATCATAATGCCAACTGCTCAGACTATAACAAAAAACTATGTTAGATACATAGTTGATTTGTGAATTAAAATATGTATTTACTAACCAATGATGATGCAAAAAAATCCCCCATTGAGAAGAAATGTACAGAAATGAGTTTAACACCACTATTTCTGGAGCACATTAACAGGTGTCCTCCATGTGAGGGTGACGTGGGAGAACATGGGTGTTTTGGAGGAACATGCAAATGTCATTTGACTTTAAAACAGCACATCAGTTGTTGCATATACAGTCAAGATCGAAATTATTCATACCCCTTGCAAATTCTGACTTTTTTTTTTTTAGAAATGACACAGACGTCTCCCAGCAGATAATAAGACATTGTACAAGAGGCATCATTGAAAAAATTACTACTCATCTTTTATTTACATTTGAACAAAAAGTGGCATGTCCAGAATTATTCATACCCTTCTCAATAATCACTAGAAAAGCCTTTATTGGCTATTACATCAATCAAATGCTTCCTGTAATTGCTGAGCAGCTTTTTGCATGTCTCCACTGGTATTTTTGCCAATTCATCTTTAGCGATGAGCTCCAACTCTTTCAGGTTGGAGGGTCTCCTTGCCATCACCCTGATCTTTAGCTCCCTCCACAGATTCTCAATTGGATTTAAGTCAGGACTCTGGCAGGGACCACTGAAAATCATTATTGTTTTTGTCTGCTAACCTTTTATTCACCACTTTTGCTGTGTTTTGGGTCGTTGTCATGCTGAAAACATTTCAACGTGTCCACTGGTGCCCAAGGCCAATGATGTTGTTGTTGTTGAGAATTTTGATGTATTGCTCCTTTTTCATGGTGCTGTTTACTGTGATTAGGTTCCCTGGTCCACTGGCTGAAAAACACCCCCAAAACATTATGTTCCCACCACCATGTTTGACAGTGAGGATGGTGTTCTTAGGGTTGAAGGCTTCTCCTTTTTTACGCCAAATGTAGGCTACATCATTTTGGCCAAACAATTAAATTTTTGTTTCATCTGACCATAAAACAAAAGACCAGAAGTCGTCTTTTTTGTCCAGATGAGCATTTGCAAAGGCCAAGCAGGCTTTTGTGTGCCTTATGTGGAGAAGTGGTGTCCTCCTTGGTCTGCGTTTGTGGAACCCAGCGGTGTGCAGTGTCTGTTGGACTGTCTGCCTTGAGATGTTGCCACCAGCAGAGCCCAGAGTCGTCAGGATGGCTTTGGTGGTGATCCTTGGATCCTCTCACTATCCTCCTGGCCAGCACAGGTGTCACTTTTGGCTTCCGACCACGTCCTCTGAGATTTTTTACTGTGCGGAACGTCTTGTATTTTTTAATAATATTTTGCCCTGTAGCCACTGGAACTTCATAACATTTCGATATGGTCTTATAGCCCTTTCCTGACTTGTGAGCAGCCACAATGCGTAGCCGCAGGTCCTCAGTGAGCTCCTTTGTCTTAGCCATGACTGTCCACAAACCAACAGCAGACAGCTTCTGTTTTTCACCTGTTGAGTTGATTAAAACAGCTGTTTCTAAGGAATCAGAGTAATTAGGATGCTTTAGAACAGCTTGGACTATTTGGAATGGTATAGAACTTTGGATTTCCCCATAGACTGTGACAGTTTGCAAAGGGTATGAATAATTTTGGACATGCCACTTTTTGTTCAAATGTAAATAAAAGCGGAGAAATATTTCTTTCCACAATGATGCCTCTTGTACATCGTCTTATTATCTTTTGGGAAAAGCCTCTGTCATTTGAATAATATGAATGACTTTGAATAATTTTGGGCTTGACTGTACATACTACTCATGCTAATAATCGTAGGCAGTAAGCAATGCGGAAACATTTTATACCAAATATACACGGTAAAAAAAAAGATTATTGTTGTAAATAAAGATTTTTAAAGTATATCTTTCTACTTCTAATTTTCACCATTAATATGTACTTTATAAGTACTAATAGACAGCCAGTATGCTAGTAATATGCATGCTAATAAGCAGCTAGTTAATAGTGAAAATTGGTCCTTAATATAACGTTACCATATGTTTTAATTCATTTTTTTGTAATTATTTGTAAAATTAACTAGCAGTTTCTAAGTGAAAACTGTTATGTAAAGCCAATTTTTTAGTGTAGTCTTTGCATACCAGCTCTTTTTCTCACCTTGTCCTGAAGGCCGGCATAGGCAATGATCTGTCGAGCTACTGTGGCAAAGGCTGGGTTGAATTCAACTGTAATGAGTTTGGAGCCAGGGGACATCAGTCGAGCGATCCGAACGGTGGAGTAGCCGCAGTACGTGCCAAGCTCCAGAGCCATGCTGGGGTTAACCTCCGTCAACACTGAATCCAGTATGAGCCCTTCGGAGAGACACACAGAACTCAACCAAAGGATAACTGACGAAACTAATCAATGAGGTGGCTAATGACAGCGCCGAAATATCATTAGAGCCTTTCTGCCCCATTAGCAGCTTCATGCCATTGTTTATTCATCAGTGCCTGTTGTCACACATGAAATTGAGCTGCTAATAGGAACAAGATCACACTGATGTTTGTTGTTTGGTGTCAAATTGGGACACTAAAAAAATTCCCCTCGAATTCAAATTATGGCCATGTTTCACTAATGTCTGTTAACAGCCAACAATCAAAATATAATAACTTTGTATATGCCGCACATTAGGGGAACACATCAGAAATGAATCCATTCTCAGTCCCATAATGCATCAGTGCACGTGATTGCTGTTTTTGATTGTGGTGCATGCAATGGCTGCACATTGTGCACATGCAACTAGTGTGCATTTGTGCAGCCATGCGGAGAGCATATTGACCCAGTAGACAGGAGACTGCCACTTCTCATTCAGAACAGCCGGCTGTGAGCAGCCCTAAAGCCATTTACTCAAGAGCAGAAAAGAGCAAAAAAAAAAAAAAATTTAAGCTAATGCCGAGAAAATTAGAAAGGGAGCAGAAGAGGAAAAGGGAATAGAAAACAAGTTGCCACCTTTATCATCGCCCACATTCATGGCCCATTCTTTGTGCCGGCAGTAATAGTCAATGGCTGAGATGACGCTTTCAGGGTCTCCTTTTGTGGCGTTCTTCTGAACAGCTTTTAGCATGCGCTGTGTACATAAAAAGCAGCCATTATCAACAATGTTCCTTGGCAAAGCATTAGTTGAAAAATAAAGACACATAAGAGGAGGCCATTAATTACACTTGCTTTCAAAATGTTCTATTGTAAAATCCTGTTTACTCACGAGTCTCTTAAAAATTTATAGAAAAAAAAAAAAAAAAAAAAAAAAAAATATATATATATATATATATATATATATATATTAATTTTGATTTATTGTCTTAAAGGAGTAGTTCACTTTCAGAACAAATATGTTCATGTGTTTCTTCAATCGTAAAGAAATTATGTTTTTTGAGCAAAACTCAAGGGCACCATAGAAGTCCATTATATGGAGAGAAATCCTGAAATGTTTTCCTCAAAAACCAAATTTTCTTACAACTGAAGAAAAAAGACATCTTGGGTGACAAGGGGGTGAGTACATTAGCTGTAAATTTTTGTTCTGAAAGTGAACTACTCCTTTAATACAAAAACTGTCTGAGGAACAAAAGGAGTTTGTGGTTGGCCAAACTGAACCAGGATTTCCAGGGTAAGAATCTTGACAACATTCGTGTTTGTTCCTATCATTTCCTGGCAGGTAGGTGAAATATTAGACTAATATCGTAAATAATCCTGCTTGAATGTGTCTTTTCCACCTGTTAACTTTAGTTAGTCAAAATATTACACCCTTTCCTGCTTACTAAGTCCAGCTCTATATGATTTAACAGCTTCCACATGTTTTTATTT
Source organism: Garra rufa (assembly GCF_049309525.1). Classification (NCBI taxonomy): domain Eukaryota; kingdom Metazoa; phylum Chordata; class Actinopteri; order Cypriniformes; family Cyprinidae; genus Garra; species Garra rufa. The sequence continues at coordinate 36,984,180 of NC_133375.1, forward strand.
GTGTTTTAGACAGCATAAATGTGCAGAACAATGTATTCAGTAGTATATTAACCCTTCAATCCATGCTGATGTTTACAACCGAATATAGCCAATATGACTGTGCATCCGGGTAACTGACCAAAATTTTGAGATAAGTGCAAACTGTATTGTCTTCTTAAGGCTTAAGGCTTTACTTTTATAATACATATAATTAGGTCTAAATATTTTTGATATTTTTTGATTTAGGTACCACAAACAAAGACATCAACGCAACGTAAAAACAACAAAAACAAACATACGCAAGCACAAGGTAAAAGATCTAAACTCATCTACAGTACCTTTTTCCTGAGTAACCGGTGAGCGCCGCCATGATGGATAGTCAAGTTAAATACTGTGTGTGTGACATAATAAAATAATGTGTTCTCTTATCATTTTGTGGACAAAATCCCAAGAACTTCACCCTGAATGGGAGCTGTATAATGTTTTATGTGCCTTCATCTGTTTTTAATGCAGCTAATATTGCGTTTCATGTCATCTTTCCACTCATTAAAGTGAGTTACTGCAAAAAGGCCGTTGTTGTAACACTGCAAAGTGTTGAAAGAAACTAACGTGTGCTTTTAAAAGCAATTTTCATACTTTTATTGTATTGGCTTGGAAAATACGTTAATTTGACTAGAAACTGTAAATATCCTTCCAGTCGGCAAAAATATTGCATTCAGGAAAAAGGTAGATAATTAAACACACACATGTGTACATATACAATTAATGTGCCTACATATCTACGTTTACTCTTATTTTTTGTCCAAACATATAATTAGGGTGACCATATTTTAGTTTTCAAAAAAGAGGACATTTTGGTATCAAACTTTGTCATTTCCATACCAAAACTACATATTTTACAGTCGTCGTTATGCAGATTGATTATAAACACAGCTAAAAAAGCTTCTTACCACAGTGGCCATCCTTCACAAAACTAATATCTACCACAGTTTTATCACAGGTAGACTGCACAATGTTTCAATACAAGCATTTCAGTCAAATGGAATTTATGCAATATTTCAAACTTTTAACCCACGGGAGAAAATCTTTTTGGACTTAAAAAAATGTGTTTCCTAAATTGCACAAAAATGTCCGGAATTCGGTTTTTGCTTTCTACAGTCACCATTCATTGTTTTCTTAATCCCGCTCATGCAAACATTCTAATATTGAATATAATTTTCGCACAACAAAGTCGCTATCAATTTGCTTCGGATGCAGCTCATTTTTTTCCATGGAATTGGGATGATTTTAAAGGAGTAGTTCACTTTCAGAACAAAAATATACAGATAATGTACTCACCCCCTTTCTTTCTTCAGTCGTAAGGAAATTATGTTTTTTGAGTACAAACCCGATTCCAAAAAAGTTGGGACACTATACAAATTGCGAATAAAAACATAATGCAATGATGTGGAAGTTTCAAATTTCAATATTTTATTCAGAATACAACATGGATGACATATCAAATGTTTAAACTGAGAAAATGTATAATTTTAAGGGAAAAAATAAGTTGATTTTAAATTTCATGGCATCAACACATCTCAAAAAAGTTGGGACAAGGCCATGTGTACCACTGTGTGGAATCCCCTCTTCTTTTTATAACAGTCTGCAAACGACTGGGGACTGAGGAGACAAGTTGCTCAAGTTTAGGAATAGGAATGTTGTCCCATTCTTGTCTAATACAGGCTTCTAGTTGCTCAACTGTTTTAGGTCTTCTTTGTTGCATCTTCCTCTTTATGATGCGCCAAATGCTTTCTATGGGTGAAAGATCTGGACTGCAGGCTGGCCATTTCAGTACCCGGATCCTTCTTCTACGCAGCCATGATGTTGTAATTGATGCAGTTGGAAAAATGTTGGAAAATGCAAGGTCTTCCCTGAAAGAGATGAAGTCTGGTTGGGAGCATATGTTGTTCTAGAACTTGGATATACCTTTCAGCATTGATGGTGCCTTTCCAGATGTGTAAGCTGCCCATGCCACACGCACTCATGCAGCCCCATTACCATCACAGATGCAGGCTTCTGAACGGAGCGCTGATAACAACTTGGGTTATCCTTGTCCTCTTTAGTCCGGATGACATGGCGTCCCAGTTTTCCGAAAAGAACATCAAATTTTGATTCGTCTGACCACAGAACAGTTTTCCACTTAGCCACAGTCCATTTTAAATGAGCATTGGCCCAGAGAAAGCGCCTGCGCTTCTGGATCATGTTTAGATATGGCTTCTTTTTTGACCTATAGAGTTTTAGCTGGCAACAGCGAATGGCATGGTGGACTGTGTTCACCGACAATGTTTTCTGGAAGTATTCCTGAGCCCATGTTGTGATTTCCATTACAGTAGCATTACTGTATGCGATGCAGTGCCATCTAAGGGCCCGAAGATCACGGGCATCCAGTATGGTCTTCCGGCCTTGACCCTGACGCACAGAGATTGTTCCAGATTCTCTGAATCTTTGGATGATATTATGTACTGTAGATGATGATAACTTCAAACTCTTTGTAATTTTTCTCTGAGAAACTCCTTTCTGATATTGCTCCATTTTTCACCGCAGCATTGGGGGAATTGGTGATCCTCTGCCCATCTTGACTTGTGAGAGACACTGCCACTCTGAGAGGCTCTTTTTACACCCAATCATGTTGCCAATTGACCTAATAAGTTGCAAATTGGTCCTCCTGCTGTTCCTTATATGTACATTTAACTTTTACAGCCTCTTATTGCTACCTGTCCCAACTTTTTTGGAATGTGTAGCTCTCATGAAATCCAAAATGAGCCAATATATTTGGCATGTCATTTCAAAATGTCTCACTTTCAACATTTGATTTGTTATCTATATTCTATTCTGAATAAAATATTGAAATTTGAAACTTCCACATCATCGCTTTCTGTTTTTAATCACAATTTGTACAGTGCCCTAACTTTTTTGGAATCGGGTTTGTAAAACATTTCAGGATTTCTCTCCATATAATGGACTTCTATGGTGCCCCTGAGTTTGAGCTTCCAAAATGTAGCTTCAAAAGGCTCTAAACGATCACAGCCAAGAAAAAAAGAGTCTTATCTAGCAAAATGCTGGGTTATTTTCTGAAAAAAAAAAAACATACAATTTAAATACTTTTTAACTTCAAATGCTCATCTTGTCTAGCTCAGCAAGACGAGCGTTCGAGATTAAAAACTATATAAGTGTAAATGTTTTAAGAAAATAACCGATTGTTTGGTAGATAAGACCATTCTTCCTTGGCTGGGATCATTTAGAGCCCTTTGAAGCTGCATTTAAACTGCATTTTGGAATTTCAAACTCAGGGGCACCATAGAAGTCCATTATATGGAGAGAAATCCTGAAACGTTTTCCTCAAAAAACACCATTTTTTTAACGACTGAAGAAATAAAGACGTGAACATCTTGGATGACAAGGGGGTGAGTAAAAAAAAAAGTGCCCACCTAGGATATCTGCCAGCCCACCCTTCTATAGCCATCAAGTTCCGGCCCTGGAGCAAATCAACCCGCCGCAACAGTTGAGAATTAGCCAAAATCAGTTGAAAAATGCAGTTTTAGCAACCCTACATCCAACACGAGCTGCATCCAAAGCGATTTAAATACTCTGCATATTAATAGCGACTCTGTGATGCGCGAAAATTATATCCAACATTAGAATGTTGGCAGGAGCAGAATTAAGAAAACAGTTCCCGCGCAAAGCTTTAATACAAAAATGCACACAATGAATGGTGACTTTAGAAAGCAAAAGCCAAATCCCGGACATTTTGGTCCATTTTTTAAATCCAAAAAGAGGACATGTCCGGGAAAAAGAGGACTTATGGTCACCCTAATTTAATATTCTAAGGCCAGTTGTCACAAATTACTAATCGCAAACTTGCCCCAGGACAGGTTGTTTAAATCATTTCCTTGAATTGAATTCCAGAGTGTAAGGGAGGAGATGAATCCTCTATAACAACAACACTTTATTCAACCCAGACATGTTCTTTGGCTTTGTTAGATTCACGGAAAAACAGTATTTTCACTATATTTTTATGTTCAAAACATCATGGTAATAGCATGTTTTTTCTCCATATGGACTTTCTGGCCTTGAACATCATAAACCTGCATCAAATCCCACCAGCTTAAACCCTGCATGATATGAGGGTCACCTGAGGTCGTGATGATCCTGTCACAAAGTCAAGGACCCGCTCAAAGATGAATGCATGCCATAGAAGTGCCAGCCAGCCACTTCTCTGCATAGCTGCAGGGATGAGCCAGTGATAGAGGACGTACAGGACAGCTGCTGAACCCGCCGTCACTGCCAACAAACTCCACAGCATCCTGTGAAAGACAGACAGAGACGTTCACAAAGAGAATAAATGATTAAGGTCAGTGAAAAAAAGGCATTAACAGCAGCACAATTTACCAAGGGTGAGACTTCAAAGCAATGTCAGAAAGAGTTACGCAAAATCAGATATGGAATCAGTGTAAGCCAGGGGAAACATAGGTGAAGGTCAAAGGATAAATCTCACAAATCCGTTAAGAACAAGTTTGCTTTTCATATTTCACTCTTTAATCAAAAGTAAGAAATAATATATTGCTGATAGAAAATGAATTGTGTCTTAGAGTAATTATTTTATTTTCATTTATTTTTCTTTCAATATTTTCATGAAAATGTAAGCATAGTTTTTATTTTCAGTCATGTTTTCTATTTTATATTACATTTATTTCTTTATTAATCATAAACAGTATGAGGAAAAAAGAAAAAACAAATAACAAACAAACAAATAAAAGAAAGAAAGAAAAAACTACATGATGACCAGTTACTTACAATTCATAATGTACACGTTTAGAGATACATGAAATACCCAATATATAAAATCATGCCTTGAATATTATTAGTATAAGTATATAAAATATTGATTTACATTTTTTTTTATGTATGTGGATCAGGGTTATTATGTAAAATAGTATAACTAAAACAAAACAAAACAAAAAATTAAATTAACATAAACGTTAACTTAAATAAAATAAAATTAAACATTAAAAACCTAGCTAGTTTTGTTAGTTGCACAAAGTCCCCAGAGGCAGAATTTCTCATTTGAATGTGGCTTAACTTGGTGTACTAAAATAAATAAAAATGAAATAAAAATGACTAAAAATGATATAAACATATAAAAAACAAAAACACATTTACTAAAATGACAAATAAACATTTTATATATAAAATCCAAACTGATTCAAAATATTAATAAAAACTATAATAGTATATGAGTTATACTAAAATAACACTGTTAAAGATGTTTTATATCGATAATTCTCATTATTCTAATTAATGATTCTAATTAGATTTGCATTAACTTCATTAAGCAATGAGTGTGTAAAATATCATACCCCCCCCCCCCCCCCCAAAAAAAAAAACGGACTCCAAGCCTTTGAATGGTATAGTGTACATATGATGTTACAAAAGTTTTATATTCCAGATAAATGCTGATCTTTAGATCTTTCTATTCATCAAAGAATCCTGAAAAAAAGGGTACTCAAATGTTTAAAAATTGATGAAAATAATAATAAACAGCAAATCAGCATATTAAAATAATGACACTGAAGACTGGAGTAATGATGCTGAAAATTTAGCTTTGATCATAGGAATAAATTACATTTTAAAATATATTCAAATAGAAAACGGTTATTTTTAATTGTAAAAATATTTGTTTTTGCTGTACTTTGAATCAAATAAACGCAGGCTTGGTGAGCAGAAGATACTTATTTAAAATTAAAAAAACATTAAAAATCAAAAACTTTTGACTGGTAGTGTATATATTTAATTATGTTGATTTTAGAGCAACATACAACATGCTTTGTAATACTTATCTCAAAACTCACTGTTATTTCAATGTTGACCTTACTCCAATTCAATGCAACCCAACCTTTGGACCTAAATTATTGATTATCTCATGTGTGTTTATGACATATGGCCACACTCTATCAGCCATATTATGATGCAAGATCACATGCTAAACATATCTACAACACATGCCTAGCCATGTTTGCAAAGACATTTGAGACATTACAAATAATCACTAATATTCAGATTGGCCCCTTAAACGAAAAATGAAAAATGACACATTATAAGAAACGCGTTAAAAAAAGGGAGGATAGGGTTAAAAAACTTTAACATTCAGTGGTGTAAATGCCAAACTCTTCATCCCCCTCTCCCGTTTCAATCCAGTGGTCCTGGAAAACAGTGAAAGCTTCTTTTTCTGTGCAGTCTAAGATTTGGCCACATGCCTGGGCAAGCAAATGAATTAGCACAGCTTCATCTCCATAACTGATTTACCACTCGCATGAACAGAGTGTGCTGTATAAAGGCTTGCAAAATGATGATTCAGAAGTTTGTGTGGCTTAATGTTTATGGTTAACCTTTACCCTCATTTTCACACTTTAGTATCATATCAACTTCACCTTTTTTAGAAGATCAAATCATCATTTTAAGTGATGACCACTTGTCTGCTTTCACAGCTGTTTTTCAGACTTACACTACTTTTCAAAAGTTTTGGGTTGATAGTATTTTTAAAATGTTTAAGATGATTTACAAACCCGCACTGAAGTCTCGATCGGAATCAAATGATTTGCGATACACGGAGTCCCAACCTGAATCAAATAGTTCATGAAACTGCATTGAAGTCCCGATCTGAATCAAAAGATTTACAAACCCGCTCTGGAGTTCCGAACTGAATTAATGATTTGCGATACACAGAGTCCCGATCTGAATCAAATGATTTGCGATACACAGAGTTCAAATCTGAATCAGATGATTTGTGATATGCAGAGTCCCGATCTGAATCAAATGATTCACAAACCTGCGTTGAAGTCCCGATCTGAATCAAATGATTCACAAACCCGCTTTGAAATCCTGATCTGAATCAAATGATTCATGATACGCTTCGAAGTCCCAAACTGAATCAAATGATTGATTCCTGATCCACGCTTCGAAATCCCAATCGGAATTAAATGATTCACAATAGGGCTGGGCGATATGGCTGAAAACTATATCACGATATCAGTGTTTCATATCGGTCGATATCGATAATTATTGATTTTTTTTATGACCCATTTAAAATAAGGACCAGGAGAAAATATATTACATTCAAACATTTTTATTTTAAACTTAACCTTCCTCTGATCATAATCCCCTCATTTATTAAGACATAAATCTCAACAACCCTGGAAAACTTAAATAATTAAAATGTAAACATAAGTCTAAAGTCACAATATACACTTAATTATCTTTTAATCCTCAATTCAAACCCCATTCATTGTCGATGAAGTGAATGGTCAAGCTAATGTATGGCTCAGAAGTATGGCTTGACCACAGGTCAGAGGTTGTTGCAAAGTACTTGGCTGATAATATTTATTGCTGCACAGATTGCTGGTTGCCAGTAGCCAACGTTACTTCTTTCCCGGTACTTTAGCCTACTTTGTGTAATAACAAAAACATTTATTTCAGTGAAAAAAGTCCAAACCTTTCAACATTTTGAACAATAGGGCCCTACAATCTTTTGCTTTTTTTCAGAAATTCTTGTTTTCATTTTTCTGATAATCAAATGAAAGCAAAATCACTGATTTATTTTTTAAAATAAAAATAAAAGGAGCTTTACTGTTAAAATTAATACATAGAAGAAAAATTATATTCAGTTTAAAAAAGGTTTAATAATAATAGTATTTTTTCAACAATTAAGTGGTGACTCTTTTTTATATATTTTTTTTTATCATATATATTGTTTTATGTAAATTATTTAAATGTGAACATATAAACACCTACATTATACTGTACAGTAATACAAGACTAATATTGTTCTGTTACACGTTAAACCGCACTTTTATTTTGACAGGTTGCCGTGAAGTTTCAGTGTGTAATACAGTATGAATGATGCTAGTTTCACTAATGAAACGGTAAAACTGACAAAAAGTGACACTCACAGCAGCTTTGGAGATGTATTGGAGTTTGTCTGTTCATGTGAGATGCAAAGGCCAAAAATTAGCGCGAGCGTCACGTGTGCAGTATGCGTATAGTGAAAATAAAACGCGTCTCCTCCATTCATACATATAACGTTAGAGGCAAACGGAATATGCAGGATTCATATTGAAACGGTCTTTTTGCATTTAAGTTTTCACAGACAGTAGTCCATATCGCGATCTGAATTAATTAACAGACCAACTTTTGATTTATTGGTCCAAAAATCGACGAATTCCGCCCTATAGTAAAGTCCGTTTTTATGAATGGAGTCCGCCTTCCCGTCTGTGAGGAGACATTGTAAACGCGCGATCATGTAGAGACAGAAATCACATGCCGTCGTGTAAATAAGATAAATAACATAAGGCTATTTAGTTTGTTAATACAACAACAAGGGCCCGTTCTGTAGGAAAGATAACCTTAACTTCTATTGTGATCTGGCGCTATGAACTGAACGTTAAAGGGGGGCTGGGCGGGCCGACGAAGAATACAAAATATCGAACGTTTTATCGAACACATTTTTTATTGATATCGATCTCTTGTCTATCGCGATATATATCGTTATCGTTTTATCGCCCAGCCCTAATTCACAATACACAATACAGTCCCGGTCAAATGTTTTACGATCCACACTCCGAGGTTCTGATCTAAATCAAAAGATTTATGAACCCACTCTGGAGTCCCGATCTGAATCAAATGATTCATGATAAGTGGAGTCCCGAACTGAATTTACATTCCAAAGTCCCAATCTGAATCAAATGATTTGCGATACACATTAAAGTCCCGATCTGAATCAAATGATTTGCAATACACAGAGTCCAAATCTGAATCAGATGATTTGTGATATGCAGAGTCCCGATCTGAATCAAATGATTCACAAACCTGCGTTGAAGTCCCGATCTGAATCAACTGATTTGTGATTTACGCTCAAAGTCCCAATCTGAATCAAATGATTTGTGATTTACGCTCGAAGTCCCGATCTGAATCAAATGATTGACGTTCTACACTTCAAAGTCCTGATCTAAATCAAATGATTGATTCCTGATCCATGCTCCGAAATCCCAATCGGAATTAAATGATTCACAATACACAGAGTCGCAATCTGTATCAAATGTTTTACGATCCGCACTCCAAGGTTCAGAGATAAATCAAAAGATTTACAAACCTGCTCTGGAGTTCCGAACTGAATTAAATGATTTGCGATACACAGAGTCCCGATCTGAATCAAATGATTCACAAACCCGCACTGAAATCCCAATCTGAATCAAATGATTCACAAACCCGCTTTGAAATCCTGATCTGAATTAAATGATTCATGATCTACGCTTCAAAGTCCCGAACTGAATCAAATGATTGATTCCTGATCCACGCTTCGAAATCCCAATCGGAATTAAATGATTCACAATACACAATACAGTCCCGGTCAAATGTTTTACGATCCACACTCCGAGGTTCCGATCTAAATCAAAAGATTTACGAACCCACTCTGGAGTCCCGATCTGAATCAAATGATTCATGATAAGTGGAGTCCCGAACTGAATTTACACTCCAAAGTCCCAATCTGAATCAAATGATTTGCGATACACATTAAAGTCCCGATCTGAATCAAATGATTCACGATACACAGAGTCCTGATCTGAATCATATGATTCACGATACGCAGGGTCCTGATCTGAATCAAATGATTAAAAAAACCCACAGTGAAGTCCTGATCTGAATCAAATGACTCACAATCTCCACTCCGAAGTTTCGATCTGAATCAAAAGATTTACGAACCCACTCTGGAGTTAAATCTGGAGTTAAATAATTTACGATACTCAGAGTCCCAATCTGAATCAAATGATTCACGAAACGCTGAGTCCCGATCTGAATAAAATGATTCTTGTAACGCTGAGTCCTGATCTGAATCAAATGATTCATGATACGCTGAGTCCTGATCTGAATCAAATGATTCATGATACGCGGAGTCCCGATCTGAATCAAATGATTCATGATACGCTGAGTCCCGATCTGAATAAAATGATTCTTGTAACGCTGAGTCCCGATCTGAATCAAATGATTCATGATACGCTGAGTCCCGATCTGAATAAAATGATTCTTGTAACGCTGAGTCCTGATCTGAATCAAATGATTCATGATACGCTGAGTCCCGATCTGAATAAAATGATTCTTGTAACGCTGAGTCCTGATCTGAATCAAATGATTCATGATACGCTGAGTCCCGATCTGAATCAAATGATTCATGATACGCTGAGTCCCGATCTGAATCAAATGATTCACGATACGCTGAGTCCCGATCTGAATCAAATGATTCCCAATAAGCTGAGTCTCAATCTGAATCAAATGATTCACGATACGCTGAGTCCCGATCTGAATCAAATGATTCATGATACGCTGAGTCCTGATCTGAATCAAATGATTCATGATACGCTGAGTCCCGATCTGAATCAAATGATTCACGATACGCTGAGTCCCGATCTGAATCAAATGATTCCCAATAAGCTGAGTCTCAATCTGAATCAAATGATTCACGATACGCTGAGTCCCGATCTGAATCAAATGATTCATGATACGCTGAGTCCTGATCTGAATCAAATGATTCATGATACGCTGAGTCCCGATCTGAATCAAATGATTCCCAATAAGCTGAGTCTCAATCTGAATCAAATGATTCACGATACGCTGAGTCCCGATCTGAATCAAATGATTCACAAACCCACATTGAAGTCCCGATTCATGATACACAGAGTGACGATCTGAATCATATGATTCACGATCCGCACTCCGAAGTTATGATCTGAATCAAAAGATTACGAACCTGCTCTGAAGTTCCGAACTAAATCAAATGATTCCTGAACTACGCTCCCTATTTCAGATCTGAATATTAATTCGCAAACGGGATCGTAGTGTGGATTGCGAATCATTTAATTTGAGAAATTATGACAGAATATTTTATTCTTGGATAAACTTCTTTCCTGTAAAGAACCTTTCTTTTCAAATGTATAGAAAGTAAGTGCAATATACTGTACTAACAGTGGTTATTACAGAGCTGCCAAAATGACACTGATCCTAATACATTCCTATTAGTACAGCTCAGAATAAGAACCCTGCTTGGGCTTTCTATGCAGACACAATGGGCCGCTCATAAAGAACCCCAGGCACGATCCACTGGAGTAACATAGTGAGACGCAGTGGTGACAGTGGAAGCCTGTGCACTGTCAGAGCTTGCTTTAATTAAAGATGGTATCGCTGTGCAGACCTGCAGCTGAAAACAAAACCTCTAAAAGAACCAGACAGACGGAACGACAGAAGTGTCTCTCTTAAGCATCCAGTTTTACAGCTTCTGTCGGCTTCTCCGCACGTGCCGGTATCGACCTCGTGGCCTGCCAGAGACCTCAGGACTTTAAGCAAGACTTGAGTTCTGATTACTAGGCCACATGAATATTTAAGTCTCCTGCTTAATTATAGATTGCAGCTAGACTTTAGTAAACTGAAGTGTGTTTGTTAACACGAAAACAGCAAATTAACACATTGTGCATGGTGTGTGCGGGATGTGCGAAATCTCAATCCTGCTTATGAATAAATATTGAGGTGTGAACAATATTGGTTGATGCTGGATCATGCATGAAGTTACATAAACACAATGTGTTACGGCAAGAAAGGATTCTCACAGAATACATAATACATATGCATGCATTTCCTTGAATTTCAAAAGCCAGACAAAGAACAATCTGTTGCAATATTGTGCCAAACAACATTTCCATAATCTTACTTCCTTTTGCAGCTGTCTTCACAAACACACACAGAGACGAGCTTCCCTTTCTGTTTTACTCCGATGCCTTTATGCCTTTCTCTGACAGTCTTTCTCGCTGGCCTCTCTCTCTCTCTTTCTCTCTCTCTCCCCTCCCTCTTCTGTTTGCTCTTTCTAACCTGTTCTGCTGGTCTGCCTTGGTATGTGTTGAAAATGATGTACGACCATGGGTCACACTAGAGAGAGAGAGAGCGAGAGAGATACAAGCACACACGTGTGTAACATAAAGGCTTCCACTCATAAATACTCAGACACGCACTTACACACTGAACCTTGGCCAACTGGGCTGAGTTTTTAATCCTCCTTTAGCCAATCATGTTCTAATCTTCTCGCGCTTTCTTACACCCCCTTCCTGCCTCTCTCTCTTTCCCTTCTCTTTTCACCATTTCTCCTCCTCCTACCCTCCCCTTGCACACACTGACACATGGATAATGATGACAAAAGAGGGGCCTCAGTATCACCATTTTCCAGCATATGGAGGGAGTATAAAGCGTGGCATGCCTTCTGCAAAAAAACATGCTTAATGCAATACTAAATATATATAATTCTGAAAATATGAATATGAAAATAGGCTAAAATGTACATTATAAGTTGATACTTAGAAAAAAAAAAGTTACTAATATTGACTGATATTGGATTATTAATAACGCATTTCCCGAAAATTTTAATTACCTTTACAATCATCTGAAATTAACTTAAATTTAATAACACTATTAAATGTAAACTTTTTATATTAAATTTATATTACATATGCAAATATTTGGGCAAATAAATATGTATACATAACTATTAGTTTGCTGTATATAATTATTTAATTATTGCTTTATAAATTTTAATTACTGAGACAAAATATTACAAAATGATATAGTATTTTAGTAATAAGTCTAAAACAAAAATAGATTATTAACAATTATCAGCTAATATTGGAGACATTAATTTTTTTATATTGACTGTGTGTGTTACAATTATGAGCCAAAATCAGTCTGAATTAATATGGTCTGATATTGTATCTTAAAAACAGCTTGAAATTTATATGTAAAATATTTTTGTACCAGATTTTAAATTTAGTCAATATTACAAATTATATAGTATTTTTCTAATGTAAAAAAACAAAACATACATAATATTGACTGATATTGTATAATTAGTGCATTTCCCTAAAATCAATCTGAATTACCTTTACAAAAATCTAAAATGAACTTGAATTTAATAATATTAAATGTAATTTTAACAAATGTATATTCTTTATGCAACTATTTTTAGCAAATATATGTATACAACCATTTTTTGCTTTATATTTTTTATTATTTAGACAAATTAACATTAAATATTTACATACATATATACAGACACAGTAGGTTCATACTGTTACAATTATGAGCCAAAAATCAGTCTAAATTATTAATGCTGACTGATATTTGTCACACACAGAAGGAGGCAGAGACATGGGTAAGTATGAAACCAGAGTAATATGTTTATTGACAATGATGATATGGCAGATGGCAAATATGTAGCTGTAAAGTAGTCTTATCTGAACAGTCCTTGTGAATATCAGGTGGAGGAATCCAGGAGAGCTGGCCGGAGAAACAGTTCATGGGAACGCAAGATGGGTCTGGCAGGAACACAGGGCATGTGCACCGTAGACCAGACAAAGTGTTAGTGAACAGGCCGGGTATATATAGGGTGATGGTAATTGGGATCAGGTGAGTAATTAGTAATCAGGTGAGTTGGAACGGATGGTGGTGTGGTTTGAAGGGGTGACTGAGGTAAATGCCTGACAATATTGTACATTCAATTGTACAATAATTGTATAATAATTTTTTAATCTTAAAAACAGTTTTAAATTTAAACGTAAAACCATTTTGTACTATATTTTTAATTATTTAGACAAAATGTTTAACAATGAATTATATTTTTTCTAAATAAGTAAAAATTCTAAAAGTCTAAAACAAAATTAAATTAATATAAACAATTATCAGCTAATATTGGATCCATTTTATTTATTTAATTTAATTTTTTTATATTGACTGATATTGGATATTTAATTGTGCATGGTCTTTTAGTCATTTTTTCATTTAAATGACTGTACCATCATTTAACATTCACTTACATTTAAATTTAATAACACTATTACATATATGTGACCCTGGACCACAAAACCAGTTATAAGTAGCACAGGTATATTTGTAGCAATAGCCAAAAATACATTTTATGGGTCAAAAGTATGTTCTTGATTAGTAATACGCATTTCATTCAATTTAATATTCAACTTAATTTGGACAACTTTAAAGGTGATTTTCTCAATATTTAGAATTTATTTGCACCCTCAGATTTCAGATTTTCAAATAGTTGTATCTCGGCAAAATATTGTCCTAAATTGTCCAAACAAACCAGACATTAGGAAGCTTATTTATTCAGCTTTAGTATATATCTTAAGTAAATTAATTAATCATATTTAAGTAATTAAAGATTAAATTAATTACATTAAATTAAAATCAATAAATTATATTGTATGTTGGTACTGTTAGAAATCTTAGCCAAAATCAGTCTAAATGTATTAATATTGACTGATATTGTACATTTAATTGTGCATCCATTTTAAAAACAGCTTGAAATTCAAATGTAAAACCATTTTGTTACATGAAACATTGGGAGCACAATGTTCTAAAACCACATAAATATACACATGAGAAATTATTGTTCATTTTACATTGCTGATAAAACCAGAGATTCATACAAACACATTACATGAGCTCTGCATGTGGCTTATGAAAAAACAGAGAAAGAGAAGGAGAAAGGAAGCAAGAGGTTACAGATCCCAAGTGTATTCTCCTTAGTACATGTCATTCCCAATCTAAATCATCCACACACACAAACATAATGATACTTCCAGTCGGTGCATCCACATACACAGGTCCGTGCTGGCGCTCTGTTGTTCTGTGTTGTGTTTCTGTGAGCCTCTAATGCTGCATAATAGTGTTGCTCTCAACATGTTAAGCACTTGAATTGTGAATGTACTAATGAATGCAGCACATTACAGCATGCGTCAATGGGTTTGCCTTTTAGGTTTGCATCAGCCACTTAACTCCTCTTATCTGCATTATTGTTCTCCAGCGTAAATGAAACCTTAATAGCATGCTTATTTCTAATTAAAGCACAATCATATGTGGTCATCCTCAAGTAATAAGCATGGCATGTTGAAAGTCACCTGACCTGGCTGAACAGTGGCAACTGGTGGCTGAAAAAGGCATTTTCAGAAGTGCTCTCTTAATCAAGACAAGGTCGAACATACATGTGTGCCCTTGCCTGTGGTTAGTGTTACACATAATTAAGAGCCACTGAAAAATAACAAAAATAACACGCTTGGTGCTGTATGGATAAAAAAAGGTATAACCTTACGGTATATGAAACTCAAATGCTCATTTATGTTGCATTTTGTGTATGCAAACTTGCATTTTTTTATTTTCGGCACCAACATGCAATGCTTTTAATTTTAAGGTCAAGTCGTGTATGCGAAAAATACTAACCTGGTAAAATTCCCAGCATTCAGTTTCTCCCCTGGTGAAGTAAATTGTTGGGAACTATTAAAGGAACAAAAGAAATGTTCATTTGCACCCAAGGCACATTGACGCAACCCCCATACAGTGGGTTTCCAAGACTAAAGTAACTGCTAGGGGCTCTGATGCATGCCAGAGTGATGACTCATTGTGGGGCTCCACTGCTCTGCATCACACACACACACACACACACACACACACACACACACACACACACACACACACACACACACACACACACACACACACACACACTTCAGGTTAGGTTTCCCCCAGCTTTCCTAAACCATCCTGTTTAATTATCATATAAATCAATTCTGTCACTGCAATTATGAATCAGGCTGGATATCCAAAACACAATGCTCTAATAAGGTTACATGTGCTCAAAGTAGAAATGGCAAGATACGCTGAAATGTTAATTTAGGTTTTATTCCAAATGGATTGAATTTCATTATTTTTAATATTTTTAAAAGTGAATTTTTATATAAATATATATGAACGTGTGTAATAAATAGAAATAAATGTGTAAATTATATATTATTAAATTTATTGCTAAATATATATGTACCATAAAGTTTTTGATTTTGATGTTTTTATTTATTTTGGGTGGATTTACTTTTTTTAAATTATTTATTGGAAATACATTTTTTTTAATATTTGTGTATATATTATTATAGCACAGCATAGTTTATATTACATACAGAAATTAAAAAATATACATCTTTTAAAATGCATGAATAACAGTATACAAAACATTACAAAAAAATTATGATTTATTATTTAGATATATTTAAAAGTAGAAATTCAGAGTAGAAATAGCAAGATACACTGAAAATTTAATGTAGGTTTTTTTTAAACAGATTGGATTTTATTATTTTAAATATTTTTGTATAAAATATTTTTTTGAATATTTGTGTACATATTATTATAGCATAGCATAGTTTATATTGTGTAAACAAATTAAGAAAAAAATGCCTGAATAACAGTATACAAACCATTCTAAAAAAATTATGATTTATTATTTTGATAGATTTAGAAATTAGAAATTTAAAATGGATTGAATTTCATTATTTAAAATTTTTTGTATATTTTTAAACGTGAAAAAAAAAATATATATATATATAAATATATATATACATTTATTAATTACATATACTTAAGTACGTAAGAATATGTATCATAAAGAATTTTATTTATATGTTTTTGGGGGGTTTCCAGGTAGATTTAAGGTTTTTAATTATTTATTAAAAATATTTTATTATTATTATTAAAATATTATTATTATTATTATTATTATTATTATTATTATTATTATTATTATTATTGTTAATATTATAACATTTATTAGTATATTATTTACATTGTTTTTGGGGGGTTTCCAGGCAGATTTAATGTTAATTATTTACTCATTATATATATATATATTTTAAAAATAAATATTTTAAAATGTCTGAATACCAAATAATAAATTATTATTTATCATAGATAGATAGATAGATAGATAGATAGATAGATAGATAGATAGATAGATAGATAGATAGATAGATAGATAGATAGATAGATAGATCTAAATTTCGGTATACAAACCATTCTAATAGAATGATACACTCATAAAGCTATTTCTTAAGCTAGGGTGGAACAAAGTAGATGTACATTGAGCAGCTTTTTAACTGCTAAACCTAATCCTATTACAAGCTACTGCAATTTAACGTAATTTCGTCAACAAATAATATGTGAAATATGTAACAGCTCAGCATGACATACAGTGGCTCACAGCATTCTGCAATTGGCACTGCACTGCCACTGCCTCTCCCCTGCGCATTCCGCCTGAATGGTACAGTCTGACTTCCTCGAATGGAATTCGGGTCAGCCCACTATGCGCCAGTTTAATTTATTAGGGGTAGACGGTTTTGCTTCATAACCAAATTTAACGACTGTAGGTATGCATAATGTACTAAATCAACCTAATAAGGAAGATGTCATAATAAAACATAGATTTGTCATAAAAGCGTATTAATTACACAAGTATTTGCTCAATGACATAATGACACGTTCCCCAACCTATCCAATGAGTCCTGGTGGTGGAGTGAGTGACTCCTGAATCTATTCGCAGCTGCTCTGTCGCTTCCATGATCCACTCCAGTCCGGATTTGGCAAGGAAAGGAACAGCTGCTGTAACGTTTTAGCAATTTCAGGAGAGAAGGAGCAAGTAGTGAGACATGCGGGGTCTAGATGAGTCGCTCCAGCAGCACTGGAGACCGGACGAGCAGCAGCAGCGGCACTAGAGGATCATGGCCGAGGACTATTGGGAGCGCTCGGCGGCTTTGGGATATTATTACTGCTATTAAGATTACACGAGCAACACACACTCACTTACACAAGCACACACGGATCTCAACTCCACGGGTAAGAAAACCATCCCGAATATTGTACTGTCCCACTCTGATATTTCATCCTAAAGTGGAAAAAGCATCATAACGTGACGGGAAAAGTAAATTTAGGCCGTTTTTGTGTGAGTTAATTCGAGCCGGACAGTCTGTGTGTGTGATATCCTGCTTGGGTCGGTCGGGCTCTCTGAATGAAAACCGAGAGATTGTTTTATGTTATATGCGAATGGACCATAGGAAAACTAGAATGGAAGAGTAAAAACAAAAAGGTATCATTCTCGCATTCCTCTACAACGGCCGTTTAATGCTGGTCTTTAAAGCCAGCTAACTAGCTAACCTGGCTAGCATGTTTATGTGTGTTTACTGTGGATTAGTCGGCAATCTGGCTGTAATCAATGATTAATTTCATTATTCTTACTTATTTATTAATTGTGCTGTTCTGAAGGAGTCTTGAGTGTGTTATTCAGTCATGTTGTGCTTTCTAATAATGTCATCAGCATGTGTTTATTAAAGGTGTATGCTCATTTTGAGCAATTTTGTTTAACATTTATAACATTAAACATATTATCAAAGCTAATATTTAATTAGAAAGAGGAAATATTATATATTAATGCTATGTCGTATTTTACGCTGGCATTGGCATCTAGTGATGACAGCATAACGTCACTCATTCAAAACATGATGGGTGTTATGTAAGTCTACCTCATAGTTGTGAATCTGTAGTATTGAATTCATGTTATCTAGGGGTGTAACTACTTGAATACATATCTAGCATAAAAAGGCTATAATGGTCCGTCCAGCTCACATTGATTTCCCAGCAGGTGAAACCCCATTTGCTGCAAGTTAAACTGATGGAATGGGGAAGGAGGAAGAGCGATCCAGTCTGACTCGAATCAAAACTTGTGTGAGATGCAGTAATGAAGTCTTACCCCTTAAAGGCTCAGTTCTGCTCAGATGGAGGAGCGTGTTTGACAGTTGCCGGACTGATTCAGAATGGCACGTTGGAGGCGTGGGTGCATGTTGAGTGGGTTGGTTCGTGGGATATTATCATTAGACAGATGGTTTAAGAGTCTTTGACTTTGCTTTACTCTCCTAAATAGCCTTACACTGTTGTTGCATGAATAATTTTGATGCTTTGGTTAAATTGCGTTCGTCAGCCCAAATTTAAGTGGTGGTTTCCATTGATTGCTTATTTAAGAGAATTAGGGAAAGCACTTGACCTTTGACTTCCATGTTGAAAGTAATTGGCTTCGAGGCAGGGGTAGAATAATTCCAGAGGAACATGCGTTGCTCGCAGAATTGGTTTGTAGTCATTTTTAAGGTTTATTTTTTAGTCATGGATGGATAAATAAACTGACCGATAAACACCTCTTTGCTACAAATATACCAACATATATTTTTTTATTAAGTTGCATTGTGTAATCAGCATTATTCTGACTTTCTCTTTTGGTTTCAGTATCCTCATCAGTCATTAAAAAACCCATATTGGTCAATCATCGGCATATTTCGCTTATGTGATCTTGTTTTTAATGTTCTAGGCTGTATTTCTTTTAATACATAGCCTCAAAATACCTTCATCCCATTACCTGCTTATAATTTTCTGAAATATTTCTAGAATAATAATGAAAATTTTATTTATACAGCACCTGAAACAAAAATACTATAATTACTATATGATTACAGGTGAAACACACTATTTATTGATAATAAAAGATAAAATCAATGTACATGAAATGCATAACAACAAGTTAAATTGAAACCTGTCATAGAATTCATTTGAAAAATAATTTGCTAGCTAAAAGTAAACTGCCTTAATTAGCCCACTTTTTAATGACAAGAAAATACAAAATTATATGTATATGTAAAATGCATAACAAAAATGGAAATTAAAACCAAATAATGATAAATGACAACATAATACATAGAATTTACTAGAGAAATAATTTGCTAGTTGAAAGCTGAAATTGGGAAAATAAATAAATAAAGGTTTTTAGCTTTAATGACAAGAAAACATAAAACATATAGATAGTTAAAAGCTAAAATTTAAAATAAATAAGTAAAAAAATGAATAATAATTAACTAAATAAACATTTTTAGCTTTAATGACAATAAAATATAAAATTGGAAATAATTTGCTAGATAAAAGCTAACATTTAAATAAATAAATAAATAATATTGATTAAAGGTTTTTAGCTTTAATGATAAGAAAATATAATATTAATATACATATAACGTGCTTAACAAAAATGGACATTAAAACCAAATGATAATAAATGACAACATAATACATAGAAATAATTTACCATAAATAACTTGCTAGTTAAAAGCTACAATAATTAATAAAATAAATAGATAAATGTTTTTAGCTTTCTTTTAGAAAGATAGCAACTTACTTAACATCTACTGTGTATTCCATAACTTTGAGGTATTGATAAAACGTGCGTCTTCGACTTTCTTTCGAATATATAAAATGCATTACAAAAATGGAATTTAAAACCAAATAATAGTAACATAAATACATAGAAACATAATAAACATAATACATAGAATTTCATAGCTTTCTTTTACAAATATAGCAACTTAATATTAATTGAAAGCGTATTCCAAAGCTTTGAGGCATAATTGATAGAGCCTGCATCCTCTGCTTTCTTTCGACTTCTGTAATCGTCTTCATTATTGCTGTATTTCAAAATCTGAGAGCCCATAATGCCTCAATGAATAACAGCGTCCAATTAAAAAGTTAGTTCTGGCATGTGTCACCAGCATAATAATATTGATGAAGTGCAGCACCTTTTCTTCCACGTTTCCGGCGCCACAGAGAAATGACAGCAACACAAACACATTTGCGCTCAGAGGCTGGTTGATGTAGTGCTGTCTGGACCTGGTGTTCCAGAATCAGTCTCCATGAAGGTCACCCCCGTCGGGGTGTCACCTTGTGTTTGGATGCATGTCAGTCTGGGATATTGGGGGCCTGTGGCCAGCATAGATTGGTGCTTTGTTTAACTCTCTTGCATACGATCAAATTAAAGATGTTTTTTGCTGCACGGCTGGGCAGGTTTGTAAACTCATCCACACGGACGAAGACCAAGCTGTCACTGTCAGTCTTCCCGAACCCCATGAAGCTTTTATTGACCTATGGAGTGGATAAATGAGCCTGAGTCTGCGGCGTATCGATGCAGGTCAGTTAAAGCAACACTTTGGCTCTGAAACCGAACCCTGCCAGTCTGTTTGCAGGGTGGTTGACGGTCCTCTGTTAGCTAGCTGTTGTCCAGTATGCTGTTTTGATGGTCGACGGCTGCAGGCAGTAATGAAACGAGATAGAAAGAGTCTTAAAGAGTCATCAACCCTGATTAAGTAGCACTAAGACGTTGCCGAGAGCTGAAAACGGCCCTTAACCCAGTGTAGACCGCCTCTGGGGCCACAATCACTCATCAGGTCATGAATGAAGCCACTGTATAGCGAAAATGGTGGAGGGTAAATAGGTTAAGCTTATGTATATATAACTGTGTCTTGTTTGTCTTTTGATTAGGTAATGACTCGATTCATCTTGGCGCCGAGCAGCTGATTTGCGCTGCTTTGTCAGCCATTCAACCCAGTGCACATGGCTGATTGTTTTTCACAATGCAAAACATGATGAATATTATGCAAAGTGTCCTTTAACAGAGTTTCTCCTCTGAGCTGGTTGTCACTTTGGTTTACTGTAAACAAAAGCAAGGGTTTGTGGATTGTCCTGTATTTCCTGTTGATTGTCTGATTCAGGAGATCTGATTTGAGGCAGCTTGAAATTATGGGTTAGATAAATAAAGGACGCTTCAGATGCCTTGCCTTGATTGCCATTGGATCTGCCCTCATTTAGTTGCTCCTCTTTTCAACTTTCCGTAATTTTTGTCATCTTGGGTTTCAGGCGTGTGTTTCCTTGCTTCCCCCTCAGGGGGGAAAGGAAACACCACTCTCGCTATTTCAAGTATTTCAACTATTCATAGTATTTTTGGTGTTAACCTTCCAACGGTTTGCCTTGGAGTTCCTTAAAACCCTCTTTTCGTTATTGTGATTACCTTTTTCATCACTTGCACGATCCCAAACCTCATGCATTCTCCTTAATGTGCTTTTAAACCCCTTAAACTTGGATTTTACATTTATTTATCACCTTGAAATACTGTTTTGATATTATTTTCTTGTCTTAAATGTCTTTTTGACAAATTAAGACTGTGAAGATGTTCAGACAACTTCTATATAGGGCTTGCACGATGTTGTGATGCGCGTTTAGTCAATGAAGCCTGTACTTTGATTAGTAGTAAATCTCCATCACGTGCGTTCAGCTGCGTTCAGCTGGAGCCACTGACAAGCTACGCCAAATCGTGCTCAAAATCGAATGCGATTTTGAGCGCGATTTGGCGTAGCTTGTCAGTGATTTACGTCTCTGTGTATTAATTGCCGCTCCAGCTGAACGCACATGATGGAGATTTACTACTAATCAAAATACCGGCTTCATTGACTAAACGCGCCTCACAAAATCGTGCGATTAATCGTGCAGCCCTACTTCTATATTGAATCTGCAAGCAATATTTCTAAAGAACATGCGGTCCGTTACTTGTTTAACATGTTAAATCTCTCTTAGCATGGAGTACGATATCTATCTGCACACTGCACAGGAAACAAGTGTTTGAAAGCTTGTGCCTGAGTGGAATTCCGCTCCCAGGCAACTTGTTAGTGGGTCACATTAAGTCCAAAGACCCAAAGCTTGGATTTGCAGTCTAGATTGTTGCTCATCTTTGTGCCAAAGCATGTGATTAGTTTAAGAAAAGGCAAAACCTTCTGGCATTTTGGCTATTCCTAAAGAGAAGACCCTGTGTTCCCCATAAGCACTGAGGATAACTTTGTTTTTTTTTTCCTTGTTTAGGATGTGTGTTGAATGGAATACAGTGTGTATATATACTTGTTTTTTTAATATATAACATGTAGTATTGTAATATATTAAAACTTCAATGTAATAAATGTGACCCTGGACCACAAAACCATAGGGTTGTAAGGGTCAATTTTTTGAAATGGAGATTTACAGAATCCGAAAGCTGAATAAATAAGCTTTCCATTGATGTGTGGTTTGTTAGGACAATATTTGGCTAAGATACAACTATTTGCAAATCTGTAATCTGAGGGTGCAAAAAAACAAAATACAAGTTGTCCAAATGAAGTTCTTAGGAATATTTACTGTTGGGAATTTAGAAAATATCTTCATGGAACATGATCTTTACTTAATATCCTAATGATTTTTGGTATAAAAGAAAAATCAATAATTTTGACCCATATTGGATATTGCTGCTACAAATATACCTGTGCTACTTTACAGGGGTCACATATAATAAGTATCTTATGCAGTTTATTTAGTTTTTTTTCCCCTATTCCTAATACCTTAAATAATTTTAATATATTCTCTAATTCTATAATAAATTATTTAAAAAATGCATTTTAAATCAAATGTATGTATTCTTTTTTTTTTTCAGGTGGCTTACAAGTTTTCTCGTTAGCCTACAGTACTAATACTAATACTGTATCTTAGCCAAAAACAGTTTTTTTTTTCTGTTTTAATTTTTCTGGATTCAGTTTTTTTCTTCAGTTTAAATGGCTATAATTTAAAAAAAATATTGATCGAAAAGCATTTTTTTTTTAAAAATCTCAAATTCTGTTGTATTTTTTTACCAAATTATGTATTTTCCATTAATTTTCGAGATTCCTATTTTTCAATGTTAGTGGCTACATTAAACAAAAATAGTAATCAAAAAGCTTGTCTACTTAATCGAAGTCTACACAATTTAACAGCAGTTTATTAAAAGTTTAACAAAAATTGCATTTTTAAGGCCCTATGAAATTTTGAAGTTTTTTTTTCTCTAATTCAGTTTTATTTGTACCAAAGTATGTGTTTTCCAATCATTTTCTGGATTCCTATTTTTCCATTCTAGTGGATACATAAAAAAGTAGTAATCAAAAAGCATGTATATTTATTTGAAATTATGAAACTTACACAATTTAAAAAGTTTAGCAAAAATTGCATTTTTAATGCCCTTTTTTTAATTGCAAATTCAGTTTTATTTTTAACAAATTGTGTTTTCCTATCATTTTCTGGATTTCATTATAATTTTCATTAATTGTATTAGTTTCATTAATTTTATTCAGAAATATTTACCATATTGGTAAATATTTTCTGGTAAATATTCCTTAAAAAATAATGTTTTAATAATTTTATTAATAGTAGTCCTAGTACTATCATTACATTAAGTAATATATTTCCGTCAACTGTTAAACTGAACTTTTATTTTGACAGGTTGCTGTGAAGACCTTTATTTTTTGTTTGTACATGATATGACGATCGTTTTTTTTTTTTTTTTTATTAAAGAAATGGTAAAATGCTCATAAAGTGACTCTCAGAGCAGTTGTAGAAGTTATGTTTATGTGTTCATGTACTCATATTGAGGCGGCAGAGCGGCACATGCGTTTCAGTATGCGTATAGTAAACGAAACACACGTCTGCACATCATTCACACAGTGACACACAGAACATGCAGGATTCATATTTAAATAGTATTTTGCAGCTTAAGTCACAGACCCAAAGTGTTTTGTTTTAAGTGTACAAAATTTGGCAATTCGTGACATTCCACGCTATACAGTAAATTCTATTTTTTTTTTACAGAATTCCGCAGTCTTTTTCTGAAACCTTAGGGCCCTACAGTACATATTGTTATGCATATAGAGAAGTTGCTAAAGTACCAGTATTTATTTGTGCTATTTATTATTTGTAGCTACCATTACTGCCTAACCGGAAAGGCTCTTTTAATTACACTGTGTGAGTGAAGGAGTAGTTCTTAATGGTTTATATCACATCCAATTCTGTTGTCATATTGCAAATGGAAGGTCAAGTCGAGTGCAGTGCATTGTGGTATCTCACTCACTGTGCTTTGGTTGTGTGCTGCACATCTAGTAGGTCTTCTGGGTCTTTTGCAAAAAAGTATGAGTAATGGGCTGTTCTCAACAAATCCATAATCTCTTACTGTTCTCTGAATTTCACTGAACTGACATGAATGTTCTGTGATCATTAACATGTGTTTCTCTCTGCACATACTCTCATTTAATGGCTATGTTGTTGCAATTATTACTCTGTTTGCGCCTCTCCGAGAGCCTCCCACTTGGATTCTGTGCATTTCCGGCCTAAATACACATGATTCCGCAGCATCTGCAATCCTTTAAGCGCTTGATTTATAAATGAAAACAATCACACTTAGAATGATGAGTGTCAAAACACTGTTGCTAATCATCACTTATGTGTGCAATTACAGTTGGCTGTGTGATTTGTTTATTTTAGGTGTGATCTCTCACCGTGAACCTCTTCCAGTTACTGTCTCTCGCTTTGATGTCCACTCCGTGGAGCGCCATGCGCTCAAATAACGTTCCGTGTTTGTGAAATAAGCAGACTTGTCCTCTGAATCACCTCTCTGCTCTATGTTTGTCTTAACACATCATTTTAAGCTAATATTTATCCCGGAATATATTAACACATTCCATTAGAGTCTTAAGAGGATGGCGTCCTTGAAAATGCTTGACTTTGCTGTCTCTGGTTATCACAGAAGATATCAAATGATTCAGGAAGCAGTGTGTAACAATCTGCGTATGCATTTGTGTGTCTCCGACAGGGCGGTTGAACAGTGGCAGCCCCTCCACCCCCCTCATCTCGGCCCCCCATACCCCCACTGATGGACCGCATGAGGAAGATCAAACGGCAGCTGTCCCTGACGCTGCGAGGGGGTAACAGCGGGGACAAAACCTTGAGTGAGACCATCAGCTCTCAGGACACAGGAGCACACAGCGATTCCGGTATGGTAACGTTCACTTTTTTCTTTGCAACGCAAATACAACGCAGATGCCGTCGGTGTACAGTGGTTTATCTAACCAAACATGGATGCAATTGCATTTGACCAGTCAAGCATAGAAAAGTGCCCATTAGGCCTGCACGATTTGGAGTAAAAATTTAATTCCATTTTTCCCCCTGATAAAATTGGGTTTGAAATGTTTACCAAATAAAAATAATCTACAATAATAATAATAATAATAATAATAATAATAATAGTAATAATAATGATAATAAATAATAAATTTATTATTATTATTATTATTATTATTAAATATAAACCAGTAAAAATGTGATCAGTCTGCATTAGTACTGCATAATTTAGAGGAAAAATGTAATTGCAACCCCCCTCCCTTATGCGATTTGGTTTGAGGTTTGAAATATTTACTAAATAATAATAATAATCAACATTAATAATAATAAAAATATAAAATAAAATATAAACATTACTGAATGATAGTAATTAATAATAACATTTTTATTACTATCGCTAATATTAAAAGAGAAAAAAATAAACACTAAATGTGTAATTGAATAATTTAAAAAAATAAAACATTTACTAATGTAAGTAATTAATAATATTGTTGTTGTTGTTATAATTATATATATATATATATATATATATATATATATATATATATATATATATATATGTATATGTATATATATATATATATATATGTGTGTGTGTGTAATAATTTAGAAAAATCTATTGTAATAATATTTATTTTATTATTGGGATTATTAATACCAATACAAACTTAATGAAAGTAATTAATAATATTTATTACTGTTATTCTTAAATAAAATATAAATAATAAATAAATAATTTAATCATTTTAAATTAGATAAATGTACTAATGAAAGTTATATTATTATTAAATAAAATGAAAAATAAATGAAAACGAAACAGTTAAATAATTTTTATTTTTTAATATTTATTGTTTTTGTTTTATATTGCTATTATAAAATAAAAGACGAAAAAAAATTAAAAAACGAAATAAATCATTTAATTTTGAAATGGAAAAATTCACTAATGAAAGGAATTAATATTTATTATTATAATTGTTATTCTTAAATAAAATTTTAAAAGTAGTAATAAGATTTTTATTTTGCATTACAACTGTAAAATTACAATACTTGTGTTAATTTTCTTTCTTCATTTCCAAATGTTAAATCATCAAGCTTCTATTTTGACGGTAAACCGAATAGAGCTCTTAAGGGAACATTTCACCAAAAAAAAAAAGTACCTAAATGAGTGTCTTTCATCTGTTGAACAGCAACAGAATAGATATTTTGAAGAATGCTGACAAACAAACAGTTGATGGTAGCCATTGACTTCCATACCGTTTGGTTACCAGCATTTTTCCCCAAAAAATTGTGTGTGTGATTACCGAATTTTTGTTTTTTAGGTGAGCAATCTCTTTTAAGCATGTCTTTTTTTTTTTGTGATAAACGCAAGTATATGAAGAATGATACATTAAAGTGACCTAAATCTGAAGCAGAAGTGGAATTTGTGTTGAGCAGCATTTATTGCGAACCGAGCTGCTCTAAAACGCTACGAACACCTGTGGATAATGAGCCACTTTCGTGTAAGAATGCAGTGCCTATATTTATTAAATTAAATCACAGTTTGATAATCGCACTAAGCCATATCACAGTTTCATTTTGATTAATCATGCAGCCCTAATGCCCAAGAAGAATTGCATTATTAGCTTATCAGTAAACCTGCACGGAATCTGTATCCGCAGAATTCCGCAGAACTCAAATGCCATCTCGTCATGCATAAAATTCTTCTCTGTGTGATTGTTTATTAAATATTTAGGTTATAATGCTACATTTAACACATCATGTTTATCTCCATTCCGCTATTTTTTTTACAAAGGCAGTTGATGTAGAAAATGTACAAACTTGGCTGACTTATCTTTTTAATGATGACTAATCAGACTTAGTGTGGTTAAGCATATCTAACCAAACATTACAACGTAATTACGTTTCATCTCTAGGTCGTCCCAGTCATTCTTTCCCGATATTTGGACGTGCATGAAAACTCTGTGGCATGCAATATTTCAGACGCTCATAACCAGTGTGTGTGTGTGTGTGTGTGTGTGTGTGTGTGTGAGAGAGCATTCTTACCGGAGGGGATAAAAACAGCTCAAATTCAGCGCCATCTGTACAATCTGTTCCAGGGTTTTTATATAATGGCAGCCAGAAAGTTGCCAGAATTGTTGCTAATGACAAGACTTCAAAATGAGCATTTAGTCTGTCAACAGACCACTTTAAGTGCTGTAATTCTCAGCATGTTGAGTGTAAAATACGTAGTTTTAGTTAAATAGCCAATTTCCTCTTTGTTTATGGATTAATGTGTGGCTTTTACATCAGCTATGCTGTAAATTTGGAACTTTAGTTCTTTAGTTAGAGTAGCTATGAATTTTAACTTTACAGCAGTGTTTCCTGTCTCCGTTTAGCTAAGGTCCTGTATTTGAATTATACTTTGCCTCAGTTGTGAGCTTGCCATCTGAAATGCGACAATACAAAGACAAAAATAGCGTATCTTTTTTGTGTGTTTTCTTGACTGATAGCATGCAACAGAAAAATCTTTTAATTTATGACCAAATGACATGAATTTATTTGATGGTGTGTATTTAAGATGCTCTGTACAAAGGAGTTTTGTTATGAATGTTATTTTATAGCGATTCAGTAAAAATGTTACAAGGAATAGAGTTCTATGTCTGATTTTTATGTCTGATTTACAGACATAAAATTTCTCTTAAAGGGACGGTTCACCCTAAAATAAAAATTCTGCCTTCCTGACTGTCTGCTTTGCAACATAAAGAAAGATATTTTGAGGAATATCTCTATTTTTTGTTATTTTTAGTATTCTTTGATGAATAGAAAGATCCAAAGATCAGCATTTATCTGAAATAAAAAGCTTTTGTAACATTATACACTATACCATTGAAAAACGGTATGTTTTGTTTTGTTTTTTCTGGAAAAAGAAACTATAGAAATTAATACTTTTATTGAGCAAGGATGCTTTAAATTGATCAAAGGTGATGATGGACATTTATAATGTTGCAACAGATATCTATTTCAGATAAATGCTGTTCTTCTATACGTTCTGTTATTTCTATTTTTTCATTCTAACTTTCTATTCATCAAAGAAACCTAAAAAAAATCTGCTCAGCTGTTTTCAACATAATAATAATAAATGTTTTTAAAAAGCAAATCAGAATATTAGAATGATTTCTGAAGGATTATGTGACTGGAGTAATGATACTGAAAATTCAGCTTTAAAATCACAGATAAATTACATTTTAAAATATATTAGAAAAATGTTACTTTAAATAGTAAAAAATATTTCAAAATGTTTTGAAGATTTTCTGTTTTTGCTGTAGTTTAAGTAAAATAAATGCAGGCTTGGTGAGCCGAAGAGGCTTCTTTAAAAAGCATTAAAAAATCTTAACGTTTGACTAATAATGTATTTTCAAGATGCACAAAACAATTTTGATAGATGTTATTTGAGTTCATTTTAAGGAATGTAACAGAAATAGTGTTTTGTTTAGAAAAACTGAATTCTATAACTGATTTACAAACATAACATTTCTTTTAACAGGATAAAATAAAATAAAAAATCACAACCAGTATGAGCTTTTTATCCCTCTGTGCCATATAAAGAAAGATATTTTGAGGAATTTATTTACTTATTTTTGGTCTGTTCAGTAGAAGTCAGTGGTCTCGGATGTTGTTAGGTTCCCAATATTCTTCTGAATGTCTTTTGTTTTCTGCAGAAGGAAAAAAGTCGTACAGGTTTGGAGCAGCGAAGCAATTATGGGTAGTAAATAATGACACTATTTTTATTTTTTGGTGAACTCTCTCTTTAAGAAAGCATTAAAGACTGCATTTGCTATATGTTTAACCTCCATAATCAGATGTATTTTAAAGTGGCAAAATATTCAGCAGGAAATTATGTAGCGCAAAACATGCTTTTATCCATCCAGGATTTGATTTGATTAGGAAAATAGAAAATAAAAATAGTTTTAATTTTAGGTGGAGAGTGTTTGCTATATTTTGATGAATAATGAAAATGAATTTGAATATATGAGTAGCATGCACTGAAGAACATAGAAGACATTTGTGAAGTAAGTAAATGGGGTTGATTTTTACTTTAAAAGTCCTTAAACTTTCTAGAATTAACCAGACAGCTCAGGGATGTGCTTCAATCCATATGGTTTTAAGGGTGTGTTCACACTTGTAGTTTGATTCGTTTGGTTCATTTGGTCCGGACCAAAAAGGAAAATGATGCATTTGGTCCTGGTCCACTTAGCGTTCACACTGGCATTTTGAACAGCAAACCTAAAGATACCGAACTTAAAGGCATAGTGAATTTTTCACAACCTGATTGGTCGGGTTAAATGACGGATATTTTTTGATGGAACTCATTGAATACTCCAAACAAAAGGAAAAGGTGCGTTCGACTTAACGCGGCGTACCCGTTTACTAATAGGTCTGTCGATTGCCGCTTTAAGTCAAATACACTCAATGCCGTCTGCTGGACTAAGCGCGCTCATTGTTGCGTTCATATGATTTTATTTTCACCACCTGCAAACTCACAAAGAGCTCACAAAAAGGCATTTTACCTCCTCGTTGCTCCACGTTTGCCCTCTGCTCGTTTTGTTTTCGGATACACCATTCCCCTTATGAAATCATGTCGCATAGTGTCACATCTTGTCATTACTTTCTGTTTTTGGTTAGTTTTGAAGTATTTGGTCCGTGTTGCATTCATATTTCTTTCGAACTGCACCAGAGTTTGTTTGAAAGCGGACCAAGACCCATCTTTTTAGTGGTCTCGGTCCGATTGTTTGGTGTGCACCAGGGTTCGGATGGCAGCGTTCACACTTCAACAGAACAATCGCACCAGAGTTTGTTTTAATCGAACCAAACAAAACAAGTGTGAACACACCCTAAGAAAGTGTCTTTCAGCCATTCGTCATTGAATGCATATACATTCACCTCTGCCTCCCTTCGTGTTGCCTGCCAGTGTGATACGGGTATGCAGCATTAAAACCTCGCAATGAGTTTTAAAGCCAATCTGTCCGTTATGCCCAAGGGCTGGCTATGGCTCTGCGTGTGTTGAGCTAAGCTACTGTCTCCTGCCTGCTGTTACCCCCTCTGATCAATCAGCATGTGTCTTCTAGCATGGCTTCCCATCTCAAGCTAACCGCACTGACAGATCCTGCTCATCTCAGATCCGACAGTTTCAACGAAACAGCTTCAGTTTGACATCCACCTCCATAACCGCCTTACCCAAGTCGATAATATATATGTACATGTTGTATATTCTAATTACCATACGCAAATACATCATCGCATCGACTCTGCAAATCCATCTTGTTCTTTTGTAGTGTGTTTTGGCATTTCTCCAAACCCTGCACAAATTTGAAATGCATTTGGCTTTCGTATGCTGATGAATCGATGCCCTTGTGTGTCGTTGTAATCGCCGCCACAGTGCAGAGCGTCATTAGAAACAATTACCGGCAGAGAGAAAATGAATTGATCAGTGTCGTTGCTTAATAATTGTGGCCCTTGTACCTCATTTACTAACACTGAAGATGTTCCTTGTAAATTGATCTCTCTTTTTTTAAAATAACAGTTTTGGAAAAATGAATGCATGCTCTTAAATTTGACTTTTTCTGTTTTTAATTTAATATTTCCTCTTTTTTTTCTTCTCGTCCTGTGACCTTTCTCCCCCCCCCCCCCAAAACCTTGTTTTTCTCCCTTTTCCTTCTTCTCTGTTAATCACAAACACTTGCTACCCAACATTACCATTTCATCCAAACCATATCACTCGTTCTTTCCTTTTTTTATCTCCATAATGCACTAATATTCTTTATTCACCCCTTTTCCTTTCACTTCTGCTCCGTTTTCTTTTCCCTTCGCATAACCCTCAATTCCATTATGTGTCCCGCCACATTTACATTCTCCTTCCCGGCTCCTTCTCTGCCCTTCCCCCCTTCTCCTCGTCCTCATTTCCTCTGTGTGTCGTCCTCCTCCCCTCTCCTCCCTCCCAGAGGCCATGCCAGTTGGCGGCAGTGGTGGTCTGCGGGGTTCAGTGAGAGGTTCGGGGGGTTCCTTCAGCATGCACTCCCTCCTGCAGTCCTACAGCAGCGCCCTGCGCAGACCACGCAGCCTGGGCCGCAGTCTCAGCTCCTATCTCAACCACACCACGCGCCTCGGTACATTCACACACACGTACACGCATGCACACATAGGGCGAGAGTGTAATGTGTGTGAGGTTGCACAGTAGGGATGGGAATCGCAAGGAATTTTAACAGTTTTGCTTCCGATTCCATGTTCCTTATCACTTCTGTTAATGATTGCTGTTGCATTCACTTCCCTTGAAGGCCTGTTGTCAAACAATGAGATCATTTTAGCAGAACAATAATGACAAAGCAACTTCTCTCTCTCATTTTTTTCTCTTAAAGAGCAGGTCATATGGTATTTAAAGAGTCCTAATATTGTGTTGGAGTCCCCTACAACAGGTTTAAATGCATCTAAGGTTAGAAAACATTGTAATTTTGTCAGAATATACTTTTATACATAGTCATTTGTCAGTGATTTTGAAACAGTTCAAATCAGCTTTCATCATAATGTCTGTAAAACCCCTCCTTTTATTAATCCTACATTGTTCTGATTGGTCAGCTGGCCAAGCCTACCATCTGTGTTGCCAAGTCTGCGTTTGAAGCGACCCCAATAACGTCTGTTTTACCCCCTGAAATGCAAATTTACCAGGGGAACCCAGACAAAAAGCGTGTATTTTACACCTTAGAAAACGATTTTTAATGGGGGACCCTCCTCAAAAAAGGAAACTGCTTTTAGTAGCAGTTTAGTGGGTTTTTGTTGTGAAAACCTTGCAACCCTGATGCACCTTTACATAAAACAATAATATAGTGCCCCAATAATGACAAAAAAAACATTTTGTTTAACACTTATTCAAGTGCACCATGCCCACAGCTAAAGTTTAGCTTCTAACTAGTGATGCACCGAATATTCGGCCACCGAAAATTTTCGGCCACTAATGGCCCAAAAGTGCATTTTTGGTTTTCAGCCGAAAGATTTTTATCACCGAAACAACACGGCCGAAACAGTATGTTGATGCAAACAGAAACCGCAGCCTGCACGTGCTTGTCTGAAGCAACACGTCTGTGGTGTGGACGTATTTCAGTATATCTGAGAAAGACCCACGGACAGCGATTTGCAAAACTTGTAATTCCGAAAATTCAAGAGGGGGTGTGTCTGCAGTCTTATGTGCAGTAGCTTTCAGTGAAAAACAATGGCTTTACGTTGGTGTTACATCGCAATATTTTAAAGATATGTCTTTTCTATATACTGTATTTTTATAAGTGTTAATGTTTTAAACCATGGAGGTGAGCCAGTGGATATCACACAAGCAACGTGAAAACTGCGCAATATGTTAAAGTGAAAGTAAAACTGACAGTGCTTTCAGCATCTGACGTGCATTCTCTCAGAGACAATGAGAGACGGTTATACTTCATATGCTGATATTGATTTAGTCCCCTAATATTTTTCTTGTGCCCCGAACATAGTGGGAAAAAAATACAAAGAAACGTATTTTGTGTAAGGTTTGTTTTTGAAAGTCGGTTCTTGAAATAAAGCTCTTAATTTTCATTGATGACTGCAGTTTATTAGGGGTTAAGAAAGTCTTAATTATGATTTCAGGTGGTCTTAAATGTGGGGTCTGAAAGACAAGAATTGCGATGAAACTTCAAAAGGCTATCCATTGAATAAATATGAGCGCTGCACGTTTCAAAGTCATTTGCTGTGCTGCTTTGTGTACTAGCATTCTGAAAGCGCCTCCTGCTGGAAGAGAAACGCGTAGAGTTGTAAATGTGAACTGATGGATCCACAAGATAATGTGTTTTAAAATTTTTAACAATTAAACAATTTAAACAAAGGCAGTAAAATATATGTATGTGTTATTTAAGTAATATAATACTTGATTGATAATAATTGTTTAAATGAATATAATTGATTTATTCTTTGAAACTTTAATATTGATTTAATGCAATTGCAATGCCTTGATTTTAGTAAAATTAGTACTCAGTCATAGCCATAAATGCAATGGTACTACTAATTGGCATAATTCTTTCGGTGTTTCGGTTTTCGGTTTTCGGCCTTGGTTTCCTCTTTTTCGGTTTTCGGTTTCGGCCAAGAATTTTCATTTCGGTGCATCCCTACTTGTAACGTTTAACTGTAAATAGATAACAAAGCAATAATCGTGGATACGTTAGCCGAGTGCCGACGTGATTAACTGATGAAACAACAGTTCGTAAACCAATATATGTTAACCAATAGTTACATTCTTATTTAATAAACGAAGTACGAAGCAACGAATTATAACAACAACAGTCTACATTTATCTACACATTTTTAGGAAAAAGAGGGTTCACAGTGAATTATCAGAACTATTTCATTAAGACAGTATTATCGTGGTTTACATGGAAACCTAAAGCTGCTCTAGGTATGTATATTAGCACAAAAAAACTTGATAGCGTATCAATCGTACTTACAGGTTGTGGTTTGGAGATGCTTGTTAGTCTAAATAAAGAAGTTTAGAAGCCAAAGAAGATAGAAGCCAAGATTAAAGAAGCAGTTCTTGATAAAATGACGAGCACACAACAAAATGTTTGAATTGTATTGCTGTGGTATTGTAGATAAAATTAATTTTAACCACAGACTGTCCGTATTTCGTGGGCAGGCTGGGATTATGCTAATGTGTTACCCAGTGACGTATAGGTAGGTAGGTCAATTGCAGAAAAAGATATTTTTCGAAAAACCCATATGACTTGCTATTTAAATAAATAGTACACATAGAAATGAAATCCCTGTCATTGTTTACTCACCTTCAAGTTGATCTAAACCTGTGTGAATTTCTTTCATCTGCTTCAAAAGAAGAATGTGGGTAACCAAATAGTTGCTGGTCCTAATTGACTTCCATTAATTGGTCAGTAGGGACCAGAAACTATTTGGTTACCCACATTCTTCTTTTGAAGCAGATGAAAGAAATTCATACAGGTTTGGAACAACTTGAAGGTGAGTAAATGATAACAGAATTAAAATTTTTATTAACTACCCCATTAAATGGTTATTTTACCCAAAAATGAAAATTAGCCCATTATTTACTCACCCTCAAGGCATTCTAGGTATATATGACTTTCAACTGGATTTTGTATTCGACCTGACCTGGCTCTTCTAAGCTTTATAATGGCAGTGGGACGGTGTTTCTGTTCAACAGTTCAAAACAAGTCAGATAAAGTGCTTTCACCCATAATAAATGAATCGATGCATTTTTGTAAGAAAAATATCCATAATTAAAACATAATAATCACTAACTGTCGCACATGGAAACCGTGCCGGACGGATGATGTAGGATATATGTGTTGCAGTGGATAAGAAAGAGCAAAACAAAACACAGATCAGGAATAAAAGTACAAAAGTAGGATTTGTAAAGAAAAATGTCAGAGGATTTCGATATAAGCCAAGTGGAGACTGGTGGAGGCCTTTATTCACCCCTTGGAGCCATGTGAGGCACATTTTATAATAGATGGATGCGCTTTTTTTGGACTTCGTTTGCACTGTTGAACAGAAACACTCATCCATTACGAAGCTGAAAAGAGCTAGGACAATTTTTAATATTACACTGATTGGATTTGTCTCAAAGAAGAAAGTCATACACCTAGATGCCTTGAGGGTGAGTAAATCATGGGCTAATTTTTATTTTTGGCTGAACTATGCCATTAAACCCGTAATCTGCTAACTCCAAAGTGGGTTTAAGAGGGATAAAGACAGCGAAGCTACAATAATATACAAAGTTGTATACTTGTCTCTGATTGTGCAGTTGCTTCTGATCTGTTATTACTGTTCTGCTGAAGTGATCTCATACAAATGATGTCTGCAAAACAGCATATGTATCCTGAAAAGGTGTTATTTTGTTTATATCCCAAAAAAATCCTTAAAATTTAATAACCGCCATTTCTTTTCATGTCTCTTCAGTCGAAAAGAAAACAGATTTTTCTCCATATAGTGGACTTCGATGCCAATCAATGGGTTGAAGGTCCAAATTGCAGTTTCATCTAGTGAAACGATTGGTCATTTAAATTTTATAATAAAAAAAAACAACTTCACGCATTACGTAATCACTATGGCAAGGTCACTATGGCGGTTAGTTCTTCATCTGTGTACTCCAATTCAAAAAGGTAGGGTAGGGTGAAAAACCCTTTGAAGCTACATCGAAACTGCAATTTGCACCTTCAAACCATTGATCCCCATTGAAGTCCACTAAATGGAGAAAAATCTTGGGATGTTTTCCTCAAAAAAACGTAACTTCTTTTCGACTGGAGAAAGAAAGACATGAAAGTCATTAAAATTACGTTAATTATATTTTCTTACAAAAAAGTAACCAGTTTTTGATTCCCAACCCTGCTAAGCAACTGGACTCTCGCAAAATGTAGCATAGACACACTATTACAGTGGTTCTCAATTGGTGAATTGCAACACAGGACAGAAACAGTGTTAAATGCAAATGATAAAATGCAGCTAACCATGTAATTATGCATAAGTAGGATAGCAAAACAAGTCCGCTTATCAAGAGGAGGAGAAAGATTTCCCATATCTTTTGCTTTTGAAGGCCATGCATCCAACCAGACACTACAATATTTTTATATTTTTACCAATGTCACTTGGTTGAAGATAACAAAGTAGACAAACATGGAAAAATTATTTCTATAGCACCCTTCTAACAAATTCAATGCAGTTTGAAAGTCTAAACAAGCAGTTGAAACAAAATACATTCAATGATATTAACACAGAAATGTTGATGAAGCAAAATAGAATACAAATAAATAATAATACTCTCAGAACTATTTAGCAATGATTATAAGACACTACATAAAATCCAGACTAAGGTGGGTTTGCGTAAGTAAAATGCGTGTAAGATAAAACAGATTCATGAGATATGTGACAAATTGTCCTATTCAGTAGTTATATATGTTGCATTTTAGTATTTGATTTGTTAGGACATTTTTGTTTAAGGGGAGACACTGCAGGCAAAATCTCCAAATCAGTAGCATTTTTTTTTTAAATTTCTTTCGATATCCCGAAGGTTTTTACAGAGGGATTTGTTCATATATACTTTGCTTGATTGTAAACAACATTTTATTCCCCGCAAAATTGTAAAAAACAAAACAAAAAAATAGTTTTCTGTCTTTTCTAAGTATTTTATGAATTATGGATTGACAAAACAAGAATTTTGAAACTTGACTTCATCCAGTGTTTAGATTTTTGTACTAGAAATATATGCAACTTAGTGCATATTTCATTCATCAGTGGCTCATTTACATATTTAAACCTAACATTTTAGAAAAATTGTAATACAAAAAATTTTTGCAATTATCAATGTAATCAATCAGCTGGGTAAGTAAGGTAATAACTTTTTTTTTTTTTTCTTTTTTTTTATTATTATACCCTATTCACCTGCAGTGTCTCACCTTAATTTTGTGCTACTCATAATTCTGGTTTGCCTGCTTAGCTTGATGTCTAATGTAAAATCTGCATCCTGAAGCAAAATCAGTTGAGAACCACTGCACTATTATACAGGGATAGACCGGCTGAGTGTGTGTGTTTGTGTGTGTGGAGCAAGAGGGGGTGGGAGGTTGTGTTATGGTTTAATGGGGGGGATGGGACAGCGAGTGAATAAATGAGAGTGGAAGATAATGTCTTCTATTTTTTTTCCTTTTGTGTGGGTACGAGACGGATCTCCTTTCAGAGCAGCTAAGTAGTTCCTCAGCTGTAGCGGGGTATGAATCTCCAAGTCATATAAATGCATCAGAGACAGACAGATAAATGTGTAAGAGATGCATTTGGGGAGTGTTGCAGGCTCACAGATGATACGTCAGCATTACTTTGGTTTTAAAATAGAATAATGAAGTGGTGGAAAGACATTTAGAGACATCAAATTTGATTTATTTAAACAATTTTACTGTGACGTCAGCATAGCGTGCCAATGTTTTTGTGTGTGTGGTTGTGTCTGTAAATGCAGAAATCGTCCATGAGGATGTAAAAATGGGTTCGGATGGCGAAAGCGATCAGGCTTCGGCCACATCCTCTGATGAGGTGCACAGCCCCGTCCGTGTTCGTCTGAGAAACAACCCTGGTCGCAAAATTTCCTCAGAGGTATGTCCACGTTTCTTACTGTCACTATTTTTAACGAAATAATCTGTGCTGTGTTGAGTAATAAAAACATGCAATTTTCCACGGCTTACCTTTGTTTTTGTTTTGTTTGCTTGAATTAAACAGCGTACCACGTAATAACCATTAGCTTGTTTGTTGCTATTGAAGGTGCATCAGTTGCGTCTGACTAATGGTGCATTGTGGGTACTGAAAATGCTCCACAGCATGGTACCCATCAGTTAGATGACTAGCCTGTGGGCCAGATGGGTTATTACTGTTATGGAGTGTAACAAAACCTTTAGGCCTTAACTAATAATGGTTTTTCCCCCTCCTCCTCCCTCCCTCTCAGGACATAAACAAACGTCTGTCTCTGCCTGCCGATATCAGGCTTCCTGATGGCTACCTGGAGAAATTCAGCCTCAACAGCCCCCTGTTTGACAAACCGCTCAGCCGGAGATTACGCAGAGTATCGCTGGTAATGCCTCTCCACTGGTTTTACTTTCTGTAAACTTCTTTCCTTTTATTTTAGCCTTTGCTTGTGCCCGATTTTCTGCTTGGATCGAATTTTTTGTGAGGTGGTTCACCTTTTCAGTGTGGCCCATATCATACTAGTCTAATACTTTTTTCATAACATAATTTAATATGATAGAATATATGCATAAATAATTATGCAAAGTGAATCCAGATAGAAATATAAAATATATAAAAACATAATATATAGGACTTTTATATATCAGAAAATGTTTTACTTAAAGTCAGAAATTACCTTAATGGCCTTTTTTATTAGTTTGTGATCAGTTAGATTTTATGGTATTTTCTGGTCATCAAGGCTGCATTTATTCGGTTAAAAATACAGAAACTGTAATATTGTGAAATATTATTGCAATTTAAAATAGTGGTTTTCTATTTAAATATACTTTAAAGTAGAATTTATTCCTTAGTTGCAAAGCTGAATTTTCAGCATCATTATTTCAGTTTTCAGTGTCAAATGATCTTTCAGAAATCATTCTAATATACTGATTCATTGTCAATGTTAGAAATCTTTTTTTTTTTTTGGAACATGTGACACTGTTTTCATGATTCTTTGATGAATAAAACATTTAAAAAATATATTTTTTTTTATTAAATTTTAAATTGTAAGGTTGTATATCATTTACATTTTTTTAATCAAATGTAAATTTTTGATTGTAAAGTTTATTTTTTATCTTTTACAATATTATTCAATTATTATTCCTGTATTGTATTATTATTATAATTAGTTATTAAGGTTTAGTATTTTGGTGTATATTTTTAGTATATATAAAATTAAGTATTTACATTTTTTTAAATTAATATAAATATTTGGTATATATAAATTAAGCTAAATTAAGTATTTTAATATATTTATATATTTTAAAGAAATATATATATTTTTTTAATTACTCTTCAGTTTGGCCAAAATATAGCCTTTTATGCTGCCATAAAAATAAAGTCATTAATTTTAATTATTTATCATATTTTAATTTTACACTTTTAGACTCGTTCCCCTTATTTTTCTGTCTTTGTCTTTTGCTCGATCTTTCATTTTCTGTCTCTCTCTCTTTGAGTGTCTTTTTTCTTCTCCTTGACTTGTCTTGTTTGTTCAGGGTCACATTATCAGTGCTTTAAAAGCATTGTGAACACACAGGCAAGACAAGCTTTCACTGCGTGTCTCGCTGCTAAAACCATTCTCAAAATATTGGTGTCACAGAAAAATGAGTGAGCCTCACAAAGAAATGACCAGGTCATATTTAACCCCAAAAATCATACATATATATATATATGTATTTATATATGTATGTACTGTATGTACATTGCTGTTCAAAAATTTGAGATCAGTAAGATTTTTGTTTTTTAAAGACATCTTTTCTGCTTATCAGGGCTGTATTTATTTGATTAAACATACAGAAAAAATGGTAATATTGTGAAATATTATTGCAATTTAAAGTATGGTTTTTCTAATTTAATTTTCTAATTCCTGTGATGCAAAGCTGAATTTTTTGCATCATTACTCCAGTTTTCAGCGTCAAATGATTCTTCAGAAATCATTCTAATATGCTGATTTATTATCAATGTTGGAAACAGTGTATAAAATGTTGTTTTTTGAAACATGATACTTTTTTCTGGATTCTTTGATGAATAAAATGTTTTATAGAACAGAGCATTTATTTCAAATAGAAATTTTTGGAACAATATACACAACCGTTCAAAGTTTAGGGTCATTTTTTTCTTTCTTCTTTCTCTGAAAGAAATTAATACTTTTATTCAGCAAAGATGTGTTAAATTGATGAGAGTAAAGACTTATATTGTTAGAAAAGATTCTATTTTGAATAAATGCTGTTCTTTTAAACTTTTTATTCATCAAAGAATTCTGAAAAAGTATCATAGGTTCTAAAAAAAATATTAAGCAGCAACTGTTTAACATTGATAATAAATAAGCATATTAGAATGGTTTCTGAAGGATCATTTGACACTGAAGACTGGAATAATGTCTGATGAAAATTCAGCTTTGCATCACAGAAATAAATTATACTTTAAAGTATATTAAAATATCAAAACTCTAATTTAAATTGCAATAATATTTCATAATTGTTTTTCTGTGTTTTGATCAAATGAATGAAAATTTGATGAGCATAAGAGACCCAAACATTTGAATGGCAGTGTATGTCTATTTATTTAATGGATTTTAAATATGGATTTTTTTTTTTTCCTGAGTCCTAAATAGCTCCTGAAATTAAGACTTTTCGTATTAGGGCAAAATATAATTCAAACATGTTCTGCACAGTATTTTTGACAGAATGCTAAAATCATGTTTTTAATTAATTATTGTGATAGACTACAAGCTCAGCCGCTCTTGATATGACATATAAACCCAGAATGTAATGTTTATTCACTGCTGTTGACACACGCTTGATCTGTGATGCGTTTAAACACTTCATTTGTTACACTTCAATTGTTCCCAATTTATTTCGGGGAGGGATATTTTAGCTCATGTTGTCTGTGTGTGTTATATAAACCTCACGACCAGCCCAGCACAGCACAGCACAGCCATCTGAAATGAGAGCATTCTAATGAGTTCACATGAATGCCTTTGAAATGTTCTGCCCTGTATCACTGTGTTGTTTTAGTGATGCTTTTTAGGACCATGTTATGTCTTTGTGTGTTTGCAGTCTGAGATCGGATTTGGAAAGTTGGAGACGTACGTGAAACTGGATAAACTAGGAGAGGTAACTTATCACAGTCAGGTTATCATAGTAGCTTTGTTCCAAAACAGCATAGTCATGTTACTGTATGTTACATTGTGTTTTTCTCTCTCAGGGCACCTATGCTACAGTATATAAGGGTCGCAGTAAGTTGACGGATAACCTGGTGGCTCTGAAGGAGATTCGTTTGGAGCACGAGGAAGGAGCTCCGTGCACTGCCATTAGAGAAGGTGGGTTACAAGCATACCATAGTAGATCAGCACTAAAATTAGATCACCAAACTACTGCCCCAAATTTCCCACATGCTTACGCAGTGACAGACATTCGTACTCCTATATGTACAGTCGTGGCCAAAAGTTTTGAGAATGACACAAATATTAGTTTTCACAAAGTTTGCTGCTAAACTGCTTTTAGATCTTTGTTTCAGTTGTTTCTGTGATGTACTGAAATATAATTACAAGCACTTCATACGTTTCAAAGGCTTTTATCGACAATTACATGACATTTATGCAAAGAGTCAGTATTTGCAGTGTTGGCCCTTCTTTTTCAGGACCTCTGCAATTGGACTGGGCATGCTCTCAATCAACTTCTGGGCCAAATCCTGACTGATAGCAACCCATTCTTTCATAATCACTTCTTGGAGTTTGTCAGAATTAGTGGGTTTTTGTTTGTCCACCCGCCTCTTGAGGATTGATCACAAGTTTTAAGATTTGGGGAGTTTTCAGGCCATGGACTTAAAATATCAACGTTTTGGTCCCAGAGCCACTTAGTTATCACTTTT
The DNA here is from genome assembly GCF_049309525.1 of Garra rufa. NCBI lineage: Eukaryota > Metazoa > Chordata > Actinopteri > Cypriniformes > Cyprinidae > Garra > Garra rufa. The sequence goes on from NC_133375.1 coordinate 37,026,081, forward strand.
GCCTTATGGCACGGTGCTCCATCGTGCTGGAAAATGCATTGTTCTTCACCAAACTGTTGTTGGATTGTTGGAAGAAGTTGCTGTTGGAGGGTGTTTTGGTACCATTCTTTATTCATGGCTGTGTTTTTGGGCAAAATTGTGAGTGAGCCCACTCCCTTGGATGAGAAGCAACCCCAAACATGAATGGTCTCAGGATACTTTACTGTTGGCATGACACAGGACTGATGGTAGCGCTCACCTTTTCTTCTCCGGACAAGCCTTTTTCCAGATGCCCCAAACAATCAGAATGACTTTGCCCCAGTCCTCAGCAGTCCATTCGCCATACTTTTTGCAGAAGATCAATCTGTCCCTGATTTTTTTTTTTTGGAGAGAAGTGGCTTCTTTGCTGCCCTTCTTGACACCAGGCCATCTTCCAAAAGTCTTGGCCTCACTGTGCGTGCAGATGCGCTCACACCTGCCTGCTGCCATTCCTGAGCAAGCTCTGCACTGGTGGCACTCCGATCCCGCAGCTGAATCCTCTTTAGGAGACGATCCTGGCGCTTGCTGGACTTTCTTGGACGCCCTGAAGCCTTCTTAACAATGCAGTGGAAAGTTTTTTTCGGGATTAAGTTAATTTTCATGGCAAAGAAGGACTATGCGATTCATCTGATCACTCTTCATAACATTCTGGAGTATATGCAAATTGCTATTATAAAAACTTAAGCAGCAACTTTTCCAATATTTATGTAATTCTCAACTTTTGGCCACAACTGTACGATGTTCTAAATTAGCCAGTGCATCCCTAAATTCACCATCAATTGCTTTTTTACAATATAATTCAACTAGCTAAAAGGGTTTTATAATATGGAAAGCACCCTGATTTATAAACACTAAACAGGAAAAACAGGCTGCTTCAAATTAGCAAACCACAGCTAAGATCCTTTATACACTGCCACTCAAAAGTTTGGGATCAGTAAGATTTTTAATGGTTTTTTAAAGATGTTTCTTATGCTAATCAAGGCTGTGTTTATTTGATCAAAAATACGGAAAAAAATGAAATATTGTTTAAATTTAAAATAACTGGTTTCTATGTGAATATATTCTAAAATGAAATTTATTCCTGTGATACAAAGCTAAATTTTCAGTATCATTACTCCAGTCTTCAATGATCCTTCGGAAATCATTTTAATATGCTGATTTATTATCAATGTTGAAAACAGTTGTGCTGCTTAATATTTTTTGGAACCTGTGAACTTTTTTTTTTCCAGATTCTTTGATCAATATAAGTTTAAAAAGAAGAGCATTTATTTTAAATAGAAAGGTTTTCTAACAATATACACTACTGTTCAAAAGTTTGGGGTCAGTAAATTTTTAGTCTTTCTTTTTTGAAAGAAATTAATACTTTTATTCATCAAGGATGTGTTAAATGAATAAAAAGTGACAGCATAGATTTACATTGTTAGAAAAGTTTTATATTTTGAATAAATGCTGTTCTTTTTAACTTATTCATCGAAGAAACCTTAAAAAAAAGAATCACAGGTTCCAAAAAAATATTTGGCAGAACAACTGTTTCCAACATTGATAATTAAAGTAATAATCAGCATATGTGACCCTGGACCACAAAACCAGTCTTAAGTCGCTGGGGTATATTTGTAGCAATAGCCAAAAATACATTGCATGGGTCAAAATTTTTGATTTTTCTTTTATGCCAAAAATCATTAAGAAATTAAGTAAAGTTCATGTTCCATGAAGATTTTTTGTAAAATTCTTACTGTAAACATATCAAAATGTAATTTTTGATTTGTAATATGCATTGTTAAGAACCTAATTTGGACAACTTTAAAGGTGATTTTCTCAGTCTTTTTGATTTTTTTGCACCCTCAGATTTCTGATTTCAAATAGATGTATCTCAGTCAAATATTGTCCTATCCTAACAAACCATACATCAATAGAAAGCTTATTTATTGAGCTTTCATATGATGTATAAATCTCAGTTTTGTCAAATTTAACCTTATGACTGGTTTTGTGGTCCAGGGTCACATATTAGAATGATTTCTAAAGGATCATGTGACACTTAAGACTGAAGTAACAGCTGATGAAAATTCAGCTTTGCATCACAGGAATAAATTATATTTTAAAGCATATTAAAATAAAAAAACATTACAAATGTATCCGGATTAATGTAGACGTAGCCTAAATTAGCCAGTGCATCCCTAAATTCACTATCAATTGCTTTTTTACAATATAATTCAACTAGCTAAAAGGGTTTTATAATATGGAAAACACCCTAACCATTTAAAAAAAACTAAACAGGCCGCTTCAGATTAGCAAACCACAGCTAAGATCTTTTATACACAGCCGCACAAAAGTTTGGGATCAGTACGATTTTTAATGGTTTTTAAAGACGTTTCGTATGCTCATCAAGGCTGCATTTATTTGATACAGAAAAAATGTAATATTGTGAAATATTATTTTAATTTAAAATAACTGTTTTCTATGTGAATATATTTTAAAATGTAATTTATTCCTTTGATACAAAGCTACATTTTTAGCATCATTTTCTAACATTGATTTATTATCAATTTTGAAAACAGTTGTGCTGCCTAATATTTTTTTTCTTAATATTTTTTTTACTTTTTTTCAGGATTCTTTGATCAATAAAAGGTTAAAAAGAGCAGCATTTATTTCAAATAGAAAGGTTTTCTAACAATATAGACTATTGTTCAAAAGTTTGGGGTCAGTCAATTTTTATTCTTTCTTTTTTGAAAGAAACTAATACTTTTATTAACCAAGGATGTGTTTAATTAATAAAAAAAAAAAGTGATAGCATAGATTTACATTGTTAGACAAGATTTATATTTTGAATATATACTGCTGCTCTTTTAAGGGAAAGCATAGGAAAGGAGGTGATGTGAGGCCAAGTATGGTGACCCATACTAGGAATTTGTGCTCTGCATTTAACCCATCCAAGTGCACACACACAGTAGTGAACACACACACACACCGTGAACACACACCCGGAGCAGTGGGCAGCCATTGCTGTGGCGCACGGGGAGCAGTTGGGGGTTCGGTGCCTTGCTCAAGGGACTCACCTCAGTCGTGGTATTGAGGGTGGAGAGAGCGCTGGTAATTCACTCCCCCACCTACAATCCCTGCCGGACCTGAGACTCGAACCTGCAACCTTTGGGTTACAAGTCTGACTCTCTAACCATTAGGCCATGGCTGCCCCCGTTTAACATGTTATTCATCAAAGAATCCTGAGAAAACGTATCACAGTTTCCAAAAAAATATTTGGCAGCACAACTGTTTCCAACATTGATAATTCTAATAATCATCAGCATATTAGAATGATTTCTTAAGGATCTTAAGATTGGAGTTACATCTGATGAAAATTCAGCTTTTATTTTAAAGTATATTCAAATAAAAAACATTATTTTATATTGTAATAACATTTTACGATATTACTGTTTTATTCTGTATTTTTGATCAAATAAATGCAGCTTATTGCTTACTAATCCCAAACTTTTGAGAGGCAGGGTATATTAAAGTCTTAAAGGTACAGTAGCAAAAATGTGTATAAGGTTGATTTCATTTAACAAGAAATTATATTTTGCAACTATTTTTGCAGTAACGTTTGCTTCAGGCAAACTTTGTCCAGCTTGTCTTTCGTCCTTATCATTTACTGAATATTCATAAAGGTGTGTGAAGTACAAAAGGTCATGTGTTGAGTGTTAATCTGTCTCTTTCTGTGTCTCTCTAGTGTCTCTTTTGAAGGACCTGAAACACGCCAATATTGTGACTCTTCATGACATCATCCACACTCAGAAGTCTCTTACGCTCGTGTTCGAGTACTTGGTGAGTCACTCACATGTGTAGTATTTCACTGTACTTTGTACACTTTCGTAACTGTACTTATGATCTCACACACAGTCATCTACACAGTGTTTGAGAAGCTATTTGGAAACTGTAGCTTGCCAAGTTGCATGCTGTTCATAATATGAAGTAGTTAATCTACAGTCAAATTACTCTTGTCTGAACAAACATAGTTTGTTAAATCAAAATTATTTATGGATGGCATATCTATCCACTGAATAGCTTAAAATTAAGTAAAATTAAAGCAGATTTATCTGGCACAAAAACAAAGATCTTAAACTGACAACAATGTCAAAGCTAAATGAATAAATCATAAATAAACAAATAATTTAATCAGGGTTCATACAAGGTGCTTGAAGTACTTGAATTTGACTTGAAAATAGAAATATTTCTGAATAGGTATTTGAAAAGTGCCTAAATTATTGAAAGACAATGTATCTATGAAACAAGTGTTTATTTTTTTCAATAAGCAGATATCTTTTCAAAAACATCATACAGGGTGTCCGCGGGTCCTTAAAAAGTCTTAAAATGTTTTAAATAATGTTTTCCTGATAAAAGGCCTTAAAAAGTCTTAAAATGTTGTAAATTCAGATTTGATGGGTTAAGATATTTTAGCGATAATGTGACCAAAAATATTGAAGTCTGACGGACCAAATGACTGTTTACAATCATTGGACAAACCGAAGATTTTTTTTTTTCTAAATTTTTCAGAATACAGGTCAAACTAGTTTTTTACTGTATATAATGTTCTCAATAATTATAATAATAAATATAATTTTTTTTATTCTTTTACTTGCCCAACCAGACAAACAGCCTAATTAAAACTTAAATGACAAAAAATAACCAGCAAGGCATTGAAACTCAAAAATCATTCTTCTGATTTGAATACATGCAACATAAATAGCGATAGATAATGGATAGTGTATTTCTGGTACCAAGATGAAGAAACTCAGATGAAACACAAAGGTAAAATTTATAAAATGATATAGTTCAGTAACATACCAAGGGAGCTATTTTGCTGAATATTCTCATGATTGCAAATGTTACATTCATTTTCAGTTCAATAAACATGTAGTTAGTCATGTAGTTATTAAGTTACTTACATTTTAGACACATTTTTTTTGTTCTGTTTCACCAACGAAAATAGCTCCAAACAAGGATCACAGTAGAAGTATAGCACATTCTCCAAGCAACACTGAATGATTTTACTGAATGATTCTGTGTTTTTTGAAGGAATCAGTTGTATGAATCACTTAATGCTCATTCGTTAAGTGACTTACCGCCACCTACTGGAAGTTTGGTACATTTAAAAGTATGCCCCCCCCCAACAGTTCTTATTTGTATATTCATAAATGTACTCAAAATATTAATCTCATAACAGTATTTATTGCAGTTGTAATTTTGCAGTGTAAATTATTTAATCTTACTGGTAACCGCTCTACTGAATTTATTAATAAATTGTAATAATTTGACATGAAAGGTGAAGCATACATTTAAAAAGTAAAAAAATCTAATTTATGTATGTAAAAGCTGATAGAACACTGATGAAAATATTGCTTCAGAATAAATTGTTTACACCATTAAAATTTTGGTGATGTGGCACTTTTGTAAGGATATTTTGTGTGGAATATTGTCTCCTGATATGAAAAGTTCACTGTTCACTTGTAGTAATAAATGTCATTCATGACAACGATGAAATTTAGTTTTCTTCTTTTCAAACACATTAAATATTATATGTAATATAAGGTGTATTTACATTACAGGTTTAGGTCTTAAATTTTGTATAAGGTGAACTTCGGAGCGCTGATCGCAAATCATTTTATTCAGTTCGGGCTTTTAGAGCTCGTATTGTAAATCTTTTGTTTCAGATCAGGATTTCGGAGCAATTTTTACAAATCATTTTTTCTTTCTTAAACCGTAGAAAACATCAAATCATAAACGCAGTAGAGTTATAAAAACAAAAAAAAAGTATACACAAATCCCTTAAGAATAGTACTTTGCATGTGCTTTATTTTTATATTAGTATGTTTTTATGTATCTAGTTATCTTTTTTTTAGACTTAAAAAAACCACAATGTTTGACATATGAGAACTCTGATTTAAGTCCTTGAAAATCAAAATACATATTTTAGTGGGTTTGGCTACAAAATATAAGTTTGTCAATTCCTTCCCTAACACACTTCAATATTAGGTTTATATAAGTTACATAATTTTTATATAATAAGTTTTGTTTATTCATCTATCACTTTAATGACTTCCTTTTTCTCCTAGGATAAAGATCTGAAACAGTACCTAGATGACTGTGGAAATTGCATTCATATGCACAATGTCAAGGTAAGGCCTCTTTGACAAATGTCTTTCATTTTCCGTTTCTCATAATAGCTCTGCTGCATATGGCAATCATAGACGTTGTTCTTATTATTCACCTTTGTTTTTTCCATCTCAGCTGTTCCTGTTTCAGCTGTTGCGAGGTCTGAACTACTGTCATAGACGTAAAGTCCTTCACCGAGACCTCAAGCCCCAAAATCTTCTGATCAACGACCGCGGGGAGCTAAAGCTGGCTGACTTTGGTCTGTACCATACAAACCTGCTGTAACTAGCTCATCCTTGCTCTTACTGTGTACTTATGGTGTGGGTGGTGTAACCTGGTGGTTAATGAAAACCAGCTGCCCACTTACCTACTCGAAAAAACTTAACCTCTGGTTGCTCCAGTTGCATTGTCTCTGTAATCATTGTGCTGTTGCTTTGGCTAAAAGCATCTAGTCTACTAAGCGTCTGGTAGGGATTAAAGGATTAGTTCACTTCCAAAATAAAAATTCCTTAATAATTTACTCACCCCCATGCCATCAAAGATATTCATGTCTTTCTTTCTTTAGTTGCAAAGAAAACATTCCAGGATTTTTCTCCATATAGTGGACTTTAATAGTGGCCAACGGGTTGAAGGTCCAAATTGCAGTTTTAGTCCAGCTTCAAAGGGCTCTACATGATCCCAGCCAAGGAATAAGGGTCTTCTATAGCAACACGATCAGTCAAAAAAAAAAAAAATACAAATTTATATACTTTTTAACCACAAATGCTAGTAAGACCCTTATTCCTCATCTGGGATCGTGTAGAGCCCTTTGAGGCTGCATTGAAACTGCAATTTAGACCTTCAACCTGTTGGCTGCTATTTAAGTCCATTATATGGGGAAAAAACATGAACATCTTGGATGACATGAGGGTGAGTAAATTATCAGGAAATTTTTATTCTGGAAGTGAACTAATCGTTTAAGTGGAAATGTGTATTATCTTGTAAAGCTCTACAAAGCTTGCTAAAACTGGCCAAACTGCTTTTGAATTATTTGCATTTTGTTTGGCTTTCAGGTCTGGCACGAGCAAAGTCGATTCCCACCAAGACCTACTCCAATGAGGTGGTGACGCTCTGGTATCGACCCCCTGACATCTTAATGGGCAGCACAGACTATTCCACTCAGATTGACATGTGGTGAGCATCCACCTGATGAATAATCTTACTTGGTTTGTTTGTGGTATCAGTGTTATTTTAGTATTTTTTTTATACACTACCAGTCAAAAGTTTTTGAACAGGGAGATTTCTAATGTTTTTTAAAGAAGTCTCTTGTGCTCACCAAGCCTGCATTTATTTAATCCAAAGTACAGCAAAAACAGTTTTAATATTTTTACTATTTAAAAGAATTGTTTTCTATTTGAATATATTTTTAAGAGTAATTTATTCCTGTGATCGAAACTGAATTTCGCGTAATTAATCCATTCTTCAGTGTCACATGATTCTTCTGAAATCATTCTAATATGCTGATTTGCTGTTCAAGAAACATTTTATTGTTATTATTATTATTACTATTATTTTTATTATCAATATTTAAAACAATACATTTTTTTTCTGAATTCTTTGATTAATAGAAAGATCCAAATATCAGCAATTGAAATAAAAAAGCATTTGTAGCATTATACACTATAACATTCAAAAGATTTGAGTCAGTATATATTTTTTGTGGGGGGGGAGAAATTATAGAAATAATACTTTCATTTAGTAAGAATGCTTTAAATTGATCAAAAGTGATGATAAAGATTTCTATTTCAGATAAATGCTGTTCTTCTGAACTTTCTATTCATCAACCTTCTACTTGGCTGTTTTCAACATCATAATAATAAAAATAAATGATTTTTGAGCAGCAAATCAGAATATTAGAATGATATCTGAAGGATCATGTGACTGGAATAATGATGCTAAAAATTCAGGTTTGAAATCACAGGAATAAATTACATTTTAAAATATATTCAAATAGAAAACATTTATTTTAAATAGTAAAAATATATATATTTTTAATTATGTTTTTGCTGTATTTTAAAAACAGGCTTGGTGAGCAGAAAATACCTCTTTAAAAAACATTACAGATCTTACTGTTCAAAAACTTTTGACTGGTAGTGTGTATTAAAATATTTTTTAATTAAAGTATTTTTAAAAATATTTATATATATAGCTTTAATATTATGTTTTATTTTAGTACTACAACTAAAATGGCCAGGCAACGTTTCTAGTTTCCATCTAAGGATTTTTTGTCTAATATTTTTAATGTATTTTATTTTACATTTTATTTATTTTTAATTTTTTATTGCTATTGCTGCCGTGTGTGCCATGTGTTACAGCATGCGTTCTTACAAAACAGCTAGATGTACTACAGCAGATGTCAAAGACATTTTGAACTTCTTTTAACTTGACAGCCTCTGAAGAACGCAACAAGACGTGATGCAACGGCCAAAAGCAATCATCTAACACATGACGTACATGACGGCAATAGCACAGGGATTTGTCCATAAAAAAAAAATATTAACTGTAACTGGCAAGTAACTGAAATAAGTTTAAGCGGAAGTACTTAAATTACTAAAACTACAATTAAATTATGAAATAATAGTAATAATAGTATGCAAACAATTCTAAAGTAACATTTTATGATTTAAAATACTTCTTTTTACTTTTTAATTCAGTTCAAATTGCAAGCTCACATCTCTACAAAATTATTTCTTGTACCATGGTGCTGTCGATTCAAATAGTGAGCTAATAATTGGACTATTATGTCATAGCTTCTGTGGGGGTGAACTTGCATTGAGGTTTAATGACTCTCATTGCAGGGGTGTTGGCTGTATCTTCTACGAGATGTCTACAGGTCGACCCTTGTTCCCGGGCTCCACGGTGGAGGAGGAGCTGCACTTTATCTTCAAACTGCTCGGTATCACTCTCTCACCCACTCTCTCCTCCTCTCCCATTCGCCTCTCTCTGGCTCTAGATCTGACAGTTTGTCTCCGTGTGTGTCACTGTGATATTTATAAACCCTCCTGCGTCTTTTCATAGGTACGCCCACAGAGGAGACCTGGCCCGGAATAACCTCCAACGAGGAATTCATCTCCTATAACTACCCCCGTTATCGTGCCGACTGTCTCCACAACCACACTCCACGGTAACGACAGCTGTCCTCTGGGCCTGATGCCTGACACGATCACCGCTACTGCTGTATAAAAAAATGACACACTGTTGGAGGTCATTTAATGAAGTTGCATTATTTTCTCTTGTAGGTTGGACAATGATGGAGTTGAACTTCTGTCGAAACTGCTGCAGGTGATTTGTGTATTATTTAATCTACTAATTACACAGTGCTTTATATAATAAAGACAGTTTCAAAGCAGCTTCACAGGTAAAAATAACAAGCAATGATGTAAACTTCAGATATGAGATAAATTCTGCTCTAAAGCAGCTCTACAGACAGCAACACTGTGGCTCAAACACAAGCATCCCACTTGAGCAGAATAAATGACACTATTTGCACTTTTTGGAAATCTCACCTATGAATACCTTGCTTAAAGTATGATACTCATTAGGCAGGTATAAGAGGAAGTATTTTAGTAATGACATTGAAAAAATGACACTTTTAATATATGGCTGTTCTCATTAATAAATAGTTATGCTCAGGTGACAAATGTTACATTAAGTCAACATACAATCAAAATTCGCTTTAGTACATGTTCCTGGTTCATTTATCAGCGTGTGCTATACTATAAAATTCTTTGTCTTTGTGGTTTACTTTTTATATTTACTCCATCTGAAAGAACTTTTCATAGTCAATTTTATAGTGTTATCCAGCAACCAAATAGCTACTAAAATTTTTAGGCTACTATTGTAATTTTATGTTGAATTATAAAAATATACTACAGTTCATAAATGTTAGGTCGTGGAATGTTTTTTTTTTTTTTTTTTTAAAGACATCTGTTAAAAAATAGAAAAGGAAAGAGAAAAAAATATATATATATACAGTAAAACACTAATATTATCAAATATTTTTAGCATTTAAAATAACTGTTTTTAAAGAAGTTTCTTCTGCTCACCAAGCCTGCATTTATTTGATCCAAAATACAGCAAAACTGTAATTTTGTGAAATATTTTTACTATTTAAAATAACTGTTTTCTGTTTGAACATATTTTAAAATGTAATTTATTCCGGTGATCAAAGACAAATGTTCAGCATCATTACTCCAGTGTCACATGATCCTTTAGAAATCTTTCTAATATGCAGATTTTATTAATATTATAATTATTATTAATAATAATATTTAAAACAGTTGAGATTTTTTTTTCAGGATTCTTTGATGAATAGAAAGATTCTGAAAGATACTTTTTTGGGGGAAATAAATTATAGAAATAAATACTTTTATTTAGCAAGGATGCTTTAAATTGATAAAGTGATGATACAGACATTTAATTTCAGATAAATGTTCTTCTTCTGAACATTCTATTCATAAAAAAAACACAAAAATAATACAAAAATTACACTCAACTGTTTTTTACATTATAATGATAATTATATATTATATAAATGTTTTTTGAGCAGCAAATCAGAATATTAGAATGATTTTTGAATGATCATGTGACTGGAGTAATCATGCTAAAAATTCAGCTTTAAAATCACATGAATGAATTTCATTTTAAAATATATTCAGTTAGAAAACAGTTATTTTGAATGTTAAAAAATGTTTTATATTCAAACATTTTATTGTTTTTGCTGTACTTTGGAACAAATAAATGCAGCCTCAGTGAGCAGAAGAGACTTCTTTAAGAAACATTACAAATCTTTTGACTGGTGGATTTCTGAAAAAAACATATAATGCTTCCCATTAACATTTATAATAAGAAGTGTTTTAAACCAGCATCTTAGAATGATTTCTGAAGGATCATGTGACACTGAAGATGATGCTGAAAATTCAGCTTTGCATCACAGAAATAAATTGCATTTTAACATGCACTCTTTTGCAACAATGTCTTATTCATGTATTAATGTCACTTTTGATCCATTTAACACATCCCTGATGAAAAAAAAATCTTACTACCCCTAACTTTTGAATAATACTGTATGATAATATTGTGTTTTTAGTTTGCTGGTTAGTGAGTGTTTTACATGTGCTTGACTAACAATGAACTTTGTATCAGTTTGAGGGGAAGAAACGGATTGCAGCAGATGAAGCCATGAGACACCCATACTTCCACTGCCTGGGAGAGAGAATTCTCACACTGCCAGACAGTGAGTTCACACACACACACACACACACACACACACACACACACACACACACACACACACACACACACCTCTCTCCACCGAGGAGATTTATGACGGTGCCAGATAACCGATGCGTGCACGCACACCTCACACTGACGGATAGAATTATTAAAGTGCCAGACAGAAGTCTTGCGCATACACACACTTTACTTTCGAAAGACATTTAATTCTACCGAGCCGCCATGAGCTGTTCTGTATTTGCACTGAATCAAGTCAGTGTGTGCTGAAACAAGCTTGCACAGATCCTCTGACCCTTAACGTTATATATCAGCTCTAGTTTTAGTTCAGCGTGTTAACATAACTGTTTAATTTCTTCCTGCCAGCTACGTCAATATTTGCACTTCAAGAAGTTCAGCTGGAGAAGGAGCCCGGAATGAGGACGAATTCCCTGTCAGAATCAGGTAAAGCCACAAAACACAAATGGCTGATGAGTTTTAAGCTTCATCCATCAGTGTACCATGCGTTACTGACCTCTCTGTGTATGGCACAACGTCAACTGGCTTTGCTCTCAAAACAGTCAGAATTGAAATAGTTGTGAAAATCTGGCCAACATTCATCTTAATCTGGCCAAAGAAAGACCTATAAAGTGATCAGCTATGTTTTTCTGGGGGATAAACCTGAAATCAGACAAAAGAATATTTTAGAAGATATTTTATGTACTTTTTGTCTCAAACAAAACTGAATTAACATTGTTTTTTTGATCACAGCTTCAATTAGTTTTTCCTAGGATTGATTTTAGCTGCTGTGTATTTGTTTTCTGGCAGACTGACACTACTAGTTAAATGTTTGGACAAAAACAAAAGTTTTTGAACTCTAAGATTTTTTTATGTTACCAAACCTGCATTTTCTGTTTGAATATATTTTAAAATGTAATTTATTCCTGTGATCAAAGATACATTTTTAGCATCATTACTCCAGACTTCAGTGTCACGTGATCCTTCATAAATCATTCTAATATGCTGATTTGCTGTTCAATAAACATTTTCTGTTGTTAATATCATCAGTATTTATTGTATAAATTAATTACTTTTATTTAGCAAGGATGCTTTAAATTGGTCAAAAGTGATAAGGACATTTATAATATTACAAAAAAATTGTTTCAGATAAATGCTGTTCTTCTGAACTTTCTATTCATTAAAGAAACCTGGAAAAAATCTACTCATGTTTTCAGCATTATGATAATAATAATAAATAAATCAGAAATAAATCAGAATATTAGAATGATTTCTGAAGGGTCATGTCACTGGAGTAATGATGCTAAAAATTCAGCTTTGAAATCACAGGAATAAATTACATTTTAAAATATATTCAAATAGAAAACCGTTAAATAGTAACAATATTTTTGTTGTACTTCGGATCAAATGAATACAGGCTTGGTGAGCAAAAGAGACTTTAAAAAACATTACAAATCTTTTTTTTTTTTTTCAGCAAAAAATATATTTAATTGATCAAAAATTTTACATTTTTGTGATATTAAAATGATTTCTTCACTCACTGTCCCAACAAATAAATGTAAATCAAAAAATGAAAAAATAAAAAATAATAAAAGATAATTTATTATTAAAAAAAAATCGTCATCAACACAACTGCTTTCAAGCATTTAAGCGGAAGTCTACATATGTATTAATTTGTGTTTATTTATTTTTTATATAATGATAGAAAGGAGCATTCAGTCTAGTGTGCCCAAATCTAGTAGTGTAAACCTGTATTCCCCGAATCCCAAAAATTGTGTAAAACCAACCAATCAGATTGAGATGTATGTTTTCAGCCAGTTTTTGCTATATTTTTTGTGTGCAGTATACATTAAATGATCCAACTAAGGCAGTCTATAATTTATGACTTGGCTGAGCAAACTGATCCCATACCATCATCTCAGTTATATTCCTCCAGAATATTAATCATGTTCATCAAGTGAGAAATGAACTCTATTGTTCCTCATGACACAGCTCATATTCTGTGCTCGCTAATGCTTCTCGCATTGCTCATCTTCTCCCCTAATAGTTTCTCCTCACCATGCTGTAGTCGAAGACACTGGTTTACTCATCTCGCTCCCTTTCATTCTTTCCTTTTTTCTTACTGTCCTTCTACATGGGCTGCCTCACTTCGATTTGGTTTACACCTGGTATTAAGATCCATCTCAGATGGTGAAATCACCAATAGTGATTCCCCGAAATGGATTTCAATGCCATACAGTTGAGGTCAAAAGTTTGATCTGAATCTGCAAAATGTTAATTATTTGACCAAAATAAGAGGGATCATACAAAATGCATGTTACACGATGAAGAGTTGGGGGTGAACAAATTTTGAATTTGAAGATCAGGGTAAATGTAACTTATTTTATCTTCTGTAGCTTCTGAAGGCCAGTACTAAATGAAAAAAAAAAAAGATATTTAGGCAGAATAAGAAAAATGTACACATCTTCAGCCGGTTTAAGTGTTTTCACCTCTGGCTCTTAAAGCATTGTTTTTCCTTCTGGTGCATCGGTGAGTGTTTGAACTTTCTGTAATAGATGCATATGAGTCCCTCAGTTGTCCTCAGTTTGAAAAGATGGATCTCAAAATCATACAGTCATTGGAAAGGGTTCAAATACACAAAAATGCTGAAAAACCAAAGAATTTGTGGGACCTGAAGGACTTTTCTGAAGAACAGCGGGCAGTTTAACTGTTCAGGACAAACAAGGCACCCATGAACGACTATCACTAAACAAAAAACACAGCTGTGGATCATTCAGGTAACAAGAATCAACTGTATGTAAACTTTTGAACGTGGTAATTTTTATAGACTATTTTTTTTTTCTTGTGGGAAATGTGTAAACGTTTTTTTTTTATGTGAAATATCTTATTCAGGTCAGTACTAAATAAAAAATAACATGCATTTTGTATGATCCCTCTTATTTTGCTAAAATTTGCAGATTTTGCAAGGGGTATGTAAACTTTTGACTTCAACTGACTTTATCCATCCTTTTCTCTTTATTCTCCATCTGCTTTTCTAAGTTTGTTTCGCATATTAAGACACCGTTACGATCATGCTGTTGCGTTAGACATTCTCAGGAGGAAGTTCTTGTTAAGCTCCATGTATTATGCTGCTCACACACCACTAACTTTGCTCTGTCTTTCCCACGGTCTCTCTGTCTCTTTTCTCTCCCTGCCTATTTGTATGTGCTTTGATGTTTTTTTGTTTTTTTTGATTTACACCACTGCTTCACTGCGCTCCAGAGCTTTTGCAAAGATGTCTAAGGTTCCGGCATACCTTAGGTACATATTTGTCGCCCTCTGCTCAAGGCAGGAGGTCACAAACAACAAAACCGTATTTCTTCCCTCGAATTTCCTGTTCATCTGTACTGTCCAGATGTAGGCCTACCCTACAGGAATCAATCACATCTGAATCATTTCTCAGATATTTCAAAAAGACATTTTCTCTCTTAAAGGAACACTCCACCTTTTTTGGAAATAGGCTCATTCTCCAACTCCCCCCGAGTTAATAAGTTGATTTTTACCGTTTTGAAATCCATTCAGCCATTCTCCTGTTCTGGCGATATCACTTTTAGCATAGCTTAGCATAGATCATTGAATCCTATTAGACCAATAGCATCACGTTCAAAAATGACCAACGAGTTTCCATATTTGTCCTATTTAAAACTTGACTCTTCTGTAGTTATATCGTGTACTAAAACCGGTGGAAATGCAAAGCTGCAAGTTTCTAGGCTGATAAGATTAGGAACTACACTCCCATTCCGGTGTAATAGTCAAGGAAGTTTGCTGCCGTAATATGGCCGAAGCAGGCGGAGTATTATCAGAAATGAGTTCCCAGCTAGTTTAGCATTTGCACATGTGCTGCGTGGTATTACTGCTCCTGCTTCAGCCTTATTATGGCAGCAAACTTCCTTGACTATTTCGCCGGAATGGGAGTGTAGTTCCTAATCTTATCAACCTAGAAAATTGAAGCTTTGCATCTCCACCGGTCTTAGTACACGATATAACTACAGAAGAGTCAAGTTTTAAATAGGACAAATATCGAAACTCGTTGGTCGTTTTTGAACGTGATGCTACTGGTCTAATAGGATTCAGTGATCTATGCTAAGCTATGCTAAAAGTGATATCGCCAGAACAGGAGAACGGCTGAATGGATTACAAAACGGTAAAACTCAACTTATTAACTCGGGGGGGGAGTTGGAGAATGAGCCTATTTCCAAAAAAAGTGGAGTGTTCCTTTAACAGAGTGCATATATAGACGTAATGAATTCATGAACATCTTGAAATAAATCAGTTTATAGTA
The DNA here is from genome assembly GCF_049309525.1 of Garra rufa. Classification (NCBI taxonomy): domain Eukaryota; kingdom Metazoa; phylum Chordata; class Actinopteri; order Cypriniformes; family Cyprinidae; genus Garra; species Garra rufa. The sequence goes on from NC_133375.1 coordinate 37,041,832, forward strand.
AATTAGTAAATAAGAACATACAGACAAAACATTGACACTTGCAGAAACAATTAGTGATGTTTTTGGCATTGATTTAGAGCAAAGACCCCATACTAACTTCATTCTTAGTTGTTTGAATAGTTAAATTTTTTAATTTACTGAAATCAAACCCTCTCATCTGTCACCTTTTTCCTTTTCTGTGAATGATATGATCAGCTCATCACAATTAAAATGTGCACAAACTTCCACTGTCCGTTATGGCAATCTTGTGCATGTCAAAACCAGGGTTGCCATGTGGGTTTTCAGCAAATGATTGTTTCAGCAAACATTTGCAAAATCAAAGTCAAAGTCAGCTTTATTGTCAATTCTGCCACATGTACAGGACACACAGAGAATTGAAATTGCGTTACTCTCAGACCCTTGGTGGATAACAGATAACATTAAATACAAAAAGTAGAAATTTAAAAATACAAATAAAGAAAATATGAATAAATACAATTATACATATGTGACCCTGGACCACAAAACCAGTCATAAGTGTAAATTTGTCGAAATTGACATTCTTACGTCATCTGAAAGCTGAGTATTTAAGCTTTTCATTGATATATTGTTTGACTTGTATATTGTATTGTTTAAAATAGGACAATGTTTGTCTGAGATACAACTACTTGAAAATCTGGAATCTGAGGGTGCAAAAAAATCCAAATATTGAGAAAATCGCCTTAAAAGTTGTCCAAATGAAGTTCTTAGCAATGCATATTACCGATCAAAAATTAAGTTTTTATATATTTATGGTAGAAAATTTACAAAATATCTTCATGGAACATGATCTTTACTTAATATGCTAAAGAATTTTGGCATAAAAGAAAAATCGATCATTTTGACCCATACAATGTATTTTTGGCCATTGCTACAAATATACCTGTGCTACTTATGACTGGTTTTGTGGTCCAGGGTCACATATAATATAAAAAACAACAACAAATACAATATACAAGTAAGAGTCATTTTCAATATACAAGAGTAAATGAGTCATTTTCCTATTTATTGTTGATTGTGAAACAAACCAACACCAGAATGTTTTGGTGGTCTAACAATATTGGCAATTATGGGCTGAGGTTACATAATTCAGCTGAGAAACATTTAATGAGACATTTATCCTCATTAAGCATCTATGTTCATAGGAAGGTTCTCTTGTGATAGTTTGAAAAAACGATCATCCTCCACTCAGACCTCATATGTATTCATTTCACGAATTGATGAAGCTGTCAGGCCACAGCTTATAATTATTCAGCGTTTATACAAAGCACTGAAGTCAGTGCTAAATATGAATATTAATCGATGCGCTCAGCATTGAAATCACTGATGAAATGCCAAAAGCTGGTGCCGTTCCACCTGTGTATAATAATACATTATGGTTGAAATGATAATTTTTATTATAAGGAAATTAATACTTTTATTGAGCAAGGAAGCATTAAATTGATTAAAAGTGGCAGTAAAGACATTTTATAATGCAAAAGATTTCTATTTCCAATAAATGATGTTCTTTTTAACTTTCTATTTATCAAAGAATACTGGAAAAAAGGTATCACAGTTTCCACAAAAATATTAAGCAGCATAACTGTATTCAACATTGATAATAAGTGTTTCTTGAACAGGAAATCAGCATATTTAAATGATTTCTGAAGTATCATGTGACACTAAAGACTGGAGTAATGATGCTAAAAATTCTGAAAAAAGAATTTTAAATTTTAAAATACACTCCTGTCCAAAAGTTTGGGTTTCTTTTATGCTCCTCAAGGCTGCATTTACTTAATCAAAACTACAGAAAAACTGTAATATTTTGAAATATTATTGCATTTTAAAATTACAGTTTTCTATTTTAATATATTCTAAAATTTAATTTATTCATGCGATGCAAAGCTGAATTTTCGGCATCATTACTCCAGTCTTCAGTGTCTCATGATCCTTCAGACATCATTCTAATATGCTGATTTATTACTTGAATTTTGGATTTCCATTTTGGAAACAGTAAATATTTTTTGGAACCTGTGATTCTTTTTTCAGGATTTTTTGAAAAATAAAACGTAAAAAAATAACAGCATTTATTGATAGAAATAGAAATCTTTTCTAACACTATCCCCCGGTTTCACAGACAAGGCTTAAGCTTAGTCTTAGACTAAAATGTAAGTCTGAGCTGTTTCAACTGAAATAAAATTGCGTTGATTGATCTTAAAATACATCAGTGCCTTTGTTTTGTCTCAAGATGCACACCAGTAATGTTTTTTTTTCTAAGCATGTATATAAAAATTACTTAAATAATCCTAATTGAACTATGGCCTAATCCTGGCTTAGTCTAAGCCCTGTCTGTGAAACCGGGCCTATAAGTCTTTGCTTTTTATCACTTTTTATCAATTTAAAACATCCTTGCTGAATAAAACTATTAATTTCTTTCAAAAATAGAAAGAATAAATATTTACTGACCGCAAACTTTTAAATGGTAGTTTATTGATTTATTGTTCGTATTGTATGTATTTTAAATAAATGCTGTTACTTTTAACTTTTTATTTTTTAAAGAATCCTTAAAAAAAGTCACGTTCCAACAAAATATTTAGCAGCACAATGGTTTTCAACATTAATAATAAATCAGAATATTACAACGATTTCTGAAATATTATGTGACGTAATGATGCCGAAAATTCAGCTTTGCATCACAGGAATAAATTACCGTTTTAAAAATATTTCAATAGTAAAGAAATATTTGAAATTTGTAATATTATTTCACAATATTACTGATTTTACTGCATTTTTGATCAAATAAATGCTTGGCATAAGAAACTTAATTTAAATAAAAACAGCTATTGTAATAATATTTCACAATATACTGTTAAATGATTAAGTTTAGAGGCGTGATTAAAAGTTTATAATTTATTCACCATTTCATAAGACAAAAACAGACTCTCCTGTCTGTCTACTACATTTACTAGCAGTAAAACTTTAAGATAGCCTTAAATCAGAGCCAGAGAGGGAAATAAAGTGATATGGGTCGTTTCTCTCCAATGTTTTTTTAGCATTGAAGCCATAAAATGCAAAAACAGAGGAGAATAGCTTTCTGTGCGCTTAGCCCTCGTCCCTCACCAAATAAGAAAACAGCCCCGGCTTCTCTAGAGCTTCAAACTGAGCATGTGTGGGTGGCTGTGTGTTTGGGTGCACATTGACGTGTGTTTGGGTTTGGTAATCTCGCCTACTCTCATGCCCAGTGCTCTAAATGAAGTAAGCGCTGATTTTCTTTCTCTCTCTTTCTCCCTGTCTGTCCCACTTGTGACCCTTTATACCCTCTGACGGTCCTGACAAGTGGTTTTATCGTGCACAATGTTGCATGCATCATTTACCCACTGAACGCTGTGTGTTTATGTAGCCTAAACTTCCTCTTTTTCTTTTTCTCCAGTCAACAGCATATCTCAACGGCAGAGTCTGCTCTTCTGAGGGCGCGTGGGGCGGCTCGGGACGGGGAAGGACGGAGGAGGACGCGTTGAGACGCTTCCTGTCGCGAAGATGAAGGGATATCTGTTTTTCATTTCTCCGTCTAAGTCCTGTGGCATTATGTGTTTAGAAGGGGTCACTGTAGTTGTTTACATGGAGAGGCTGAGGATGTTGATTTGTGTATTGTTTCCTTTGTTTCGAATAATGCACTTCCCCTTCCCTGTTCGCATTACAAACATGTTCTTCCTGTTTTGCCGCGGTTGCGTCAATCCAGCCGCCGTATTTAACCAATCAGACGCAGAATGTTATCGGATGACCTGACTCTTCATCCTTTGACTGAAACCAATCAACCTGTTTTCTTTGCAATACTTCTAAATTGTAATGTAAAAAGGAAGGCCAGTTTATGAAGGAACGCGTCATGCTGTTAATACCCAGAAGCCAAGTCACTCTAGTCTTCCAGAAAACGATCCCCTTCATTAGTCTCATCAGCCCTCCCATCCAAAGACGAACATTTAGTACTATGCCAACACAATGGTTCATCATGATTATCCTGTTGTTTGTATTCATAAGGACATTGACGACATGCTGTACTTTGTTTTTGTTTGCAAAAGCATTTCACCTTTTAAGTTGTTTACATGCTTTTTTTGCCGTGCAATACGGTATGATAATCTCGAAACAAACGGTTTCACCAAAGACCCTCCATGCCGTCTCTCTATCCCTTTTGGTTTGACTTACAAGCTTCCATTTCCATCATCATGTTCAAGTGAACCCTCGATCAGCTACACTGTGTCAAGGATGAATTATTTGTGCAAAGCAACTTGAGGAAAGCCTCCGATAATCTCAGCGCAGCCTTGTTGATAATTCTTCCATTACTGCAGCTCTTACGGCTGTCACTCCGGTTGAAAACCGAGCCGATTTCTATGTCGGTTCAGTCAGGGCGATGAGAACTCATAATGGGATGCCCGGGCGCATGCGGAGAACCGGTCGACTTGTATAGGGCTCAGGTTTCTGTCACTCTGCAGAACAGCTGAGTGCGGTGGATAATGTTCAGCATCTCGGCCCGGTTGTTCATACTCCGCAGGTTTTGGAGCGCATCGGTGTCGCATAACACACCGCAGATTCGAAACGCTACCGTCCCCTGGCGTGTACGATTCGGGGTCTCTCTGCACAATGTCTGCGATTATACAGTCCCACAAATGTGATTATTGAGTGAATCTCTGGGGAAAAAATCAAGGTGAAGTTTTATCCTGAAATTAAGAGAAAAAGAATGCATTTTTGTTTTTGCATTGTGACATTTTCATTGCATTTTAATAATAAAAAAAATTAATGGCGTAAAAATTTTGTAAATTGTTAAAATACAGTGTATTTGATATATTGTATTTTTAAAGCATATATGCATGGCAATATTTGTTATACTGTTTGTGATGCTGTATTATGAGAAATGCAAAAACTCAAGTCAAATTTCTCAACATATTACAGTAGTGAGGAGGAAAATGTGCTTAATTTTCCAATAATAAAGATAAAAAACAAAAACAAAAATATGAATAAGTAAAATAAAAGTCACAATGCAAAAGAAAAAAAATTAAAAAGTGCATTTATTTTAAAGTATTTTTTATACACTACCAGTCAAATGTTTTTGAACAGTAAGAAGTCTCTTCTCGTCACCAAGGCTGCATTTATTTTATCCGAAGTACAGCAAAAACAGTAAAAAAAAGTAATATTTTTACTATTTAAAATAACTGTTTTCTATTTGAACATATTTTAAAGCGTAATTTATTCCTGTGATTTCAAAGCTAAATTTTTAGCACTAAAAATTAATGAATCATCAGTCACAGGATCTTTTAGAAAATCATTCTAATTTGCTTCTCAAAAAACATTTATTATTATTATCATGTTAAAAACAGCTAAGTGTTTTTCAGGCGTCTTTGATAAATATATAAAGTTCAGAAAAACAGCATTTATCTGAAACACTTTTGATCAATTTAAAGCTAAATAAAAGTATTAATTTCTATCATTTCTTTCCCAAAACATACAGACTCAGAGCTTTTGAGTGAATGATATAATGTATAATTTTACAAAAGCTTTTTATTTCAGATAAAGGCTGATCTTTTAAAAATGTACTCGACTGTTTTAATAATTGATCATAATAATAAAAATGTTTCTTGAACAGCAAATCAGCATGTTAGATCGATTTCTGAAAGATCGTGTGACACTGAAGAATGGAGTAATGATGCTGAAAATTCAGCTTTGAAATCACAGGAATAACTTACATTTGAAAATATATTCAAGTTATTTTTAAAAATAAAAATATTTCAAAAATGCACTGTTTTTGCTGTACTTTAGATCAAATGAATGCAGGCTTGGTGAGCCAAAGAGAGTTTAAAAACATCAAAAATCTTACTGTTCAAAAACTTTTGACTGGTAGTGTATATTGTCTCTTTGTTTCAGGGTGAAATGTGACTAGATATTTTTTTTTGCAAAATTCACCCCATTAGAGCTGAATGCAGAGGTGATTAAGACTTGTTCTCAGTTTCCATCGATGTTACTAGATGGATGATATTTTAGTAAATATCTAATTTTTTAAAATTAATTCAAGCAATCCCAAAACGTTTGGTCTGGTGTTAGATTGTGACTTCCCTTCCTCCCAGTTGGAGATGACCTGTGTGTGTGAGAGAGAAAGAGAGAGACGCTCTCGACGAGGGGAATGCAGACTTGCATGGCAGTGTTGTATAGTTGAAGACTGTGGTACTTTGTAAATAGCCTTAGAATGTTTTTTGCAGATCAGAAGCGTGGAGAGTGCAATGAGAAGATCCTCCTAACAATGTATAATTTTTCAAGCAAAGAAGAATATCGTTTTTGTTATACTTATCATTGATGACATTGTTCATTGTGTTCTATCTTTTTTTTAATAAGTAGTAACCAGATGTTACTATCATAGGAGACCAGGTGGTGTAGATATTTGGTTTTGATGTTTGCTAGATCATAAGGATGAAAACGGCTCATCTAATTTTAAAGCTTTCGTTTGGAACGAGGATGGGTTGCGGTGAAAGGGCTTCAATGGATAAACGTGGTTGTGAGGTAGTCATTACTGCGCAATAATTGATAATTTACGCAATAACTTTATTTGATTTGAAATTAATTTGGTTTGGATTTTAGCATTGCATATAATTAAATATAAAAGCAAATAATGTCCTGCAAAACTCTAAAAGCCCATTTTATGTGGAAATTTTAATAAGTGAGGTTTTGATATGATTACAGGTGAAATGCATTTATACGAGCAAATAATACGGTTTTCAGTATGTTTCTTTTCTACAACTTGGCCTTTTTAAACGGGCATTTTATTCTAAGCAAAACTTGATCATCGATCAGTACAGTATTATTTTCTTCGCTCTTTTTATTTTGCAAAAAAGCCCAAAGTTTTAGGATTTTCAGCCATTTTAACTGCTCTTCTCCAGATGGTGTTTGTCCCTACGTGAAGGCAAGAATTGAACGATGCGGTCTGCTGTTATATAAATATGTTAAAAGCGGTTTAGACACATTAAGCAATACTCACTGTTAATGTGCATTTCACATCTCATGGATATCTAATGCAGGAAATCCTCTCAGATGGCCATAGTATATTTTCTGATCGACCGTAAGTAAATAATTATGCATATATGAGTGGTCACTTGTTCTGTTTGCGTCTGGGGATGTTAACCACCAACAACAATTGTAAAATGTTTGATGCAATGTTGAAAATCCCTTTTCCTGTTCTATTTTTGTTTTTTAATCTTTGAGTTCTTGCAGTTGCAATAGTCACCCAAGAATACGTGGATCAGAAGTGAAAATTATACAGTACACAAATATGACTGTTACTTCTTGTTGCTTGTATGAATGCTGAACTCGTTTCCAAACAACTTGATCCATCTCTGTTCATTATGAAGCGGGAAGTGGACTCATTGGCACGAACAAGCTGTAACACATTCAGGTGGAGCAGAACAAATGTGAATAATATTTGCTGGCAATATAATCAATGTCCCAAACTTGAATTTTGTTCTTTTTATTTTGTTTAAATTTGTCTCATATTTAAAGGTAATAGTATATATTTATACATTTGCATGTTCATTACATATTAAAAATAATTCCCAATATATACTGCACACATACTCAGATCGGTCACTACAGTAACCTGAAACGATTTTATAATGTTGACTACAGTATGTTAATGAGACTCACTACAACAAGTGTTTTGGTCAGCTTGTGGTTTTATCTTAAAATAACCAGAAAACTAAATTTACAGTTGAAGTCAAAAGTTTACATACACCTTGCAGAATCTACAAAATGTTCATTCTTTGACCAAAAAAGAGGGATCATACAAAATGTTATTTTTTTATTTAGCACTGACCTGAATGAGATATTTCACATAAAAGGTATTTACATATAGTTGAATTTTTAAAAATCACCCTATTCAAAAGTTTACATACACTTGATTCTTAATACATTGTTGTTATTTGAATGATCCACGACAGTTTTTTGTTTAGTGATAGATGTTCACGACTCCCTTGTTTGTCCTGAACAGTTAAACTGCCAAATGTTCTTTAGAAAAATCCTTCAGGGCCCACATATTTTTTGGTTTTCCAGCATTTTTGTGTATTTGAGCCCTTTCCAGCAATGACTGTGTGAAAATCTGGATCTCAAAATCATACAGAGGACAACTGAAGATGCATATTACAGAAGGTTCAAACGTTCATTGATGCTCCAGAAGGAAACGCGACAAATTAATTTTTTTGAATTTGAAGATCAGGGTAAATTTAACTTTTGTCCTCTGGGAAACTTGTAGGTATCTTCTGTAGCTTCTAAAGGGCAGTACTAAGTGAAAAAAATATGATATTTAGGCAAAATATCACTTTTCTTCATTCTGTTTCAAAGTTTTCACCCCCGGCTCTTAATGCATAGTTTTTCCTTCTGGAGCATCAGTGAGTGTTTGAACCTTCTGTAATAGTTGCATATGAGTCCCTTAGTTGTCCTCAGTGTGAAAAGATGGATCTCAAAATCATACAGTCATTGATGGAAAGGGTTCAAATACACAAAAATGATGAAAAAACAAAGAATTGGGACCTGAAGGATTTTTATGAAGAACAGTGGGCAGTTTAACTGTTCAGAACAAACAAGGGACTAAAAAAAACAGCTGTGGATCATTTACGGAACAACACAGAATCATTTTTATAAATTCCACAATTATTTTCTCTTGTGGACTATATGTAAACATCTTTAATGTGAAATAGTTTATTCAGGTCAGTACTAAATAAAAAATAACATGCAATTTGTATGATCCCTCTTATTTTGTTAAAATAATTAACATTTAGCAGGTTCTAGAAGGTGTATGTAAACTTTTGACTTCAACTGTATACATCACCCATAGTTCATTAATATTCCACTACTGAAGATGGTTTAATATTGATTAGGTTTATGCATGAGGTTTATGTATTCAGACACTGAATGAGTCTGTAAACTCTATAAGATTTATGTGCAAATCCAATGTGGTTTTGGAGCAACATTGAAAAAAGAAATAATACAATTTTGCATTGTCAACACATTCGGCACAAATGGCACCAAACTGACTCCAATATGAAATATGACCCATCAGTATGAACATTTGCATATGAAACACAAGTTTGAGGATGGTTTATATTTTTAACAGTGCAGGAAATCATATATTTATGATTACACTCACACACGGCTCACAATGACCACAGTTGGACACCAGAATGAAGCTGAAGTGACAGAAGAACTGCTTTTAACTTCATATTGTTATTTCAAATCCATAAAATCCACGTTACGCATTGACAATGTTTTTGTGACATTTTTAGCAGCTATATATTTCAAATGAGAATTTCAGACTTGTGTTCCTTGATATAAATCAACGCAGTTCTTTTTCATTTTCAAGATTTCTGAGAAGTAAATATGCGCCTCAACATGTATAATACAGCAGCTTGGTTTGTCGACTGCTTTTTCGCTTTCGCTATTGGTCAATGCCAAAGTTATCCGAAGCCTTGCATGGGTTG
>NC_133375.1:37051837-37116340 GCF_049309525.1 Garra rufa
ATATATATATATATATATATATATATATATATATATATATATATATTAGTATTTAATAGTTAATAAAATAAAATGTATTTAATAATAATTGATCAAAAGCAATATATATATATATATATATATATATATATATATATATATGTATTATAATCACTATATATATATTAATTATTAAAAAGTTATATAATAATAAATAATTATTTATTAAATAAGTATTAATATTTAGTGAATTATATAAAATTTAATTAATAATAAATTGACCAAAAGCGACTATATATTAAATGAATAATAATTTGCTAAATATGAATGTATTTATACTATATATATATATATGAGAAATATTTAGTGAATAGAGATTTTAACATTATATATATATATATATATATATATATATATATATATAATGTATAATATATATATACATATAACAATATATAGTCGCTTTTAAACAAATTATTCACAAATTTTAAAATTAATTATCATATTAACTATTAATAACTAATAAATACTAATATATATATGTTTTAAAGAGTAATAAATAGTTATTAATTATTAATATTTTGTGAATTAAATAACATTAAATTAATAATAAATAAATTGATTAAATGCGACTATGTATAATTAAATAAATCATTTGCTTCATTATCATTAATAATAAATAATAATAATTAAAAATCATTAATATTTAATATTTACTATAATTAAAATCTAATTAATAATAATTAAATTGATCAAAATAATATGTTATAATCGCTATATATATTAGTTTTTAATAGTTAATATAATAATAAATAATTATTAATTAATTATTGATATTTTGTGAATTAAAATTAAATTAATATTAAATGGATCAAAAGCAACTATATATGTTATAATCACTATAACTATACTATATAACCATAACTATATATATATATATATATATATATATATACATACATACATACATATATATATATATATATATATATATATATATATATATATATATATATATATATATATATATATATATATATATATATATTAGTATTTAATATTTAGTGAATTGGTCCTCTTCCTTGGTGATGAGCAAACTTCTCCAAATATATTAGGTAAAATCCTAAAAATCTCTACATCTATGTAATCTATTAGTTATAATATAACTAATATATTTGCAAAGAAATACTTATAATTATACTTATAATACTTATAAAAGTATTATAGTATAGTATACTTATACTACTAGTATTATAGTATTATATAGTATTATAGTATACTTATAAAAGTTTTTAATGCATAGAGGCAACTTTCACTTTAATAAATATCAAGTCATAAATAAAAATCAATTTAATAAATAATCCGGTCAAGTTAGTCGTGTTTGAGCGATTTCTTTGATTATTGATTATTTGGCCTGGTGCATTTTTAGCATTCTCTCTGAAATCTGTGATCGACTCTTCAAGTCTATTGGTTTTCAAGATGGCGCCGCTCACATCGTCCACACGTGAATTGTTCAGTGCGGCAGTTCGGGCTGTTTTGGATACGTGGCCGGTGCTACAAGTAAGTACATTAATAACATTATATTCCGAAGATATATAGGTTTCGTACAATAGTGTCAGATTTATTAAGCAAGCTTTAGTTTGATCCGCATTTTACGAATTCATAAACCAGACTGCTACCAGTTTAGCAATTTAGCGCTGCCAAGTAATAACAACATGACGCGTTAATATAATATATAAACACAAATGTCGATATTTGTCCAGTTGCACAGCTCGATTTGTTCTGAAGCAGTTGCACCAAGTTGTGATTTGTAGCTTTGAATATATTGAGGACTGAGTGTTTTCTCACAGATCGCGGTCGATAATGGTTTCGGAGGCGCTTATAGTCAGCAGAAAGCGGAGTGGATGGTGGACGCGCTGCAGCAGTATTTCATCGAAAACGGTCAGAGCTGGCAAATCATTTCACTTATGCTTTGTAAGTCTTCTTATGTCACAGCAAACCTGTTTGTGCCTCCTCACAGATGACCTACAGCAGGACGAAGTGGAGGATTTCATCTCAGAGCTGATGAACAATGAGTTTGACACGGTGGTGGATGATGGCAGCTTACCGCAGGTTTGCTTGGTCTTTTAATAAATATCAGTGGTGGACGAAGTACACAAATCAAGCACTCGAGTCAAAGTACAGATACGTATAGTAAAATGTTACTCCAGTAAAAGTACTCCTTTTTTAATTTTACTCGAGTAAAAGTACTCTATTTTTTATGTACTTAAGTAAAAAAAGTACTAATAGATTGATTTATTTTGCAATTTTATATAGGTTACTTTACTTAATTTTATATTAGCATATGGACTGCGTTGACGAGAGTGATGTAGTAATGCTCACTGCGCTGTACCTGAGAGAAAACAGATTTGACCATCTCATTTTCACCATTTAGAAAAATGTTTTAAAGCTTGTTGTTTTGCAGAAAGTCATAGTTATATATGATATGAGAATAAGGCCTGAAGTTAGGAAGAACATTTTAATATTTTTTTACTTCTCAAACCTTGTCTGTGGTGTAAAAACACCCCTGGCCAAATGCCCCCAGAGTGCATCACCTTCCCACTTTCAGTATTACTGTAGTAACCATGTTCTGAACATCACATCCTTTCCTTTTCCCTCAGATGTAATCTGTCTAGGTGGTTGAATAAAAATATTTGGACTTTATATCTAAAAATGACCTAAACTTGCACCAGCAAGCTTGTTAGCTAGACAGTTAGCATCAGCTAACAATATTTATTTACTTATTTTCAGTATGGTTATGAATAGGGCTGGACCAGAATATACGATTATTCGAATATTCGTTCGGTGGGTTGGCATTTGATTTTAAATTTTGAGATTCGAATATTCGTGTTTTTTTTCCATACACCTTGCATCCCCCGCGAAACGGTTCTCATTCGGTTTAAATATGAATGAAGAAGATCAGACTGCTGTGCCACTAACACAAAGACAGCAAAAAAAAAAAAAGAGAGAGAGAGAGAGACTGAGTAATATTTGAGAGACACTATAAAGTACAGTCGGGCCCACTTGGTGGAAGCAAAGCTGGGCTGTGACTGTCGCAATGACAACCGCACCTCCGCGTTTAAATGCACACAGTAGGCTAAAGCTGACCGCAAAGCCCCAGCAAAAATAATTACCATGAATGTGTCGGGGGGAAAAGAAAGGACATATTTGAATTACTTATTAATAAACTAGTATTTGACACAAAGATGAAGTTGACGATCCCGACTCGCCATTTGCTCATTGGACGCGCCTTTAATACCTAAATGCTCTTTATGGATTAGGCCTATAGCTAATGAAAGAGTTTTGTTTTCGATTTTAATTATTTAAATTGTTTTTTTTTTACAGTTTCGGATGATATATTAGTCTTACCTTTACGAGCAAAAATGAAGTTTCACATAGCGCTGGCGCTTCCATGTTCTGCAAAGCGTGCTTCAGCTTTACTCTCCGCACAAACGATTGGATATGCGCCTTTTAATAGCACACATTTATCTAGGTTAAGCGATTCAACTAATATTGTGATATGCTTTAAGTTTTTTATATCTATGGATTTTAATTGAAATCGTGATTACTTGGTCGTTACTTTAAAAAACAAAAACTTAAATTTAACAAATAAAAAGTTTTCCAAATATACCTAAATGTAATCAATTTGCTTTTAAAAACAGCAGCTGTGCAATGGGGAAGAGAAAGAGAAAAAAGACCGGTTCCAGTCGGACTCGGGTCAATAATTCTGATGAGCTCGGAGAAGGTCCGGGCGAGGTTTTAGGAATTTTTGCAACGAATGTTTGTTTAATAGCCTATTTAACATTCTTATTTAGGCTAGTTTCATATTCAAATGTATTTATTTATTTGATTTATTTTAGCGTTTTGTAGGCTGCTTGTTTACTGACGGAAGTGCTCAAATAAACACGTACGTTTGCTAATAATGTTTGAGCCTCATTTATTTTGGGTTTCAAAATAATATACATAGGCTATGTATTTTATATATAGGCTTATATACACAAAAGTTATATATAATGTGTATATATATTTATTTATAATATATAAATTTATATATAAACACCGCGCCGATTTTTCATTCTTCTTTTATGTAAATAGCCTACCCTTTACGGTGTCAGTAATTACTGTGCTGCTAATTTCTGATTTAGGAGTGATTTGTTTGTTAAAAAATGTTAGGCTACCTTATTAAAAGTATTGCTCTTAACAGACCTGTGTTTTGTATCACTAGCGCAATGTCCGTTCATGAAGCGTAAGCTCTGCCTGCGTGACCCCTTGGGTCCACAGCAAAAATTGTTTGGATGAACTGTTCTCGACAATAAAAAATGCAAACAGAAAGACATACAGAGATTCTTGCCTTTATTAGAGAGAAGAATATGTTCAGCCCCTCCCACCGAAGCTTCGAATATTCGATGTTGATTACTACTGAAGCTTCGAAGCTCAAAAAATGGTATTCGGACCAGCCCTAGTTATGAATAAACATTGACATCTGTCTACTCGGCTAGTTGGTCCAAACAATATACTAATTTATACCTTTGATAAACAATATAAAAACAGACGTCACATTTTAGTAAAACTGAACATTAGAGCAACAGGGAATATGAACGTGCATGAGTACATTTTATTTAATCTGTGTTATTTTAATGTTTCGTTTTTTGACCTAAAACATAAGAGACACTGATGTTGATGTGTCTGCATTTAAGCATTTCAGTGGGCTTAAAACGATCACCCTTTACAGCAGATTTAGTTCGTAAATAACTGACAGTTACAATAATTAATCCTAAAATAGTATCTTACTTTTCGCAAGCGCCGGTTCTTACCTGTGAATTCAGCTGACTGGAGACTCGCTCTAAACGGCTCATTTGAATCACTGAGTTGTCGACTCGTGAACAACTGCAATTGGATCAGTCCAGTTCGTAAATGAATCGCTTGGGGTGATTTACGAATTGATTTAACAGGTTCATTGAAAAGAACCAGTTTGGTCATGAATCAGACACCATTACTGCGTCTCGGAGCACGTGATATATTATAAAGAGTAACGACATGTTTTATGAAATGTAGTTAAGTAAAAAGTACGATCTTATGCTTTGGAATGTAGTGAAGTAAAAGTAAAAGTTACTCAAAATAAAACTACTCCGGTAAAGTACAGATACTTGAAAAATGTACTGAAGTACAGTAACGAATTACAACTACTTATTTACTAATAATAAATATGTGACCCTGGACCACAAAACCAGTCTTAAGTCGCTGGGGTATATTTGTAGCAATAGCCAAAAATACATTGTATAGGTCAAAATTTTTGATTTTTCTTTTATGCCAAAAATCATTAAGAAATTAAGTAAAGTTCATGTTCCATGAAGATTTTTTGTAAAATTCCTACTGTAAACATATCAAAATGTAATTTTTGATTTGTAATATGCATTGTTAAGAACCTAATTTGGACAACTTTAAAGGTGATTTTCTCAGTCTTTTTGATTTTTTTGCATCCTCAGATTTCTGATTTCAAATAGATGTATCTCGGCCAAATATTGTCCTATCCTAACAAACCATACATCAATAGAAAGCTTATTTATTGAGCTTTCATATGATGTATATATCTCAGTTTTGTCAAATTTAACCTTATGACTGGTTTTGTGATCCAGGGTCACATATTAGTCGAAGTCATAGACCAGTTGAAGAACTGTGTGTGTGTTTGTGAAACTGTCGCTCAGGTGGCGCAGAAGGTGTGTGAGATGTTCCAGCAGTGTCAGCAGGACAGACTGAAGGAGGTCAGAGAGCAGATCAACCAGCTCATTCAGAAGAAGAGCGCTGGGAGAGCAAAGGTCACACCTGCCAAAACACCTGCTGCTGCTGATGATGATGATGATGAGGGTGAAGATGAAGAGGTACATTATTTCAGTATACATATATTATAGATCTGTGTGTGTGTAAGATTTTTAATGTTTTTAAGGAAGTCTCTTCTGCTCACCAAGCCTTCATTTATTTGATTCAAAATATAGAAAAAGCACTAATTTTGTGAAATAATTTTACCATTTAAAATAGCTGCTTTCTATTTGAATATATTTTAAAATGTAGTTTATTCCTGTGATCAAAGCTAAATTACTCCAGTCTTTAGTGACACATGATTCTTCAGAAATGATCCTAATAGGCTGGTAATTATTCTAATGCAGCTGGAGGGCAGGAAGTGATTTTTCTCTATAGGAATTACTAGCAGAAACTCAAAATGCATATGTTTTGCGTTGTTTATGGATGCTCAAATTGGTCAAACCGAGAAACCACAAGGAGATTTTATCAGGTATGAAAATTTGCTGTTCAGAAAAGGGAAAAGGCAAGAAATTGACCGAAAAGTGCAGGAAAAAGTGGTAAACCTTGTAAACCTTGAAAATGCTTGTGTGTGCAAATAGTTAAGAAAAGATGTGATAATATGTTAAGATATTAATAAAGAAATAAATAAATACAGGGTGAGAGTGGGAATTCACTCAATGCTAAACGCCAAACATAGCCAATGTAAGATATTATATTTGTCGTTTTGAGAGCTTCATTGATTATAACGGAACATTGTGAGATTGCAATAAATTGCAACGTTTTTTAGTGACTATATGAAAATCATTTCGGAATTTAAAAAAAGTTTTGCTTTATGTGCCTGACTGAAAAAGCAGAACGGATGAGATGGAGGAAAGTCTGTACTAGTTTAGTCAAATTCTGAACTAATTCTAACCTAGAAAGTGAGCAAATAGCGCTTCCATATAGTCACTAAAAAGCTGTTACTTCAATTTATTGAGTGAATTCTCACCCTGTATCTATTTATATATTTCTTTATATTTTTATATCTTAATATTATTATCTTTTATTAACCATTTGCACACACAAGCGTTATCCGACTCTCCCCCTGACCACAGACGAAGGTTTACAAGCCACTTTTCCCTGCGTTTTTCAGTCAATTTCTTGCCTTTCATATGCATTACTAGTTTCTAGTAGTGATTCCTATAGAGAAAAATCACTTCCTGTCCTCCAGCTGCATTTTGCCCGTCATCAGAATCACATGATTGCAAACAAACTATATGCTGATTTACTGCTCAAGAAAGATTTTATTATTATTATTATTATTATTATCATCATCAGTATTTGAAACATTTGAGTACTTTTTTTCCCCCCTCAAGATTCTCTGATGAATAGAAAAATCAAAGATCAGCATTTATCTGAAATAAAAAGCTTTTGTGACATTATACACTATACCATTCAAAAGCCATCAGTATTTTTTTTGGGCGGGGGGAAGAAATGATAGAAATGAATACTTTTATTTAACAGGGATGCTTTAAATTGATCAAAAGTGATGATACAGACATTTATAATGTTACAAAAGATTACTATTTTAGATAAATACTGTTCTTCTGAACTTTCTATTCCTCAACGAAACATGAAAAAAATCTACTTCTCTATTAACACTATTTTTGAGAGGCTCGTCCCATTGAGAACAAAGTATAAGTAAAATCAACTGTTTTCAACATGTTTTTTGAACAGCAAATCAGCATGTGTGACACTGAAGACTGGAGTAATGATGCTGATAATTCAGCTTTGAAATCACAGGAATAAATTACAATTTAAAATGTATTCAAATAGAAAGCAGATATTTTAAACAGTAAAATATTTCACAATATTACTACTTTTGCTGTATTTTACATAAAATAAATACAGAGACGACTTTAAAAAACAAATCTAATGACTAGTAGTGTATATAAATAATGCATTAAAATGTAAATAAATATTTTTTTTTCATTCATTATTTAATAGTACAAAATATTTGCACAGGTTGACTTGATTTATGAATTTTAAAGTATGTCATACAATATTAAATGCAAATGTCTCCTTTAAGTATCCTCTCTGGTTGTTTTTCTCAGGCTATGGAGTGTGATGGACCTGCAGACGGTCCTTCAGTCAACAGTGCAGCAGCACAGGAGCACCATCTTCCTCAACCCGCAAATCGTGAAGAAGAGGATGATGGCTGGACGGTTGTACGCAAAAAGAAGTGACTGGACTTATGGTATTAGGACTGAACATTTTCTTAATTTAAAAGACATTTTAAGGGCTTCTATCTCTCCAGCTCTGGATAATTCAACATCTGCAACCACAGCAAACCCACAGAATGGTACATCTGACTGGACATTTTGTGGTTTCTTTCATAAATACTCAGAGTACACAGTCAAATGAAATTAATTTATGCATTGGTCTTTTGTGCGTATGCAAATATGTAAATACATTTTTATGGCCATGACACTGATTCTCTCTCTTTGACTTCGTTACCCTTAATTATAATTTCTAGCATTGGTCCTGTAGCGCCCTCTTGTGTCACTCCAGCATGCTACAGTATGTTGGAGGATTATTAAAAAAATACTCCGTTATGCCGTCTGGTGTTTGTAAGTGATCCTTTATTCTTCGGTACACAGGGTTTAAGAGCTCAAGTCTTTATTGAATTCAGTCAAGTATTCATACAGTGTTCTGTATGTTCACAAACAAGCATTCCTCACACATATTCGCAGACAAATATAAAAAGGTGAGGGGCTTTTTTTTTTACTTTTTCATTTTTGCAGATGGCATGTCAAGGCACTATTTTAACATATAAATATGTGACCCTTCTACACAATTAAATGACCGTACAATGAAAACTTGACAGACGAGACACATCTCCATCATGTTCAGAGATCGAAGCTTCTTTAAATATATAAAAAACAACAGGTTTGAGGTTCTAGCTAAGTCTGTGCTCAGTTACTGTATCTCCAGTTTTGTTTTACCTTAGCAGTGAGTTTATGCTCTGAAAGGAGGATGTGTGCACCAGGTGATCAGACGCAGACCGCACAAACGCAGTGAAGACGGGGAAAACGGAGCGCTTTAGGAGTTGATCCAGGGGTGCTGTAGACACTCAGCGGCTGTGGCGCGGTTCTCCGGGATGAACTCCAGCATGGTGAGCAGGAAGTCACTGAACTGAGCCGCTTGATCCAGCGGCCACTCGTACTTCTCCAGTAAGACCTCGAACAGTCCCCACGGCTTTAGGTTGGCGATGTGCCTCAGCTCACCTACAGACACAAACACCTAGTCACAAAATTCTCATGCAAATGTCATGGTTTCCTATGATGTCCCACAAACATTTAAAAAGCATTTAAGTATTAAAATCTTGGATGTTTACTAAGGTCCTTCTATTATCTATTGAAACCCACAATGAACCCTTACGCGGTCCTCGGGGTATTTCTGGACACCGAGGACCAAATGGACTTTTTATATCAGTCAACACTATCTTGATCTACAAATAAAAATAAAAAAAATGGAATGATATCTTGATGGTATGTTAGTGTGAAAAAAAAAAAACCCTCACATTCGTGGTCTGCAACAAAATGCAATTATATAAAAATAATAGTTAAAAAACAAAACAAATGTTATTTTCCTGTTTATTAATGTTTTTACTCCTCATGTGTGCAGTTTTTGGAGGATTTAGGACATTTTTTGAATATATATTAAAAAAAAATTATAGGTTTTTATACAAAAACAGCTTTTTTTTTTGTAAAATTCACTTTATAAAAAACCCACGTCTAACTTTCATGAGGATAACATGGATAATTTCACATGGTTTGGTGTAAGATTTTTGCCCATCTTTTGGAAAATCCAGTTTTAAGAGTTAAAAAAAATACTTTTACCAGTAGGTAGCTGCAGAGATCCACTATTTGCTATTTGACCACCTAAAAGATAGCTTTTCACAAGTTTTTTTTTATATGTACATATTATGAAACACACAGGACTACATTTGGAGACCATAAAAACTGCTCTCTTATAATTTGTCAAATTAAAAAAAACACATTTGTTGTTGTTGCATTCTTATGTTTATGTTGTGTACTGCTACTCAATATGTAATAGATTTAGTTTCAGTACAAAAAATGCTAAACTTTGACAGTATTTTTTTGTTTTGTTATAATTGTGATTTCATAATATGTAGACATGAACTCAACTGAAAAAAACTTGTGAAAAGATATCTTATTGTTGGTCAAATAGCAATTAGTAAATAGTGCTCTGCAGCCATCTAGTGGTAAAAGTTATATTTTCTTACTTTTAAAACTATATTCCCCCCCAATAATGGGCAAAAATCTTACACTAAACCATATCAAATTATCTGTTTTTCCCATGAATGAAAGTTTAAAATGTGAGTATTTTATAAAGTGAATTTTACATAAAAAGCTGTTTTTGCATATAAACCTATTAAAAATATATATTTAAAAACAGCATAAATCATACGAAAACTGCACAAATGTGGAGTAAAAACATTAATAAACAGGAAAATTGTGATTCCAAAACGAAGACCACATAAGGGTTAAAATGTCAGTAAGCATAATATATATAAAATCATCATTTAGTGGGTCCTGAACCCTAACCTAATTTCAATTTATGAAAACGATTTTGAATTTTTTTGCACTTTATTCCACTGTTGCTTTTAAACCTTTCTGATGATTTTCTTATAAAAAGTGTTCAAAGTAAAAAAAAAAAGACTCCCGCATTTTTCATGTCACTACCAAAACAGTGTTTAGACTGATTTTAATTTCACCCCTACATTTATGATCAGGAAATATTCATGTGTCCCTCTCTCTCATAGCTACAGGGTGAATAGATAGGCCCCAACATTTTGAGGTAAATGTGTTCAAAAGTATAAAAAATCTGTGCATAACTTCACTTCACCATCTATCTATAATGAAACACTTTTTTGAGAATTATTTAATTTTTATATGCACAAAAATGTTCAGAACTGTTAACTAACCATGTTCTGATTAGCCTATTTGAGCTAGGTTCAAAAGTATCTAAAAAAAAAAGGGAATTTATAATCCTTTATTTGGGGATTTATTTGTATGTTTCTTTCTTTTAGTATGTGGGTTAAAATTTTGTAAAGTGATGTAGTCTATGTAATTATTGATTTACCTCTGAACACTTTTTAATAAAGGCAAAAAAATATATTTGCAAGGTAGATGCAAGCAAAATCTTAATAGGTCAATATAACCCTTCTAGTTCAATTATATGTGACCCTGGACCACAAAACCAGTCATAAGGTTAAATTTTACAAAACTGAGATGTATACATCATATGGAAGCTCAATAAATAAGCTTTCTATTGATGTATGGTTTGTTAGTATAGGACAATATTTGGCCGAGATACATCTATTTGAAAATCAGGAATCTGAGGGTGCAAAAAAATCAAAATACTGAGAAAATCACCTTTAAAGTTGTCCAAATTAAGTTCTTAACAATGCATATTACTAATCAAAAATTACATTTTGATATATTTATAGTAGGAATTTTACAAAAAATCTTCATGAAACATGATCTTCACTTAATATCCTAATGATTTTTGGCATAAAAGAAAAATCAATAATTTTGACCCATACAATGTATTTTTGGCTATTGCTACAAATATACCCCAGCGACTTAAGACTGGTTTTGTGGTCCAGGGTCACATATTACTGTGTTTCGGTAGTGACAAATTTGGGAAGTGATATTAATTGTCAAAGATTTTGACAAACATTTCAAAATGTTCTAAAAATACAGAATGAGAATCAACTGCACAATTACTACAAATGTGTACCTTGATATTATACTTGCATAAATAAATACTTAAATATAATAACTTGCATTAATACAAAATTTGTAAAAGATATTTTTTCAAGACGTTGGCACCTCTATTAAGGTGGAATATGGGTAAGGTTTAAGAGTGGGTTAGGGTGTAAGGGATGGGTCAACAGTGTTAATTACAGAAAATAACGCCCATTGCTATGATTGGCTAATAGATGTGTATGTTTGACAGCTTACTTTCTTCACAAGTGGACGCTGCTGTAATTTGGGTAAAGAACACATAAATACTCAGTACATATCAAACAATCTGTAACAACAGACAAAGCAATAGTGACCACATAATAAAAAGGAAGAAAGACAATGCAAAGACAGTGTTTTTCCACAACTTAGCACATCTTTAGAGCCATCTTTATGGTTTGGTGCACACGTTGATCTACTGTTTTAGCCACACTGGCTGTGTCCAAATTCAGGGTCTACATCCTCCTTAGGATCCTTCTTACCAGGTTGAAGGAGGAGGGGTCCTCCGAAGAGCGCAAAACCTGGAAGTAGGTGTCTGTGAATTTGGACAGCCTACCCTTCTTTCAGTTCCCTCCCTTACCCTTTGCTCATATCCTGTCGCCTAGCAACCGTGACAGCGCTAAGCAAGAAGTAAGGTTATCTGTACTGCACAAAACAAAAGAAACAAAACTGCCTTGATACTACAATGGGATTTCTAAATAGATTTATTCCTCCACCTCCATCCACAGTGGCAGAGTTATTTGCTCCGGTGAAGAGCTGGTCATTCTCTCCCCAGAGCTTTATAAACTGTTCGGTCTGCTCTTTCGTCCCTAAAAGCGTTAAAAACAGCTTCAATCACTAACAAGAAATTAGCTGTGTGTAAAGGGATATTCACACAGGCAGTGAGAAAGAAGCTAGTTTACGAAAGTGATGTTTTTTTAACATATAAACATACAAATGTAAAAAATAAGCTTAACGCTAAAACCAAAGGCCTAACTAGACAACCGCTGTAAAAAATATTTTTTGAAACGCCAGTTTTTTTAAAAACGATTATCATTACTACCGCTCGCTTCGTCCGCCATTTGAAGTGCTCTGCCGAAAGGAATTATGGGATAGGTAGGACGGGAAAGGATCCACCAGACCCATCCTTCCAATTCGGGGAAAAGGAGGACGCATTTGTGGGCCGCATTTGAAGGATCCTACGAATTTGGACAGCCTTCGTCGCGGCGCTGTGACGTAACATCCTTCAAATGAGTCCTCTGAAGGATGTAGACCCTGAATTTAGACACAGCCACTATTACCTCACAAAGAGGCACATTCCACAAGCTGTTGTTTTGGCAGACTGGATATAATATAAGCATTTTTTTAAACTAACAAGAAAGTTTTCAGTTCTGAAACTTACAGCATGTTTTTATAGTACAGTGACCTCTTATATGTCAAAAGATCAAAGGAATTTTGATTTCTCAGTTCATGACCCCTTTAACATTTAACACTATGAGAGCAGTCATGTTTTGTTGCTGGAGTTAGGAAACCTTAGAAGCTCTTTCTCAGTGGTTTAGAAATCAAGTGAACTTTGCTAACGGGTTGATCTTCAGCAAGGATGTTCTGAGCTAATAATATCCTGACTATTCATCACACGTCTGTGGAAAACCTTTTCAGAATAAGAACTAAAGGAATGAAACAGTTCATCGTGACTGAGTTTCGTCTATGACCTGATGACTGAATCTCATGTTAATGGATCATAAACATGTTCTTCATGCAAACCTTTTTGACGTGGGCATGTTCTTCATCAGATTCACCCTAATGTTATCAAGTGAGTTATTTAAACATCTAGATTAGCAGTTTAGTTAGCAGGTGGAAATCTATAAGACTAGTGTTTGGTGAGCTCTTACCTCTTCGGTTGAAGTATTCTCTGGAGTATCGGCCTGTCAGGGCAAAGTGGGGAGGAATGGGACCCAACAGTTCAATGATGTGAGCTATGTGATCTGGAAAACACAACACAATCACATTTTTGGAATTTTTTTTTTTTTTTTTTTATTGTTTTCTAAAGGCCGCATTTGTGTTAAAAATACATTAAAATCAGTAATATTGTGAAATACCATTACAATTTAAAATCACTCTTTTCTACTTAAATATATTTTAAAATGTCATTTGTTTGTGATTCACAGCTGAATTTTCAGCATCATTACTCCAGTCTTCTGTGTCACATGGTCTTTCAGAAATCATTCTAATCATTCTAATGCTGATTTGCTGCTTTTAATGTTGAAACTACCATGGGTGTTTTAGTGCCACGTTACAAAAGTAAAAAATCTAAAATTAAAGTCTTCATATTTTGAGAATAAAGTAAAAATATTACAAGAATAAAGTTGAAATATTGTGAGAATAAAGTAAATGTATTAACTAACTAACTAATTAATAAATTCCAGTGGCATGGCAACTTCTCATGGTGCTCTCAATCTGAGCCATTTGCATGCGCAGGTTATACTGAGTTGAAATGTTCCAGGAATAAAGTCGAAATGTTCCGGGAATAAAGTCAAAATGTTCCAGGAATAAAGTCCAAATGTTCCAGGAATAATGTCAAAATGTTCCGGGAATAAAGTCAAAAGTTTCGGGAATAAAGTCGAAATGTTCTGGAATAAAGTCGAATGTTCCAGGAATAAAGTCGAAATGTTCCAGGAATAATGACGAAATGTTCCGGGAATAATGTCGAAATGTTCCGGGAATAAAGTCAAATGTTTCTGGAATAAAGTCAAATGTTTCGGGAATAATGTCAAATGTTTCTGGAATAAAGTCAAATGTTCCGGGAATAAAGTCGAAATGTTCCAGGAATAATGTCAAAATGTTCCGGGAATAATGTCAAAATGTTCCGGGAATAAAGTCAAAAGTTTCGGGAATAAAGTCGAAATGTTCCGTGAATAAAGTTGAAATGTTCTGGAATAAAGTCGAATGTTCCAGGAATAAAGTCGAAATGTTCCAGAAATAAAGTCGAAATGTTCCAGGAATAATGACGAAATGTTCCGGGAATAAAGTCAAATGTTTCCGGAATAAAGTCAAATGTTCCGGGAATAAAGTCAAATGTTTCCGGAATAAAGTCAAAAGTTTCAGGAATAAAGTCGAAATGTTCCGGGAATAAAGGTGAATGTTCCGGAAATAAAGTCGAAATGTTCCGGGAATAAAGTAAAAATGTTCTGGAATAAAGTCGAAATGTTCCTGGATTAAAGTTGAAATGTTCAGGAATAAAGTTGAATGTTCCAGGAATAAAATCGAAATGTTCCGGAAATAAAGTCGAAATGTTCCAGGAATAAAGTTGAAATGTTCCGGGAATAAAGTCGAAATGATCCGGGAATAAAGTCGAAATGTTCCGGAAATAAAGTCGAAATGTTCCGGGAATAAAGTCGAAATGTTCCGGGAATAAAGTCGAAATGTTCCGGGAATAAAGTCGAAATGTTTCGGGAATAAAGTCAAATGTTTCAGGAATAAAGTCAAATGTTTTGGGAATAAAGTCTAAATGTTCGGGGAATAAAGTTGAAATGTTCTGGAATAAAGTCGAATGTTCCAGGAATAAAGTCGAAATGTTCCAGAAATAAAGTCGAAATGTTCCAGGAATAATGACGAAATGTTCCGGGAATAAAGTCAAATGTTTCTGGAATAAAGTCAAATGTTTCGGGAATAAAGTCAAATATTTGGGAATAAAGTCAAAAGTTTCAGGAATAAAGTCGAAATGTTCCGGGAATAAAGGTGAATGTTCCGGAAATAAAGTCTAAATGTTCCGGGAATAAAGTAAAAATGTTCTGGAATAAAGTCAAAATGTTCCTGGATTAAAGTTGAAATGTTCAGGAATAAAGTTGAATGTTCCAGGAATAAAATCGAAATGTTCCGGAAATAAAGTCGAAATGTTCCAGGAATAAAGTTGAAATGTTCCGGGAATAAAGTTGAAATGATCCGGGAATAAAGTCGAAATGTTCCGGGAATAAAGTCAAATGTTTCAGGAATAAAGTCAAATGTTTTGGGAATAAAGTCTAAATGTTCCGGGAATAAAGTCGAAATGTTCCAGGAATAAAGTTGAAATGTTCCAGGAATAAAGTTAAAATGTTCCGGGAATAAAGTTGAAATGATCCGGGAATAAAGTCGAAATGTTCCAGGAATAATGTCAAAATGTTCCGGGAATAAAGTCAAAAGTTTCGGGAATAAAGTCGAAATGTTCTGGAATAAAGTCGAATGTTCCAGGAATAAAGTCGAAATGTTCCAGGAATAATGACGAAATGTTCCGGGAATAATGTCGAAATGTTCCGGGAATAAAGTCAAATGTTTCTGGAATAAAGTCAAATGTTTCGGGAATAATGTCAAATGTTTCTGGAATAAAGTCAAATGTTCCGGGAATAAAGTCGAAATGTTCCAGGAATAATGTCAAAATGTTCCGGGAATAATGTCAAAATGTTCCGGGAATAAAGTCAAAAGTTTCGGGAATAAAGTCGAAATGTTCCGTGAATAAAGTTGAAATGTTCTGGAATAAAGTCGAATGTTCCAGGAATAAAGTCGAAATGTTCCAGAAATAAAGTCGAAATGTTCCAGGAATAATGACGAAATGTTCCGGGAATAAAGTCAAATGTTTCCGGAATAAAGTCAAATGTTCCGGGAATAAAGTCAAATGTTTCCGGAATAAAGTCAAAAGTTTCAGGAATAAAGTCGAAATGTTCCGGGAATAAAGGTGAATGTTCCGGAAATAAAGTCGAAATGTTCCGGGAATAAAGTAAAAATGTTCTGGAATAAAGTCGAAATGTTCCTGGATTAAAGTTGAAATGTTCAGGAATAAAGTTGAATGTTCCAGGAATAAAATCGAAATGTTCCGGAAATAAAGTCGAAATGTTCCAGGAATAAAGTTGAAATGTTCCGGGAATAAAGTCGAAATGATCCGGGAATAAAGTCGAAATGTTCCGGAAATAAAGTCGAAATGTTCCGGGAATAAAGTCGAAATGTTCCGGGAATAAAGTCGAAATGTTCCGGGAATAAAGTCGAAATGTTTTGGGAATAAAGTCAAATGTTTCAGGAATAAAGTCAAATGTTTTGGGAATAAAGTCTAAATGTTCGGGGAATAAAGTTGAAATGTTCTGGAATAAAGTCGAATGTTCCAGGAATAAAGTCGAAATGTTCCAGAAATAAAGTCGAAATGTTCCAGGAATAATGACGAAATGTTCCGGGAATAAAGTCAAATGTTTCTGGAATAAAGTCAAATGTTTCGGGAATAAAGTCAAATATTTGGGAATAAAGTCAAAAGTTTCAGGAATAAAGTCGAAATGTTCCGGGAATAAAGGTGAATGTTCCGGAAATAAAGTCTAAATGTTCCGGGAATAAAGTAAAAATGTTCTGGAATAAAGTCAAAATGTTCCTGGATTAAAGTTGAAATGTTCAGGAATAAAGTTGAATGTTCCAGGAATAAAATCGAAATGTTCCGGAAATAAAGTCGAAATGTTCCAGGAATAAAGTTGAAATGTTCCGGGAATAAAGTTGAAATGATCCGGGAATAAAGTCGAAATGTTCCGGGAATAAAGTCAAATGTTTCAGGAATAAAGTCAAATGTTTTGGGAATAAAGTCTAAATGTTCCGGGAATAAAGTCGAAATGTTCCAGGAATAAAGTTGAAATGTTCCAGGAATAAAGTTAAAATGTTCCGGGAATAAAGTTGAAATGATCCGGGAATAAAGTCGAAATGTTCCGGAAATAAAGTCGAAATGTTCCGGGAATAAAGTCTAAATGTTCCGGGAATAAAGTCTAAATGTTTCGGGAATAAAGTCAAATGTTTCAGGAATAAAGTCAAATGTTTTGGGAATAAAGTCTAAATGTTCCGGGAATAAAGTCGAAATGTTTCGGAAATAAAGTTGAAATGTTTAGAGAATAAAGTCAAAATTACAAGAATAATTTCACCTTAATTCTCTAAAGATTTCAACTTTATTCTTGTAAAATTTTGACTTTATTCTTAAAACATTTTGATTTTATTTCCGAAACATTTAGGGTTTATTCTCAAAAATTTTCTACTTGATTTTTTAAACATTTTGACATTATTCTTGTAATTTTTACTTTATTTTTTAAACATTTCAACTGTATTCTCAAAACATTTTGACTTTATTCTTGTAAGTTTAGATTTTTTTTTTTATGTGGCACTAAAACACCATTGTAGAAAACAGATGTGCTGCTTCATATATTTGTAGAAACAGTGTTACATTTTCTTTGAAAAAAAAACAATTTATTTGAAATGGAAATTTTCTTTACTTTTGATCAATTTAATGCATCCTTGCTTAATAAAATAATAATTTCTATTTAAAAAAAATAAGTAAAAATTAGAAAGACTGTTCTCAAACTTTTGAATTATGAACCAAGCATACCAGTTGCAAATGAGAAAAAAAAAACCTCTGTGTAATTTAATTATTTTTAAGAGGCTCATTCCATAAAAAGGTGTTTCAAAATTATTGACCTACGGTAACCTAAGTAACCTTGAAGGAAGACCAAGAGAACTAACCTTCATCTCGAGTGTAGTCCTCTCCTGAGTGAGGCTCAAACAGGTAATCTCCAGTTGCCAACTCAAACGCCTGTGGAGACACATCATATGTGTCAACAATACATTGTATGGATCAAAATTATATATTTTTCCTTTATGCCAAAAACATTTACGATATTAAGTAAAGATCATGTTCTATGAAGATATTGAAGAATATATTGATATATGAAGAAATTTCCTACCATAAATATATCAAAACTTAATTTTTGATTAGTAATATGCATTGCTAAGAACTTCATTTGGACAACTTTAAAGGTGATTTTTTTTTTCAATATTTAGATTTTTCAGTTTTCAGATTATGTATAAATCTCATTAATTTCAAAAAATTAAAGTGAATGTTAGATCAACACTGAATGTCTTCATACCATACACGCAGTGCTCCATATATCAGCGGGAGGTCCGTACTCGGCTCCAATCAGCACCTCCAGAGCTCGGTACTGACGCGTCTGGATGTCCTCGGTAAAGTGCTTGTGCTGATATGAAGGAGAGGACATCAGTAAACATCACATATCACCAGCTCTTTGTGTTCAAACACCTGATGCGATTCATAATTCACTTTCTGAATGCCTGGAATCGACCCAGTGTACTCACCACCCAGCATGCATTGCCTAGGTCTGCAATCTTGATGCGTATTTTATCAGCGTTCTGAGGTTCAAGAGGATTCACTAAGAAATCAGCAGCAGAGTACGCTGGGGGGGGGAACAGACCATTTTAGCAACATAATTACAGCCAATCAGAGCGTATTTGACATTTAATTTAAAATGAACAGCCCTACAGAGAGCAACAGTCAGATTCCAGAAGTAAGAATCCCATTTATTTTCACCATAGGGGAATAGATTTTGAGCGATAACTTATACATCTTTTAAAACAGACCTACTGTGAACTACAGGCTGTAAATCAATGGTATATGCTTTTGTTGATACTATCAATCACATTACTTCAACTTATTTTTTAAATAACTATTTTTAACAGTGGAAATATGGGTGAAATACTATACTATCCATAACCCTGCAAAGCAATTTTTACTAATTAGATAATCCAACCTCAAAAAACACAGCAAATGAAGGAAACTCTTTATGCTCTCAAATTACTCAAATAATTGTATGCATAAAATACGTTTTGCAAAAAAAGTAAAATATATTATTTCAATATGCATTTATACTTAGACTTGTTTTATACATTTGTACATTATAAGATTTTTAATGCGTTTTAAAAAGCTAACCAAGCCTGCATTTATTTGATCCAAAGTACAGCAAAAACACAAAAATTGTGAAATATTTTTAGTATTCTAATATTCTGATTTGCAACTCAATGTTGAAAACAGAATTGAAAGTTGAAAGTAGAATGTTATATTATAAAATATATAATAATATATAATAATATATATATATATATATATATATATATATTAGGGGTGGCACGGTACATGAAAAAACAAACCGTTTGGTTCGCTTGTCTCGGTTCGGAGAGTGTGTGCCTCACACGGTTCAACGGTTGCGCAATGTAGCCTCGTGCACGTAGTGAGTGTCCTTTTTGCGGGAAATAAGAGGTGTGTGTGGACATACAGACAGTAAAAGTGGAGTGCTGCAGGTTACGTCACGTGTAGAAATGGCAAGTGGGAGAGATGAGGAAGGCTGCCTGGAGTTGGAGGATGCGCCAGCGTCGTATAAGGGGCCGTTCACATGTAGCGTCTTTTGCACGCTCAAGTTCGTTATTTCAAATGTAGACGTGCGGTATGCGCGCTCATAATGGAAGCGACGTGGTCACGATGCGCACGCGGTGCGACGCGCTCGTTTTTTCCAGGTGCGTCCGTGCTGCATCGAGATTGAAACATCCAAAGACTATAGAATACCCTTAAAGGGACTTTGAAACATCTCAACTTTTCAGAATGCCACAAGCGCACCGCAGGTCATGTGACATGAACAAACCAATCACTTGTTTAAAAGATAGAGCTTAAAGATTTCCTCTCTTTTTCTTTTAAAAGATACAATTTTTGTAAGAGCTACACTGACGTTGGCAGTTTGATCAATGCAAGTTAATTCTTCAGTTCAATCTTTATGTGCTAAAAAGGCACATGAATTCCTGTAGAGATAGCAATACACATCCTCCTGTTTTTGCCAAATAAATGAAAAGCATGTCATCAATGTCTTCTCTCTTGCTGTATCAAAATCTCCACTAGCTTTCCTCAGAGATGGTCCCAATAATGTGCTTGAAGTCAAGTTCAATTCAGTTTGTGCATGTTTACATGATATAACAATTTATTTTTAATAATGTATCGTAAATTGTGGATAATTAAGCTACATATCATGCGGCAAAGTAAATTTCTGGAGTGTTAAAGATTAAAAGAAAAACAAAAAACAAAAACAAGAACCGTACAGAACCGAAAACCGTGACCTAAAACCGTGATACGAACCGAACCGTGGGTTTTGTGAACCGTGCCACCCCTAATATATATAATAAAACCTTTCGTAACATTATAAATGTCTTTATCATCACTTTTGATTCATTTAAAGCATCCTTGCTGAATAAAAGTGTTCATTTCAGATAAATGCTTATCTTTGGATCTTTCTATTCAATAAAGAATCTTGAAAAAAAAAAAAATTTTAAATGTTGATAATAATAATAAAAATTTTCTCGAACAGAAAATCATCACATTAGAATGATTTCTGAAGGATCATGTGAAACTGAAGACTGGAATAATGATGCTAAAAATGTATCTTTGATCACAGGAATAAATTATATTTTAAAATACATTCAAATAGAAAACAGTTTTTTTAAATAGTAAAAATATTTCAAAATGTTACTGTTTTTTTCTGTACTTTAGATCAAATAAATGCAGGCTTGGTGAGCAAAAAAGTCTTCTTTTCAAAAACATTTTACTGGTAGTGTATTTATCCATCGTTTTAAATTAGACGTGACCACTGTGATCAATCTCTCAATATTTTTTGCCCTTTACAGAAAGTCTGTTTTTTACATATTTTGCTTCAAATCAAAGTTCGTAATGCAGATTACCTCATAGCTGGTTGGTTTGGTTCATAGTTTGTAATTCAAAGACTATAAAACAAAGACTTTCTAATCCCTATAGGAATAATGAATGGGGAAGAAACACTTCCAGAACCAAGGCTGATATAGTGGCCGGACACTGTTGCTCTTTGTTACTAGTTTTCCATCAGCACAAAGCAGAGTACGTACAGTTTGGAGAGAGCAGTGAGCGCTCCGTGGAGTATCCGGAAAGAGTGGACAGAGCCGACTCGGAGGTAGCTGACAGGATGGAGCCAGACATGCCGGACAGGCCCGATCCAGGGCTGGAGAAGCGCAGGGGTCCGAAACCGTTACAGCCCTCCTCCAACCACGACGAGCCCGATTCTGGACTGTGTTTATTCAGAGCTCCTATAGAGTGTCCGTTACCGTTCACTGTAAAACACATAAAGAGGAAATTTAAATCTGGCCCCACTTCATTAACAATCTTTTCTTAGAATTCAACAAAAAATTAAAGCATCTTAGAGTAGGGTCCTATGATTTCCTGCAATGCGGAAAATTGCATGAACACATGAACATAATTTCCAAAGCTGCTATGAGTCACTTCATGAGCATTTTACCATTTCTTATAAGAAAAACTATTTTGTCATACCATAACACAAAAAGAAACTTCACAGCATGCCGTCAAAATAAAAGTTTTTGTTTAACTTGAAGAAACTGTGACAGAAATAATTACTTAAATGTAATGATAACATTACTACTAATAATAAAATTATTAAAATATTATTTTTAAGGAATAATTACCAGAAAAATTATTTACCAAAATTTATTTCCCAGAAAAATGTAAAAACACATCACAGTATTTCTAAAAAAGAAAGATTTTTTTATATATAAATATATAAATAATCAATTATTTAGGGATATTATTGTTAAAATGTAATTAAACCATTAAAATTAAATCCAGAAAACAGAATGAAATTGAGAAAATTTTGGAATTTGGTCAAAATAAAACGCAATTTGAGGAAAAAAAAAAAATTATTTTATAGACATGCTTTTTGATTAATAAAATTTTAATTAACCATTAAAACAGAGTGTAGAAGAGAAAATTAAAATAGAAACAAAACAATTTAGGGGAAAAAAAAATTTAATGTATTTCATAGGAACGTTTGTTAAATTTTGTTCAACTTTTAATAAATTGCTGTTAAATTGTGTACGTTCAATTTGTTTTTTCAAGATGTGTTCTTGTGTTCAAAAACAGTCAGACGTAGCAAAAAGAAACTGAATATGCATCTTGAGATGCTGTTTTTAAAAGAATACTTCTAAAATTGTTTTCGTTTTCAAAAAACAACTTCTAACTTGAAACAGCATCTTAAAACACAAGAGACTAAAAAGTTAATGAGAAGCACTGCATGCATCAAAAACATCCATGTAGGACACAGACCAATGCATAAGTAAAAACTGTAGATAATTCACCTCTTCACTGCCCTGAGGTCCAAAAACTATGAGCTGTAACATGCAAAATGTCTGCAAACATGATTATATTTAATCCTCATCCTCATTTTAACACAATTTTCCATGATTACTAATACTAGTAGTGATGCTCCGATTGATCGGCCACCGATCATGATCAGACGATATTGGCTTAAAATAGCTTGATCGGTGAACCCCAAAAGCACCGATCAAAAAAGCCGATCACTTGACGTAAATTACTCGCGCGACTTTTTTCACACGTGCATGCACGGCGCACAGGTAAACAACAGCAGAGCGGAGCTTACCAGTGGCAACATGAGTACTAAATTCCTTATTTGTTTTGTAAGGGTAGTCTTGTTATTAAGCATGTGACTAAGTTGTGCGTGTACAGAGCGCTGACTGTAGTTTTGCTGGAGAAGTTCAAGTTTACTTTCGGTTTCATTCTCTGCTATCTTCAGTGAGTGGTAAATGTGCGTGCTTGAATGTAAATGAATGTATCTTTCTACACCCGTCATATTGCAATAATGTTACCGCTGTATGTCTGATTGTTGTCATCAGTTCATGTTGTAGTTCAGTTCATACAGAATGAGGAGAAACGGTGCGCGTGTAATTCACGTGCGTATGTTTAGCGCCATTTTATCGCATCGCAATTCTAATGAACGCATATAGATGTTACTGAGGTGAATGTTTATGTTTCCTATATACAGACGGATTCTAATATATCGTATTTAATTCAGCCTAAACCACATTTTACTACCTTTATCCTAATGACTGTGCAATGCTGGATAATATAATCCTTACATCATCTTAAAAAGCAGCTATAAATAGCCTAACAAGCAAAGAACATTTACATTATCAAAGAACTTCATCACTAACTAGTGTAGCCTAGTCTAGTGCGAGGTGCACTCCCGTTATAATCAGTTTATCTATCTACACTGTATGATGAGTAAATCTCTTCCCCATGCGGCGCGTTTAGGCAACGTGGCCACTCTATGCTTGTGTTTATACCACAGCAAGTTTCTGAAGCATCCTAGAACCAACTCTCTGCACTGCATCGCTAATTAGGCGCCTTTTTGACGCATAATAATAATAATCGTCTTGCTATCGTCAAAGGCATCAGCAACTGGCGATATCTCTAACTATCGTCGATACACGATACTATCGTCTACAGTCCTAACTTGGTGGTTCTTCAAGATCTTGACTGTAGCCTATTTCTACAGGTTTTTTTTTAATATTGTTAATTTAGAGTTAGTTTCATTTCTACAAATGGTGCAAACTCTGCTAGATTATAGATCAAAGATTCCCATTCCCCTGCCATTCTGTGATCGGCAGTGATCGGCGATCGGCCCCAAAAATGCTGATCGGAGCATCTCTAAATACTAAATCAGTATTTGATGAGCTATATAGATCACACTAACAAAAAACATCTCTAATTAATCAGATATTTTATTTTTGATAAAAACATTTAAACTATTAAATGCAAAAAAAAAAAATCTTAAACAATATATTCACAGTGCTATCTTCCACACTGATATATAACTATAGATAAATTAAAACAAATCTGAGGAAAGATTGTATATGCAAGAGATTTATGTAAAAAACAAAAAGCAGAAGCTGCATCATCTTCATTCTCCCTCAAATTCATCTTGATGTTCTAGATGTCATTTTGCATGTGTAGTCGGTTCATTAATTAGATTTCCATTTGATGGCCATTAATGCTGGATAATACTGTTTACAGAAATGAAATCACTTTTTGCCACTTGAGTAAAGGATTTGTTGCTCGCTTTGAGACGTTAAGAGTGATGTTTTCTTTTTCAGGAGACGTGCATAATGGATGTCTCATTATTTTCTGGCTTGAAATATAGACGAAAATAAATGGAACTGATTTGACAAATTAATCTTGTTTATGTTTACCACATATTAAACTTTTCCTCCATATTGTACATAATCTGTCAATTGATCAAAGAAGTCCCACAAGGTATTTTACAAAGCCTCATTTTTGAAGTAATAACATATTAAAAACTATAGCTCACAAAGTGAACTAACACTTTGTGAATTCATTCAAAAGAATCATTAAAGCATGATTCAGAAGTCAGTTTGTATAAATGTTTCTCACTTTGTGCGTGTTTGTTGTCGTCCTCTTCATCCTCGCTGAGCCTCCAGAGCGCTCTTGTGTTTCCAGAAGCATCCGGCGGCAAAACTCCATCCAACTCCTCCATCCTCTGTAGGTCCAACAGCCTCTCATCCAACAGACGCTGCTGCCGTTTGGCCTTCCTCTTCAGCTTCTTCTTCTTATTCTTTGATATTTTACCCATCTAGACACAAACACACATGGACAAGATAGTTTTGAAAACAGAGTTTTAAAGTGCTGGATCAAAACCAAAAAAACATCATGGAACACCGAGCTAATTTCAAAACTAATTTCATAAGGTCTGATGTTAGCTGATCAACCTGTGTAATTATGATTACGTTTGTAAGAGCAAACTAATTTCACACACTTATTTTAATTAAAATGTTCTCATACAAACAGAATGTGTCATAGTGGTTAATGGAATAGTTCACCAAAAAAAGAAAGTTTGCTGAACATTTATTCACTCTCAGGCCATCCAGTATTCAGATAAGTTTGCTTTTGTATCAAAACAGATTTGGAGACATTTAGCAGTACATGACTTGCTCACCAATGGATCCTCTGCAGTGAATATGTGCCATCAGAATGAGAGTCCAAACAGCTAATAAAAACAACACAATAATCCACAAGTCGTCCATTAAGATGTTTTTAACTTCAAACCGTTGCTTCTGACTAAAATACAAATCCATAGTAATAACAATCCATAATATTGCTTCTTCCAGTGAAAAAGTCATCAACCAGGAGAGAAATATGCACAGATCAAGCACTGTTTATAAGCCTAAACAGATCTAAACAAGTATGCTGGTGGATGTGAGGGGACAACAGCAGGTTTACTTTTTCACTGGAGGAAGTGGTAATATACATTATGGATTGGTATTTTGGCCAAAAGTGATGATTTGAAATTAAAATGCCTAAATTAAAGATTTGTTTCACAAGATGTTAATTGATGGACTGGAGAGTTGTGGATTATTGTGATGTTTTTATCAGCAGTTTGGACTCTCATTCTGGCGGCACCCATTTATTGATCCATTGTTGAGCAAGAGATGTCATGCAGAATTCCTTTTCAGATGAACAAGGAAACTACTCTACATCTTGGATGACCTGAGGGTGAGTTTTTTTTTTTTTTTTTAGCAAATTTTCATTTTTGGGTAAACTTTTCCTTTAAGAAGGTTGCTCATTCAAACTCAAAGGAAACCCCTAAATGATGTTTCTTACTTAAAACATTTTGTAGAAAACCCATGAAAGATTTGTGTTATTTAAAAAAAAAATCACATCGTTTTATACATATTTTGGACTACTGGGGTGCAATTATCACCTGAAATGGTTGCACTCTGTGAGCAACATAGAGCTGCATGATTTTGGATAAATTTAGAATCACAATTTTTTTTGTCTCAAATAAAGATCATGATTTTCCCATTATTCTGACCAAAAAAATACTGTTTGACAAATTATTAATTGCTGTGGTCTATTGAAAAGTGTTTAATTCATTTCAATTAATTAACAAATATTTTAATATATAAAGCACCATAATATATTTTAATATATTTCAAGCACCAACTACTTTCAAATGATGAACTGCTTTATTTTGATCGGTACCATAGACATCAATGTTTATATCCAAACTATGACCTTTAATCTTGAGTTACTCTGTAATAATATAAATGGGCTATAAGACCAAAAATACTGGGTAGTTGTTTCTTACCTAAACATGGTAACTGTCTGCTCTCTGTGTCAACGACAGCACAAACACAGATTTGACTGTTCCGGTTAGACTTTTTCAAAGGTTTAACAGGCACAGACGAACCGTTGTCATTTAGAAATGAAATTGCGTGGGTGTTTGAATCAAGTTTACGATCTTTTAACGATTATTCATGCAGCTCTACTGCAACACAACTCAGAATACACAACTTCATAAATAAAATAGGGGTGTGACGAGACATGTATCCCACAAGCCAAGACGAGAAAGAAATCCTCGATGAAATATAAAGTGAAAAATAGTATTTTACACAAAATGCAAAAAATATAGGTTCATTTTGATATGAACTTGTACTTTATGACATTAAGCTACTTTTTAAAATGAATTATAATAATAATAAACGTAATCTAAAGATGCATGATTCTGGATATATTGAAAATCATGATTTTTTAAAAATCAATTAAAGACCATGATTCTCAGACAATTCTGAAGAAAAAAATCTAAACAAAATTATGTAATTTACTAGTGGTTCTGACAAAATGTTTATTGCTTAAGTCTTTAAAAATATATATATTCCATCAATTTAAAAAAAAAAATGTCAGTGTCTCAATTAACAAAGACTTGTTTCACTATTGCAATCTCCTGAATGAATGATTCCATGATAAATACTTTTTTTAAACGTGCAGTTGTCGCCACCTCCTAGCGGAAGAGGATAAGCGTTAAAATGTAAACACTGCTAAATGTTTTGCGAGGATATCTTCACGTTCTTGCAAGACCAGTCAGATTTCGCGAGACACATCGGATCCCGTCACATCCCTAAAATAAATACTGATACGACAACCACAGCTACTGAAATAGCTTACAGGTGGCGATAGATATAAGTGTAGGCTTAAACCAAATGCCGTACCATTGATTTTTCCCCACAAGGAGTCTAAACACCCACGCTGAGAAACTCATTCAGTGGGTGCAGCGTCATTACAAGTGTCAGCATGATTACATCCCGCCAGGATGGTATCTAGCGTTTCTTGTCTCTGCCATTTTTAAGCTCTTTTACTAAAAGCCTCAAAGGCATCAGGGCTAAAGCAGAGAGAACAAAGACATGGGTCTTTAGAAAGTTTTATTCGTCCACAGGCATTTTAACCACTCTTTTCTCACTAGGAAAAGCAGGGAAGATTTACATTGCTTCTCTTGTTGCCCTTTTGACTGAAAATTACAACTAAACACAGCACAATGTAGCATCGTATCAGTTTTGTGTGTGTGTGTGTGTGTGTTGTGTATTCAGAGTGTTTTTGCGGTAAAAATAGCAACTGTAGCAGCAGTAGCTCACTGCGTGCAGCCATTTCATGCCATCAAAATAATGGCGTCCACATAGTCCAAAATATGTATATAACTATGTGGGCTTTCTAAATAACAAATCTTCGATTGGTTTTCTATTACATATTTTAGTAAGAGACATCACTTACGTTATATTAAGCCATACAAGTCCTAATACCCGGGGTTCCCTTCAACAAAAATAATTGAGTCACAACTGTGTCCTTGACCTAAACGCTTAACCCCAAGTTACTCCAGGGGGACCGTCATTGAAATAAGTCCTTTCATGGGTCGCCAACCTAAGGCACAGTTGTCAGAAATGGCATGCAGAAGGGTTATTTTATTTAGTTACAGAAGCCACTGTGCATTAATCATGATTTTCATGACATGTTGTCCAGGGGTCGTTTCTAAACGATTTGTTCATTTTTGATACTCTAAGCTTACACTGACGCAGCATAAAGTGAATTCTGCCAGAGGGGACAACTGACACCCCTCCGCCATTTCCAGCTCTGGGACTATTTTGGGATGGAAGCACCGTTGCCATGTCTGTTGTCTGGTCGAGCCGCGACACGTCCGCTCTACTGATCCCAGTCTTAAAGGACTGACCTGATGAACCCCTGCGCCTGGTGCTGTCTGTAAAACTGCTGCTACTTATAAATGTTAGGCGCAGATCTAAATTTATAAGAGGTACTGTATTCCAGGTCTTACACTCGGGTTACTGTATATCAAATAAACTGGGTCACTGTAATCTAAAGGGGTCAGAAAGGTGCATGCAATACCGTCTGTTACAGATACTGTTCACAGTCTGAAGAAAACTGGAGTAATGCTTTCTATAATACAAACAGAAGATTCAATCACTCAAAAGTTAAACCTTTTAAATAATTCATGATATTAATTAGCAATTGTTGCACACATCAGAACATTTACAGGTGAAAAGATTAAAAAGAAAGTGATGCACAGAAGGAATCACAATATGCCATAATAAAGGTGAAAAGCAGTTTAGCCGACCTTAAACATGTTGAGTCGTGCAGTAAAAATAGTAGAGACAATTTAGATAATTAGTCTTTTTAAATGTTTTAGGTAACAGCCATTTATTCAAGAAATGGCGAAAATAATTATTATAATTTTATTTTCTTGTTTATCATAATGTGGTAATCATCATTACCAATATATTTTTGTTGTTATTATATTATAAATAATAATGAATTGAGCTGAGACATGCAGCAAAAAATAGTTTGGACAATTACTTTTTCTTAAACATTTAAGTAACAGACATTCATCAAGTGTTAAATTTGTAGTTATAATAAATATTTTAAATATTTAAAATCGATCAAAACAAAGATTAAAATTGAATATATTTATTTAAAAAATTTATTTAATTTCTAATTTTAGTATTATTTTATCACAGCACCAAATATTAAAATCCAGTTTGGCATATGTGACCCTGGACCACAAAACAGTCATAAGGTTTTTTTTCAAATTGAAAATAAGCTTTTTATTGATGTATGGTTTGTTGGGATAGGATCATATTTGGCTGAGATACAAGTATTTGAAAATCTGGAATCTAATGGTGCAAAATAAATCAAAATATTGATAAAATCGCCTTTAAAGTTGTGCATATGAAGTTCTTAGCAATGAATATTACTAATAAAAAAATTTATTTTTATATATTTATAGTAAAAAAAATTTTTACAATACATCTTAAATATCACTGAACATGATCTTTACTTAATACCCTAATGATTTTTGGTATAAAATAAAAACCTATACAATGTATTGTTGGCTAATGCTATAAAAATACCCATGCTACTTATGACTGGTTTTGTAGTCCAGAATCACATATTGTTTATCAGGCTCTTTAAACATAAATCTCAAAATCTGTTCTGGTCATAAAAATGAAAAACATTCCGAGAATATAACACCGTCTCAAGCTAATAATTTTGAGATATCTTATTCTTTTCAACATTTCTTTTCTCATCTCAGTGGTGGAGACAGTCTTGCTTTCCGCCATTCAACTCATTTATATTCAGAAGAGAGGAAACTGTGACAGTAATTCGTGAAATCACTCTCAACCATGCAGAGGTGGTGGCTGAAATAAGAAAAGCAGAATACAGGCAGCGGGAACGCAGCGGATCTCTGTCTGGCTGTCATGACGTGAGAAAAGATAATGCTCCTGTCTGAGAACAGCTTACGGCACTGCTCTTTTCTCACTTCTAAAATAGTCACTTTTAGCTTTTCTTCTAAAGAATAAAAAAGGAAAATGAACTGAAATGCAGAATGATCAGATGAAGGAAGATAGCTAGCTGGTTTAATGCTCCAGCATGCAAACACCTCTGAAAGGTCTAATATTGTTAGTGAGCAGTTAACGGTGTAAAGTCAACACATCTGTGGGACAGCAAAGAGCGTCAAGACCAAATCCACTGACTGGGTGAAACTAAAAGAAATGTTTTCTCCATGCATTTAAACATACTCTATGTGTTTAGTTATGGGCCAAAATGGCTCATTTTTATGTAAATCAGAGAAATTTTTTAAGCCTTTTCCCAGATGAGTGGATCTGACCCCAGCCATGGAGATTTGCCCCATTCCCAGTGGTTCATGCCCGTATATCTACACAGGCAAGGGTGGGTTAGGGTACAGCAGGCAGATTAAAACAGTCATGTGTCATTTTCACCAGGACAAACTACATCCTCTCTGTATTTCAGCAGGCACAACTCTGAACGTACCTGTTTTTCCCTTGGGGCCGTGCTAACTGCCGTCAGAACAGAAGAGGAAAGAGGGAAGGGACAGAAAACCACAATGATAATAATTATAAAAATTTAAAATAAAAAGAAAACAGAGAAAGAAAAGATAGGACACCAGTTAGAAAGCAAACAGATGACAGATAAGAAATGAGAAATGATCGGCATATTCACCACAGAAGCAGAGGAGAAATGACGACCAGCATGCAGATCAATTTCATGGCACATTTGTAGTCGATTCAAAGTTAAAAGCACACCCAAATGACTTTCTTGTTTGCTTTCTTACCTTTTGAAACCTTCACCTTCAAAAAAATCACTTGAAAAGTAACCCCTAATTTCTCTCCTGAAGAGAAAACGGTGTGCTTCATCTAAAATCCAAAGGAAGGCAAATCTGTATGAAAAAATACTGGCCATCACGGCTATTGTAAGGCTATAGGTAGAGCTGCGCTAATAATAAAAAAAACAGGTGATTATTAGTTGTCAACTAATTGTTAGGTCAAAATTACTACCAAACAGCACATTGTGTTGTTATAATTTACTCCAGGGATACTCAAATCATATCACTCATGGGATATATTTAGAAAATGCATGAATAAATAACCAGGAAATCCTTCATGTTCATTAAGTCAAAGTATTGACTGAAGTATAAATCGAACCTATGTTAAAAACAGCCTCTAATTTTTAATCAAAACTGTCATTAAAACTGTTCAGTCATTAAGAGACACATCTTAGCACATTGTCCAACATCAATAAATTTGCATATAAAATAATTGAGTTTTTAAATCTTATTCATGCATAAATGTGATACGATCTGGGAAGAGCCGTCAGATTTTCAGTAAATTCAATGTTTTGTCAAAATTAGGTTTTCATTAAATCATTATTCTTTAACATCTAGTCGATAATCTCTGAAAATATCTTGGCAAAATTCACTTGTCTATTGCAGAAAAATAGCGCAAAAAATATTGCAGCAAGCATAAATGACAGCGTCTTTCTCTTATGTTAAAAATGCGCTGCGGGGGTGCTTTCTCTGAACAACACAAAAAACAGTTAACCTATTAAAATACACTACAGAACATATTTAATAAAGATGTATCAATGGGCTTAAATCCAGCTTTCATATGATACCAAAATTTCACCATGTGTTGGGTTTCCTAGATCGTACCTCAAATATATTAAAGTTGTGATGAAACTGAATAAACTGACAGATTTTTTTCTGTATTGTGATGTACATCCGAGTGAAATGACCTTTCGCAGGGAGTTTGATTAACAGGTGATCTGACCAATCATAACACTGAATCTGACATTTTTGTCCATCAAACAAACCAGACAGGAGAGTAGATTAACGTCCGCGCACTTGAACTTGAAAAATGGTGTGTTTTAAGTCTTTCCGCGGTTGAAACAAGATACCTTCATGTTCATTCATGCTTATTTCATGCTATAACTACTATAGAGGAAGAGATAAACGGTTAACATGCTGCTTGAATTAAGGTGGTTAGGCGATCTGTCACGACACATTAAAGAGCTACAAAACAGTATTTATTATTTTAATTTCTTTAAATAAACTCAGACCTGAAGTAACCTATTCTGTCTTGTCTGTCGGTGCAGGTCTGTATGCAGATCTGTAGGTAGATCTGAATGTATGCTTGAAGTTGATTGTAAAAAAGGGTCTGGTTTTAAAAGGACTAAATGATTAATCCTTAGAAGTGTGACATGCATAGCCAGAGAGAGCCTGACCAAAAGGTCAAAAGTATTTTAAACAGAAAAAATGCAAAAAAATGCAAAAACATTCACAGCAAAACCAAAAACTTGAAAGTTGAAAATAGATAGACTGAACTCTCATTTAATGCTGTCTTAAAACTAAAATAAATTAACTAAAACTAAACTAAAAACAAAACTAAAATGAATTCACCTGCAACTATGTAATTTACAAGCAAATATCTTCATACTGAAGAAAAAAAAAACACAATAGTTCAGGTGTGAAGTCAAGGCATCCTAGATGTATATGACTTCCTTCTTCCAAACAAATGCAATCGAAAGTTATATTATTCTGGCTCTTCCAATCTTTATAAAGACAATAGTTGGGTGTTTCTCTTCAACAGTCCAAAACATGTCTGATAAAGTGCATCCATCCATAATGAAAAAATGACTCAAATGGCTCCAGGGGGTAAATAAAGACCTCCTGTGTCAAATCAAGGCATTTTTGTAAGAAAAATATCCTTATTTAAAATGTAATGATCTCTTTTCTCTAGCTTGTGCTAGCAAAACACAATTATGAAATTATGCTTCAATGTACAACTGTTAGTGCAAGCTAGAATAAAGTGATTATTATCTTTAAATATGGATATTTTTCTTACAAAAACGCATCAATTCACTACAGGTTGCCTTTATTCACCCGCCGAAGCCATGTAAGGCACATTTTATTATGGATGGATGCACTTTAGTGGACTTGTTTTGGACTGATTAAGAGAAACATCTGCCCATTGCCATTATAAAGCTTTAAGGAGCCAGAACAAATAATTAATATAACTCTGATTGCATGCTTGTGAAAGAAGAAAGTCATATACACCTAGGATGCCTTGAGGGCGAGTAACTGATTAGCTGATTTTTGGGTGCATTAACCCTTTAAATCAGATTCAGGGGTTTACAAATACAAAAGCCTCATTCAGACAAATCAGATTGAAATCTGATTATATTTTGATAGCCCGAACAGCAGCAAACTACATGAAATCCGAATTTACCAAATCCGTTTCAAGCTACATTCATGTGGTTTGTAATCTTATTCAAATCGCATTCCTGGAAATCTGTTTGACCAGTAAGACTGGTATTGCTGTTATTGTTGGTTTTTAGAATAGGCATAACAATGCAATGGCATTGCCATAGAAACCAACACACATTTTGTAAAGTGAAAGAGCACTTATGGACATACAAACTAGATATGAACAGTTGCGATACACAGTGTGGACAGTCAGTTATCCAAATCAGATATGCACAAAATCGGATTTGGGCTAAAAGTCTGAATGATACTAAACACACAGAGACGAAGGCTAATTCAGTCCAGTCACACATTAAAGAAAAAATTTAAATCAATTAATTAACTGTAATCTAAATGTATGTTTCACACCGTCTAACCTGCAAGCAACAAAATGAACTGCATTCCAATGATCAAGACTGGAAGTGAGCAGTAGTGAGCCAAAACTAGAAAGCTCCCATTAAAATCATTCAGACAGCTTGATTATAGTGGGAGTGATGTAGTTTTGTCTGTACAGACACACAACTGACTTCCTAAATAACTCTGGATTGCAGTGGCGGAGCACTGATAGTCTCACTGATGTGCAGGACACCAGACTTTGAGTATCCCTGGTTTTATATGAATGTAATGCATTACGTATTGTCTATTTAATATTGAATGCATTCACTATGCAAGCATTAAATGAGTCATGAGTCTGAAGGGAGTGTTATGTAAGTCTCACGTGACACTAAGGTGAGTTTCAGGTGAGCCTGATATGAGTCACACACTTATAAATAAAGAACTGTACCGGAGGAGCCAGAAGGAGGCGGAGCTCCGGCCTTCTGCCATAACGTGGCCTCTGCCGCCAACCGTCTCACATACACCTCATTCACATCCAGCAGGATATTCTCGGGCTTTATGTCTGTGTGGATGATTTTGCATTTCGTGTGCAAGTAATCCAAGCCTTCGAGAACCTGGGGGAGAGAAATAAGACACGCGTGAATCATGACCTCATTATTGATGGAGCTGCAATGTGTATACCGTATAATGGTAAAGACAAGTCTGAGAAATTGCTTTTGCTATTTGACCGGACATTTTCAATGTCAGTATGAATGTAAAACAGACGCACCTGTCGAAGAATGCTCTTCACACATATCAGAGGTAAACCCATGTAGTTGGATTTGATGATCCATTTCAACAGCTG
Source organism: Garra rufa (assembly GCF_049309525.1). NCBI lineage: Eukaryota > Metazoa > Chordata > Actinopteri > Cypriniformes > Cyprinidae > Garra > Garra rufa. The sequence goes on from NC_133375.1 coordinate 37,086,253, forward strand.
GTGACCAAGCACCTCTAGTACCATACACACATCTGAGAGGTCAAGGAGTTAAGGACAAAGTCTGTGATTACCACAAATGGACAGCTACAGAAATATGACATATTCAGGTTGTACATGACTTAATCGCTGGGAACTACATCTCCAGAGTTCCTCTGAAAGTTCACTTCACAAGCATTTCACAATTTCATTTAATAAAAAACTATTGTAAAATGCAGTTAAGGTCAAAAGTTCTAAAAGAATCTGCAGAATTTTAATTATTTGACCAAAATAAGAGGGATCATACAAAATTCATGTTATTTTTTTTTTAGTACTAACCTGAATAAGATATTTCATACACTGTAAAAGACATTTCATATAGTCCACAAGAGAAAATAATAGTTGAATTTATAAAAATGACCCTGTTCAAAAGTGTACATATGCTTGATTCTTAATACTGTGTTTGTTTGTTTGTTTGTTTTTGTTTAGTGATAGTTGTTCATGAATAACCCTAACAATTAAACTGCTGTTCTTCAGAAAAATTCTTTGGTTTTTCAGCATTTTTGTATATTTGAACCCTTTCCAACAATGACTGTATGATTTTGAGATCCATCTTTTCACACTGAGGACAACTGAGGGACTTATATGCAACTATTACAGAAGGTTCAAATGTTCACTGATGCTTCAGAAGGAAACAATGCATTAAGAGCTGGGGGTGAAAGCTTTTTTTAATTTGAAGATCAGAGTAAATTGTCTTTTTTCTTCAGTGAAACTTAATTTTTTTGTAGCTTCTGAAGGGCAAAACTACATGAAAAATAATCTGATATTTAGGCAAAATAAGAAAAATGTACACACATTCATTACGTTTAAATGTTCACACCCCTGGATCTAAATGTAATGTTTTTCCTTCTAAAGCATCAGTGAGTGTTTGAACCTTCTGTAATAGTTGCATATGAGTCCCTCAGTTGTCCTCAGTGTGAAAAGATGGATCTCAAAATCATACAGTCATTGTTGGAAAGGGTTCAAATGCACAAAAATGCTGAAAAACCAAAGAATTTGTGGGACCTGAAAGATTTTTCTGAAGAACAGCGGGCAGGACAAACAAGAAACTCATGAACTGTATATACTTTACAAAAAAACACTAAAATAAATATTTTATAACCTGAAGAAATTGTGGCAGAAATATTGTAAATTATATATGATACATAAATACTATATATTGTATATATTATTTATAATAACATTTAAGAAATGCAAATTGTACAGAACTTTATTTGACAAAAAATGTATTTAAAAAAATTAAGACATTGATATATTTGCATTTAATTGCATTTTAAAAGATTATATTGTTTTATTAATTAAATTGAATAGACATGCTTTTTTATGATTAACAATTAATTAACCTATTAAAATGGAACCTAGAAAAATAAAAACTGAAAAAATGTGAAATAAAATTTCATAGGGCCCTATAAAAAAGAAACAAATTTCAAATTTGAATAACACAAAACAGTATTCACTTCAAAGTTGAGGTGGAGAATTATTACATTCTGATAAAATATAGAATTAAAAAAAAACTTTTTTTAAATTACTAATTGTGCACAATAAAAGCAAGAACATATATTAAAATGTAAAGAGGGTCAATGTTGAAATATCCAATATGAGCATGTGATGCGAGCAGTAAAGGATACGAACACCATTGACACCAGAGATTTTAAAGTCATCAATGAGCTGTACTATCCTCTCTCGTTTTGGGTCTGTGGGGTCGCTGTCTCGCACCTGAGGAAAAATTCTGTCAGGATATACATCTTTGCTCTAAAATTTGAAATAAAAAAATTCTAATGTATTCGGTCCTCAGACTTACACATTTCAGTAGTTTAATCTCATCCAGTGCAGTCTCAGTGTAGTGCTGGGCACTTTTAACCACTTTCAGTGCCACAAACCGTTTCCGCCTACAGACAAATGTCATATATTGTTGAATTCATACAGAAAGGCTAACAGCATGATCGACTGACAGTCCACACATGATTATCTGGCTGACTATCCATAATCTGACATGGGATTACATTTTAATATTTAGAGACTGTGCATCTAGGTCCAGCAGTTTAACCTCAGGGATTAGGCTTCATGTACATCGCAGGATGTAAAATACTCACTGTAGATCCCAGCACAGCCATACAGTAGAGAAATGACCCCATCCAAGTTTCCTGACCACATGATATCTGCCATTAAAAAGGTCTCCAATCTTCACTGGATAATACCCTCCTGAAAAAATAAAGTTGTTACATAACGTACATTCAACCAGTCATTATCAGTCACTATTGCTGCATTAATGAAGCATGTAACAGCTATTTTACAACTGAAATTAAAAAGACCACTGAAAAAATAAAAATGCTCTTTCAAAATATTAGTAAAATCTAGAACAGTTCATAAAAACATATAATAGAATTACACTTTTCTTCATTTCCATTCTTCATAAATAAACTTGTTTTTTGGTTTGCATCAAGAATGTTCCAAATAAAAATAGCAAATTATTAAATATGACAGCTTTCCATTTTAAAGTAAATAATTCACTGGACGATTAAAAAAAACAGAAATTATAAAATGGTTGTGTAATATTTTTTTTATATTTTATTATTTTTCAGCAAAATTAACTGTGATCAGATACATTACTGATATGTATGATTTATATCACAGTGTATGCAAAGACGTAAAAGGGTTTAAGCATAAAAACAAGTGTAATAATAGGGCTGGGCCGATAAACTATATCATATCGAATCGCGATAAAATTTATGTTGATAAAGATGATGAGCTGTAGACATTTTTTGCTCGATATGGATTAATGTAAGAGCCAATCACACAGCAGAAATATGCGACAACAGCCAATCAGCGTGCAGCCTGCGCGTTCACGTCAAAGTACAAAGTTCATTTCCTACCGCACTTTCTGAAGCAAACTTGGTACGAACTCCCTGGCAGAAAATACCTTTACAAAACCGCACTGCCTCAACTGTATGAAGACTGCCGTGGAAAGCTGGAAAATAATCTAAGGAACATGAGATACTTTGCCACAGCAGGGCTCGAAATTGCAACCGTTTTGGTCGCATATGCTCCCAAAATTGAATCTGCGCGACCTCAAATTATTTTTGGGAGCATTTGTGTGAGTGCGAGAAATTGGTTGTCAGTGAGAGTCAACAGGGCATCGGAATAGCCATGTAAATAAATCACTGTTTTATGCCATTTACGAGGCACAAAGTAGCTCCACACTTCATTGGTAGACTTCCAAGGGCCCTGACATTTAAAACGAGACATTGAGAACTCAGAAAAAGCACCGGTAATTTATTTACAAGAAGATTTATACAGACAGTACCTGGGAAAGAAAATCCGGTCGCCGCCATCCTGAACTTAGTCACGATAAGTCGAGTGTCGAGCACCAAGGAATTTATCAGGTTATCAACGTATCAGGTTGTAGTTTCCTTCGTGCTCGACACTCGACTTATCGTGACTACATTTAAGATGGCGGCGACCGGTCTGTTCCTGGTGGAAAATGTCTGTATAAATCTACTTGTAAATAAAATACCGGTGCTTTTTCTGAGTTCTCAATGTCTCGTTTTAAATGTCAGGGCCCTTGGAAGTCTACCAATGAAGTGTGGAGCTACTTTGTGCCTCGTAAATGGCGTAAAACAGTGATTTATTTACATGGCTATTCCGATGCCCTGTTGACTCTCACTGACAACCTGTTGTGAGCATCGGCTAACTGACCCCAGATTTCGGACAGCTGGACACAAACCGAGATGAGATATGCAAGGTACGTTCACACTCGGTATCATGATTCAATACACTTCAGGTCAAAATCACACCGGAGTTCTCCTTTAAAGCTGGCAACATCAACAGCTTATATCGAAATATATATCATTACCGTTCAATATGGGGAAAAAATTATCGAGATTAAATTTTTGCCATATCGCCCAGCCCTATGTAATACTGTTTTAAATTGTTGTTTTTCCCCAAAAATATGAAAGTTTTCTGTTTCATTGCATTTTTGTTTTTGTTTTTCTAAATATCATACATTTTTCCCTAATTTACAGAAGACACCAACTAAAATGTCAACAAAACTCTAAACTTTACAACACAAATCAATTTATGATGTATTAAAAGAATAATTATTTTCACCCCAAATACTAATTAGTTTTTACATTTTAAAATTTGCACTATGCTAGGTTTTTCCCATTTGTCAGTAAGAATTTTTTACTCATTTAAAGCAATAACATTTAATATGCTATTATTCTTATACATATATTTTAATATGTACAAGTCAGAATAAGCATGTTGTTTGATTTTTTATAATAAATAATAATGTAAAATTTAGAGATGCTCCGATCAGCATTTTTGGGGCCGATCACCGATTACCGATCACCAAGATCATGATCTGCCGATTGCCGATCACTGCCGATCACAGAATGGCAGGGGAATGGGAATCTTTGATCTATAATCTAGCAGAGTTTGCACCATTTGTAGAAATGAAACTAACTCTAAATTAACTATATTGAAAAAAAAAAAAAAAAACTCTAGAAATAGGCTACAGTCAAGATCTTGAAGAACCACCAAGTTAGGGTTGGAGACGATAGTATCGTGTATCAACAATAGTTAGAGATATCGCCAGTTGCTGATGCCTTCCCTGCTGAAAAAAACAGCATATGCTGCTTAGGTATGTTTTGGTGCTGGGATGCTGGTTTAAGCTGGTTTATGCTGGTCCTTTGCTGGTTTATGCTGGTCATGTTGCTGGTCAAGGACCAGCATTAACCAGCCAAAGAACCAGCCAAAGAACCAGCATGAACCAGCAAAGGACCAGCATAAACCAGCTAAAACCAGCATCCCAGCACCAAAACATACCTAAGCAGCATATGCTGTTTTTTTCACCAGGGTTTGACGATAGCAAGACGATTATTAATATTATCCGTCAAAAAGGCGCCTAACTTTAGCGATGCAGTGCAGAGAGTCGGTTCTAGGATGCTTCAGAAACTTCGTGATATAAACACACGCATAGAGTGGCCACGTCGCCTTAACGCGCCGCATGGGGAAGAGATTTATTTATATTAAAGTGTACCTCGCACTAGACTAGGCTATGTCCTTTGATATTGTAAATGTTCTTTGCTTGTTATTTGTAGCTGCTTTTTAAGATGATGTAAGGATTATATTATCCAGCATTGCAGTCATTAGGGTAAAGGTAGTAAAATATGGTTTAGGCTGAATTAAATGTGATATATCAGAATCTTTCTGTATATAGGAAACATAAACATTCACCTCAGTAACATCTATATGCGTTCATTAGAATTACGATGCGATAAAATGGCGCTAAACATACGCACGTGAATTACACGCGCACCGTTTCTCCTCATTCTATATGGACTGAACTACAACATTAACTGATGACAACAATCAGACATACAGCGGTAACATTATTGCAATATGACGGGTATAGAAAGATACATTCACCACTCAGAATGAAACCGAAAGTATACAGCGCTCTGTACACGCACAACTTAGTCACATGCCCAAGAACAATACTACCCTTACAAAACTAATAAAAGAATTTAGTACTCATGTTGCATGTTGCCACTGGTAAGCTCCACTCTTCTGTTGTTTACCTAGGCGCCGTGCATGCACGTGTGAAAAAGTTGCGCGAGTAATTTACGTCAAGTGATCGGCTTTTTTGATCGGCGCTTTTGGGGTTCGCCGATCAAGCTATTTTTAGCCAATATCGACCGATCATGATCGGTTGCCGATCGATCGGAGCATCACTAGTAAAATTATTTCAACCAAATTTGGACATTTTATTCTCCAAACATTTACTAGAATCCTTAAAAGTAGACACTTTACTTACACTTAAAGTGCTTTCTATGGACATAAAATCACTTTTGTAAATTTATTTTGACGTAGACATCTTAACGTATTTGACCCGTATATATTTTTCACAATAAGTGTTGATATCGCCTTTTTAAGTTGAACAACTTTATATTAAAGGGGTCATCGGATGCCCATTTTCCACAAGTTTATATGATTCTTTAGGGCAGTGGTTCTCAATCCTGGTCCTGGGGGACCCCTGCTCTGCACATTTTGCATGTATCCCTTATTCAACACACCTGATTGAGATGATCAACTCATTAAGAGAGAGCTCCATGAACTGAACTAACAAGCTGATGATCTCAATCGGGTGTGTTAAATAAGGGAGACATGCAAAATGTGCAGAGCAGGGGTCCCCCAGGACCGGGATTAAGAACCACTGCTTTAGGGTCTTAATCAAAAGTCTCTAATATACTTTGGTTAAAAATTCTCAATAGTAGTGTAAAAAAACATTTTCAACCTTGTCAAAATCAGCTCTGCAAAATTTCAGCTCATTTTAAGACATGGCCCCTTTATCTACTCGCCCCGCCCCTCTCTGGGATTATGTTAACTTTAGCCGCATTTAGCAGCGTTTATCAGCAAAACTTGCCAACAAGCACATTATTAATTAAGGCCATTTGCAAAGATGCATAAAAAACCCTTATACTCACTTCTGCTATGGCTGAAGCTGCATCACGAATGATTCACACAAAGATAGATGCTTATGTAGATCGGGATTGGCGCTTTCCATTTAAAAACAAAAGTAACGCTAAACCTCTGCGTCTTCAGCGGCTCAGATGTCGGTAGTAAATGACTACTGCTATGTTCATTATTACATCCAACAACAGAACACCTCAATCACTTCCTCTGCACCTGAGTCACACAATGGCAATTGTATTCGGACTGTTTCAGGTCGGAGAGGGCGGGTCTAAGGTAAGACGCGAATGTCAATCTAATGTGTTTCGTCACAACGACAAGAAGCTAAGAATGAACTGATTTTAAAAAGTGACTATTCCTTTTAAAGATTAAAAAAATACCACTGGGTGGATTTTTATCATTGTAGGGTGGTTGTGTACGCAAACTACCAACACACATTAATGTTCAAACAATATGTATAAGTTAGTTTCGCACCCGATGACCCCTTTAAGGATAAATTATTATCGTTAAAATCAGCAAATATTATTTTAAAACTGATTTCTTAAGATCATCCTACCTTTACAGTAATCTGACGGATTCTCTTGCTCCTCATCATCCGACCCGAGTAATTCTGCTGGGGGCGGGGAAAAGTCTGGAGGGGGAGGGCTGAGCGCTTGTGGTGGGGTCACCTGATTGGCTGGGGCTTGTGGAGAGGGAGGAGTCGTGGAGAGAACTGAAGGCAGACCAAGTGAAGGTGTATTGGGAGTGGAAGGTGTGTCTGGAGACGAGAGGACGCTGGGTGAAGGAACCACTGTGATGGGAACCGAGTGAGGGATGGGGACCGGAGGCTGCAGGTCTGGAGGACTCTGGGAAAGGTTTAACGGGGGGGTCGGAGGTGACTCTGGAGGGGTGGCGGATCTGTGGATGGTGAGGATGTGACACAGTTCATCGGAGGAGGGGATCTGGGGTCTGTAGAGGAATAAAAACCAGAAGAAGAGATGCTTAAATACAACATCTGGTGGTTGACATCCTGTGCGAAAGAACATTCTTCTACAAAACGTCATTTGTATGTTGTCTACGGCAAACACAGCTACACATGTTTGAAGGAGAAGGATGTTACTATTTATAATCAAGATTCGCTGATGACAACTCCATAAATAATAAATCAACAGCTACTACTTATAAGCAATCTCCAGCTGTGACTTTCATATCTAAGGCTTTCACACAAAGCACATATTTTTCAACCATCTGTGCAATTCAAAACATCAATGCACCTCAGTCTCAGTCTATATAGCTTTTATTAAAAGGCCAACGAGTACATTCAAGGCTTTAGCAATAGTGGTCAACCAATATGTGCTTTTCACAATGCTGATATATAGAGAGCAAGGTGGTCAATATAATGGCTAACATAAACATATAATGTGTCATGCACACACTATAACTCACACTCTGGGGCCACATAATGCAGTTCATGTCCATTGTGATTATACAGATGAAGTCAAAAGTTTACATACATCTTGCAGAATCTGCCAAATGTTAATTATTTTACCACAATATGCAACTATTACAAAAGGTTCAAACATTTACTGATGCTCCAGAAGGAAACATGATGCATTAAGAGCCAGTGGTGTAAACTTTTGAACAGAAAGGAGAGGTGTACATTTTTCTTATTTTGCCTAAATATCATTTTTTTTTTCATTTAGTGTCACCCTTCAGAAGCTGCAGAAGATGTTTCCCAGAAAAACAAAAGAAGTTAAATATACCCTGATCTTCAAATTTAAAAAGTTTTCACCCTGTTTCTTACTGCATTGTGTTTCCTTCTGAAGCATCAGTGAGCATTTGAACCTTCTGTAATAGTTGCATAAATCTGACAAAGCATCTGATTTAATATGGCTTGTTATAAATAACAACACGTAAAACAAACAGGGTTCGGCTAATGTATGCTTCTGTTGATGGATGCGCATTCTGGCTTCCAACAACAACAGCGATGAAAAAAACATGGACAATCCATTCTTTGTTCAATGCTAGTGCTGTATGCTGGAATATGAGCAGTCATTTATTCTATCGTCTCCTGGTTGCTGATAGCATGCATGTGCAGGTAAGACTTGAACAGCACACATTGCTATCTGTGTTTAAACTAAACTCATTTAACTTTGCTAGTTTAAGAGCCAGAAGACGCAAGCTCGCGTGCACAATGATAAGATCTCAGAACGCATGCAAATATTAAGTTCTCGTTTAAGTATTGAGTTTGAATTGACAAATTCACACAAAAATTGTCAAAATTTCCTTCTTGGTAAGTATCCAAGCAGACATAGCCAGCAGAACGTACTGTATCAGTGCACCGGATCAGTGCATTCTCTTAAAGTGACGGCACTTTCTTAATATTAATCAAACAGCAACAACAAGGAAATCACTCGCTGCTCTTGATCCAATAGCTTTTGTAACTTTAATAAATATAAATCTTTAATGCATACTATAACATATGCAATGCTATTTTACATTTGATTACTTTATTCATTATTTCTGTACGTAAAACTGTTAGATCTACCTAAAAACCTGAAAATCACTGTTTATTTTATTTGTATCTTTACTCTATTGTATTTTTTTGTGCTGTTGCTTTTAGTTAGACAGATTATTCTTATTTAACAGTATAGTTTTTTTTCCTAAACATAGCACATACCGAACCGTACCGAAACCTCGACTCTAAAACCGTGATACAAACTGAACCGGGAGTAAGTTGAACCATTGCACCCCTAATTTACATATAAAATGTTAATTCTCATGTTTTTTTTTCTAATCTGAAGCAAGTAATTTTTTGTTATTTCCATTAACATGTCAGTCTGACCTTAGCAAATATTACATTGTCTAATTTCATTTTTATTACCCAAAAGCGCCAAGATTTAGACTAGTTTAGGATGACAGGGCTCAAGAAATACGTCAGGTTTTTTATAGTAATCAAACTAAAAACACACAAAAAAGCACATTTTACTGACACCTAATAAATGTGAGGAAATAAAAATTAATTTCTACATAATATTTACTCAGAATACCACATATTTAAAAAAAAAGTTTTGCATTTTCCACAAGACTCACACAGTGTACAGTCGTGGCCAAAAGTTTTGAGAATTACATAAATATTGGAAATTGGAAAAGTTGCTGCTTAAGTTTTTATAATAGCAATTTGCATATACTCCAGAATGTTACAGTATGAAGAGTGATCAGATGAATTGCATAGTCCTTCTTTGCCATGAAAATTAACTTAATCCCGAAAAAAACTTTCCACTGCATTTCATTGCTGTCATTAAAGGACCTGCTGAGATCATTTCAGTAATCGTCTTGTTAACTCGGGTGAGAATGTTGACGAGCACAAGGCTGGAGATCATTATGTCAGGCTGATTGGGTTAGAATAGCAGACTTGACATGTTAAAAGGAGGGTGATGCTTGAAATCATTGTTCTTCCATTGTTAACCATGGTGACCTGCAAAGAAATGCGTGCAGCCATCATTGCGTTTCATAAAAATGGTTTCACAGGCAAGGATATTGTGGCTACTAAGATTGCACCTAAATCAACAATTTATAGGATCATCAAGAACTTCAAGGAAAGAGGTTCAATTCTTGTTAAGAAGGCTTCAGGGCGTCCAAGAAAGTCCAGCAAGTGCCAGGATCGTCTCGTAAAGAGGATTCAGCTGCGGGATCGGAGTGCCACCAGTGCAGAGCTTGCTCAGGAATGGCAGCAGGCAGGTGTGAGCGCATCTGCACGCACAGTGAGGCCAAGACTTTTGGAAGATGGCCTGGTGTCAAGAAGGGCAGCAAAGAAGCCTCTTCTCTCCAAAAAAAACATCAGGGACAGATTGATCTTCTGCAAAAAGTATGGCGAGTGGACTGCTGAGGACTGGGGCAAAGTCATATTCTCCGATGAAGCCTCTTTTCCGATTGTTTGGGGCATCTGGAAAAAGGCTTGTCTGGAGAAGAAAAGGTGAGCGCTACCATCAGTCCTGTGTCATGCCAACAGTAAAGCATCCTGAGACCATTCATGTGTGGGGTTGCTTCTCATCCAAGGGAGTGGGCTCACTCACAATTTTGCCCAAAAACACAGCCATGAATAAAGAATGGTACCAAAACACCCTCCAACAGCAACTTCTTCCAACAATCCAACAACAGTTTGGTAAAGAACAATGCATTTTCCAGCACGATGGAGCACCGTGCCATAAGGCAAAAGTGATAACTAAGTGGCTAAACGTTGAAATTTTGGGTCCATGGCCTGGAAACTCCCCAGATCTTAATCCCATTGAGAACTTGTGGTCAATCCTCAAGAGGCGGGTGGACAAACAAAAACCCACTAATTCTGACAAACTCCAAGAAGTGATTCTGAAAGAATGGGTTGCTATCAGTCAGGATTTGGCCCAGAAGTTGATTGAGAGCATGCCCAGTCGAATTGCAGAGGTCCTGATATAGGGGAAGCACATGCACATCTGCTCTACACATCTTCATGCTATTCTGGCCTACTTATGAAATTTTTGTGTTCATCTTCTCCAATTTGTTCTTTTTACATTGACTATCACTCTGTATAAACTAACAGAATCAAATATTTATCACAATATATATACTGAAATTTAACATGCAATGGTATGCGATTACTGGATGCTTTCATTTGATTTCCTACTGAACTGCAGTGGTTAAACTATTTCAAATTTAATGAATTAAGCTACAAACTTGATCACAATGCATAATGTTACAAGTATTTTGAGGCTCCAGTAATGGAGTGTTTCAATAGTTTTGTATTGCAGCACTGCTAATGCAATTTAATTGCTTGTATTTTGTTATTACTAAAGTTCAGTGTGTACTTAAATGAATCACTGCAGGTAAATCAGAATTTTGCAAAATATTTGTGCTCGATCTGTGGTTCTTATCCATGATGCACGTATGTTCAATATGTACCTGATGTGTATTGTTACGGTTTTTCCAGGGATGTGTTAAAATAGGTTCCACATGCATGGATTGGGAGGGAGGGCCATGAGTCAATATGCTTATCTGGAGAAGTGACTCCCATGGCCACCCTGCTATATATTTTTAGCATCATCTCACAGAGCAGAAACCCAGATCTGGATCCTGCCCAGTTAGACACACACTCACCCCAGCTCCAAACTAGAGATCTCCAGTGCTGCTGCCGCTGCTTTGCGGTGCTTCTTGTTTTTCTTCTTCTGCTTTTTGCCGTGGTTGCTCTGGGGAAGGCTGTTATCGCTGCTGGATACTGCCATGCATCAGAGAGTATATCACATAACATAATACATATTAGACATGCTGTTATAGGCAACCCCCACCCCCAATTCACTACATATGAGCAACTAATGGAGGACAATCCACCAACATAATAGAGCATATCACATCGTCAACAGGCTATATGGCTTTAGTAACCCCATGCGTTTATCAATAACCAACCGAATGACTCACACGGAAAGAAAAATCAGTGTAAATCCAAATATTAGATCCTCCAAACGTGCTCACGCTTAGCTTTACCGCTAACACGGGCTCTAGTCATCAAAACAACCGTCATTTTAACCCTCCGACAAACCGGCATTGTTGTACTTATACTCAACACACATAATACATCCACAGACATTGACATATTTAGAGCAGTTCGGCTTTTTTTAATGAAAACACTCTCACCGTTCATCGATATCATCGGGACAGCTGTCACCTCTCGCACATTCGCTTCAGTTGGTTCTGCGCATGCGCAGTCAGACAGCGCTGTATTGACAGCAACTCGTGTGATAGAAATGTAACTGAGGAAATTCAGACATCAGTGGTCGCCACAACTTGCAGTTCATGCCAACTGTGAATAAATATCTTAATGCATGGGTGGAATAAGAACATAGAAGGTACCCGAAGTGTTAAAAACATACTTGCACACTGCAGGTGAACCCTCTTTGCTCTTTTTAACTGACATTATCTTAAAATTAAATAGGCTACAAAATGTTTATTACAATATATACTGATAAATTGACAATTCACTTCAGTTGTATAAATGACTGGATGCTTTCAGCTGATTTCCTATTGAACTGTCATCAACTGAACTGCACTGGTCAAACTATTTAAATATAGTGAATTAAGCTACAAATTCAATCATAATGCACAACCCAACATGTATTTTAAGGTGCAGCTTGTCTAATTAATGAGTTTCACTAGCAGTAACGTTACCTCACCTAAAGTTCGTAGATTTGTGTTGGATGTTATCTTTGGAATGAAAATACAGATATTTTATTTGAAAACATCATACTTTTTTTTTTTTTAGCTAAGTTCAGTTAATGTCATAAAACTAACGAGCAAATAAGCCAGTAGCAGTGCTGACAGTGTCGAGTGAACATGGCTGGAGACGCGAAAAAGTAAGCAAAACCAACCGAATCAACTGAACAGTCATTTACGCTGGAACCACTCCGATTTATTCAAACTCGTGACTTCGATCATTCATTTCAAGGGATTTCCTAGCAAACACCAGATCAAAAAAGCCGAATCATTTGATTCAGATCGGGACATTGCGCTCCTAAATCCCTGATCTGAAATGATGGTTCTTAAATTATTCAGATAGGGACTCGAGAATGCGCCAGATCGGAACTTTACTTTTGTTTGCAAATCTTTAATTCAAACATGAACTTTGGAGTGTTTGATTTAGATCGGAACTTCTGAGTGGATTCGCAAATCTTCAGAGAAGGTTTGCGAATTATTTGATTCAGATTGGAATTTCGGAGCAGGTTTGTAAATCATTTGATTCAGATTGGAACTTTGGAGCGGGTTTGAAAATCTTTTGATTTAGATCGGAACTTTGGAGCGGATTCATGAATCATTTGATTCAGATTGGAACTTTGGAGCGGGTTTGAAAATCATTTGATTTAATTGGAACTTCGGAGTGGGTTTGTGAATCATTTAATTCAGATCAGAACTTCAGAGCAGGTTTGAAAATCATTTGATTTAGATCGGAACTTCGGAGTGGGTTTGTGAATCATTTAATTCAGATCAGAACTTCAGAGCAGGTTTGAAAATCATTTGATTTAGATCGGAACTTCGGAGTGGGTTTGTGAATCATTTGATTCAGATCAGAACTTCAGAGCAGGTTTGAAAATCATTTGATTTAGATCGGAACTTCAGAGTGGGTTCGTGAATCATTTGATTCAGATCAGAACTTCAGAGCAGGTTTGAAAATCATTTGATTTAGATCGGAACTTCGGAGTGGGTTTGTGAATCATTTGATTCAGATCAGAACTTCGGAGCAGGTTTGAAAATCATTTGATTTAGATCGGAACTTCGGAGCGGGTTTGAAAATCATTTGATTTAGATTGGAACTTCGGAGTGGGTTCGTGAATCATTTGATTCAGATCAGAACTTCAGAGCAGGTTTGAAAATCATTTGATTTAGATTGGAACTTCGGAGTGGGTTCGTGAATCATTTGATTCAGATCAGAACTTCGGAGCAGGTTTGAAAATCATTTGATTTAGATTGGAACTTCGGAGTGGGTTCGTGAATCATTTGATTCAGATCAGAACTTCGGAGCAGGTTTGAAAATCATTTGATTTAGATTGGAACTTCGGAGTGGGTTCGTGAATCATTTGATTCAGATCAGAACTTCAGAGCAGGTTTGAAAATCATTTGATTTAGATTGGAACTTCGGAGTGGGATTTTGGTTTGTTGCTGCTTGCCCTCTTCATATTTGAAGATAATACTGGTTTTCAAAGTCAGACATCACTTGTTATGATTTTCAAGGGCATAGTATTAAGTAGGAATGCTATGACACCCCTACCAATATACAGTGACTACTAAATAGTCTCTAGCTATTTTTTTTAATTCTAAAAACAATTACATACCTGTTGTCTGCCATTATGTCCCCACCAATGCCAAAATCAAACCTACGCCCTTATGGATCCTCTGCAGTGAATGGATGCCGTTAAAATGAGAGTCAAAACGTCACAATAATAATCCACAAGTAAACTCAACATCTTCATTGTTAAAATTATAGCTTTATTTTTTCCAGATACAAATTTCCATTTCACTCATTTCAACATTTTGGCTCCCAATTTCTCCAGAATGGAGAGAGTCTGTCCATGTTGAAAAAAAAAGAAGAAAAAAAAGAACAAGTCCTCTTCACAATATGTACAGGCACATATACACAATTGTTAGCAAACTATACACAATACAAATACAAAAGAGTAAGTCTTTAGACTGGGTTTAAGTTCTCTTTTAACCCTGACTTCATTAGAAAATTACCATATATTATTTTTTTTACCCTTGTATAAAAGCTGTGTAAAACGCGGAGCCGGGCAAGGGCCCCATATACACCAACAATTCTCTAAACAATGGTCTGAATTGTTTATCTGCAAAGATAAAAAGCCATATTCCACACAACTGGCAAAACAGGAAATCGTAGGACTGTACAAAAAGAAGCTTTCGCTGGATTCTCTCTTAGAGAAAAGAGCACATAACAGGAAGTTCGCCAAAAAAACTTCACCGTTGTGTACGAAGCGCTACAATTACTTACAAACTCTCATGCATACACGCACGCTTTCCTCTCAAATGGTGTTTTTTATGAGAGCCATGCACTCATTACGCAGTCCATCGAGTGAACCTCTCATAAAGCACCCCAATCAGGAAATCCAATCAAATCTCAAGCATGCATCAGCCTATAATAATCAAAAAATACACCAAGAGGCCAAACACATTCAACAACAGGCTAATAAACATACACAAGATGAGCAAACTAATACGTTCCCCATTTTTAAAACACAACTCTGTGCATACATTAATATGATGAAGCGTAATAGCTCAAAATCACATAAATAAATGCAAGAACAGGGAATACATTTGAGATGCCCAGATAGCATTGGATTCATTATTTTCACTTCTATACACAACAGGGATCATGTTAAAGCATATGATGGGTGAGCCAAAATGTAAACACAAAGTGCTTCAGGCAAAAACAAATCATGACGGTTTTAAGAATGGATGCACGAAAAATGCAATTTAATTTACACCATCATCACCCGTGACAAGGTGAACAAGGATCGCTCCAGGAAACTAGAAATGATTGAGCTACACATGGATTTATACTGAATCCATTGAGATCGACGGCTATAATCCTGAGACGCGCTGCAGTCCAGAGACTAAAAGCCTTGTGCGATCTTCACAACAGGCAACAGTTGTGCCACAGTCCATCTTTTCCTCCATTTGGCAAGTAATGTCAAGCATGTTTACTTAAATCGGTAAATCGACATATAAAAAGTAACAAAGAAGGCACATTGGCGGTCATGTATAAATAAGCATTATTTACAATATAATAATTTAGTTTCTATTCAGTGTCTGATGTACACAACTTCCAATCCGACTGCTGCTTTTTTTTTTTTTTTTCCAAGCGAATAAAGATGCTATTCTCCATTTGCCAACCCGAAATCCAATGTCCCAGTTTTGTGTCAATACCTCCCAAGAGACTGGCCAACCCAGCTGCATTGCAATTTCATCTGAGACTCAAAACACATGAGATTGAATCTTGAATTGTTCTCGCTTGTGCTATTCAATACAAAGCAGGCATTGGGTGAATCTCACAAAACCTGCAAAGATCTGGGACTTATTTCGTGCCTAAATCGAATCTAATCAGAAAGTGAATTTGAATTTGAAAGATGATGTGCATTGCAACACTTTTATAAGAATTAAGGAGCAATGCAAAATCTTTTACTGGGTTAGTTAAAGTGTAAGAATACAGTATGTTGTGCAAAATATAATTTTTCTTTTGATTCAAGAGTGAAATATGACCCAGATCCATATTTTATAGGGATCTATCAGAAATCTTGGGAGTGGAAGTGTATTAATGCTTGAATTGAAGTTACAAACCAAATTCAGATGCTTAGTTGAAGTAAAAAGTTTTCATACACCTTGCAGAATCTGCAAAATAAGAGGGATCATATAAAATGTATGTTCTTTTTTATTTAGTACTGACCTGAATAAGATATTTCACATAAAAGATGTTTACATATAGTCCACAATAGAAAATAATAGTTGAATGTATATTTTCTGTTTAAAAGTTTTCATACACTTGATTCTTAATACTGTGTTTTGTTATTGAATGATCAACAGCTGTTTTTTTGTTTGTTTGTTTGTTTAGTGATTGTTCATGAGTCGCTTGTTTGTCCTGAACAGTTAAACTTCCTGCTGTTCTTCAGAAAAGTCCTTCAGGGGCCATAGATTCTTTAGATTTTCAGCCTTTTCGTGTATTTGAACACTTTCCAACAATTTTGTGTATTTCCAATCAAATACACAAAAATGCTGAAAAGCAAAAGAATCTGTGGGACCTAAAGGGCTTTTCTGACAAACAGCAAGCAGTTTAATTGTTCAGGACAAACAACGGACTCACAAACAACTATCACTAAACAACAACAACAACAAAAACACAGCTGTGGATCATTCAGGTAACAACACAATATTAAGAATCGAGTGTATGTAAACTTTTGAACAGGGTCATTTTTATAAATGTAACTATTATTTTTTATTGTAAACTATATGTAAACATCTTTAATGTGAAATATCTTACTCAGGTCAGTACTAAATAAAAAATAACATGCATTTTGTATGATCCCTCTTATTTGGTAAAATAATTAACATTTTCAGATTCTGCAAGGTGTATGTAAACTTTTGACTTCAACTGTATTTAACAATTATGAGAAATTCCAGGTATTTGAGATACTAACAACAGCGGAAAACCTGAAAACTGTGACCTTTTTTGCATGCACACCTAAAGCTACACAACAACGTGCACACAAATATTGTGCTCTTATAACTTGTTATGGCACTTGTGTGCATAGACTTACTCTACAGTCCCTGTAAAAGCGTAATACTTGTTTTGCACAATACTACAATACTAATGTAGAAATGTTAGTAGAAAAGGTTAACACCACACGGCCAAGGACAGTCTTTGAGTTCGGGCTTTGATTGTGAACATTTCTAAACCTGGAACCAAAAACTCCATGTACAGTTGAAGTAAATGTGGGATTTGTCCGGAGTGCTAACATGACTTGAATCAGTTCGTAAAACTCCATACAGTGAATCTAATCAATGAATGGAGGTAAAAATGGTATAAAATGTCTCAGCATGTCACAATATGTGAGAGCTGCTTCAGTAGTGTCATTAAAATAGTTTTGTGTCAGAATTTGAATTAGTAAACTTCACATATACAGCAGAGCCTTTCAGACAAAACATCACAATTAAACATGCACGCGCACACACACACACACACACACACACTTCCCATCAGTCAATACTCCTGTGAGCAGTAGAGCCTCAGTCTGAAAAGCAATCCTTCCTCCAATAAAATTCCCATTAAGGTTTTATCGGAAGAATGTGATCATTACTTCATTTCCTGTTCCCTTTTGTTAAGAATAATCTTGGTAGTTTATGTGAACGATTGTGGAAGCACACAAGTGTTTGGCGTAGTGGTTGCATTTCATCAGCCGATCACATGATAAGACGTGGTTATTGATGAGCTTAGATGACAGGGTGAAAGGTCAAAGCCTAAAGGTCAGTGACTTTATTCTCCACCAGGGCGGCGACCTGCTGAAGTCGATACGCCAGCTGCATCTTCTGACCCGCAGCGTCTTCTTCTAGAGACATGATAATCTGCACACAACGTAGTATGAAGAATATGTTAATTTGCTCTAGCACAAACATCATAAGAAGATTATATCAGTCTCATACTGACCTGGTCGTAGTATTTGTTGATATACTTGTACAGCTCATGCAACGCCACCAAACTGTTCATTTCGGATGCAAAGCTCTAAAACAAGACAGTCATCAGAATATTAAAATTGGTTTAAGTGTCCATAAAAAAAGAAAAAGAAAAATCTTTTAAACAAGGAAGGAAAATCTTGTTTAAAAAACACCTTAAATACATGTAAGAGTACAAAAAGTTATTTTAATAGTTAAATAAATTATTAATCCAAAAATAAGCTTGATATTTGACAATTATTAACATGCATTATTAACATTTGACATGATGTTTTTTGTAAGAAATATTGTGAATTATTAATTCAAAAACATTTTTAATATTTTATAATTATTAATTCAACAAATTGCCATACCACATGACATTTTTCTTAACAACTATCATGTATTATGAGGTCAAAAACCTTTTTTTATTTCACAATTATTATCTTTAATAATTGGAAACCACGAGACAAAGTTTTATAACAAATTTTATGAATTATTAATTTAAAACTATTTTAAATATTTTAAAATGATTACAAAAATTGCCACACCACATGACTTTTATATCATGTATTATTAATTCAAAATATCAATTAAAAATTGTCACAATACATGACTTAAATATCATGTACTGTTCATTCTATCATGTTGTACAAATATTAATTATTATTATTTTTTTTTAAATATCATGTACTACTAATTCAAAAATATTTTAAATACTCTACAATTATCAAATCAAAAAGTTGTACCACATGACAAGTCATACATGTCATACATAGATTTTTTTTTACAAATATCATGTATTTTTAATTTAAAAAAGTACTCAAGACACTCAAAAAAGTACTTTAAAATATGAATTAGAAACCACAAGACAAACTATTTTTATAAGAAATATTATGAATTATTAATGATTTTTTTATATTTTAACATTTTCTTATTACAAAAAGTCACACCACGTGACTTAAATATCACATACTATTCATTCAAATACATATATTTTACAATTATTCATTTTTTTCTTTTACAAATATTTTACAAAGTTATTTATAAAACAAATTCACACCACATGACTTTTTAACATCTTGCACTTTTCACTAAAAATTATATTTTACAATTGTTATTTAAATTCCCTTTTTTGGACAAATATTATGTACTACTAATTCAAAAATATTTTAAATATTTTACAATTACGAATTTAAAAGGTTACACACCACATTTAAAAATGTCATTTTGTCGTTTAACAAAAAAATTAATTATTAATTCTAAAAATATGCTTAATATGAGACAATTATTAATTTTAATTGTCACACTTTTTTGTACAAATATCATGTATCAATTCAAAAATTCAAAAAGTTACACACCACATTTAAAAATGTCATTCATTTTACAAATATCCTGAATTATTAATTTAAAAATATTTGTAATAATTTGCAATTATTAATTTAACAAGTTGTACCACATGACACAAGTCATACCACACAACTTTTTTTTTTAAACAAATTTAAACAAAAAAATTGAAAAAAAAAACACAAGACAAAGTATTTTGATAACTAATATTATGAATTATTAAATAAAATTAATTGCTTTATATTTTTTAATAAATAATTGTAAAATATAAAAATAACTAAATATGTACTATTCATTCAAAAATATTTTTAGAATTTACAAATATTCATTTGTTACTACTAATTCAAAAATATTTTACAATTACTAATTCCGAAAGTTACACAACACATGCTTTACCCTGATCAATAAATAAATATGTCAAAATTAATTCTAATTTATCACAGAAGAGGGCTGCACACTGCATGTGTGAATTGCAAATGATGTGAATTGCAAATGTATGTTTGAATAAGTTAATGACAATGAATGAGTGTCATTGACCCTTAAACTAGACATTAAATCCCAGATTTTCAATGTGGTTTAATACTTGGACCCTGTTGTGTGTTAAAACATAAAACCACAGTTAGAATTTAATTTAGAAAAGAATAAACTTCAATCTCACCCCTGACAGCTCGGTGAGGGTTGAATTCATTTCCTGGTAACAGCCAGACACGGCATTATGAATATCACTGTAGTACCTGCAGGAGAGGAAGAAGCTTTATAACACCGAATATCACATCCTCTATCTATTTCACCACTAATAGATGTGTTTACAAAAGGCTGCATCGCTGTATAACATTTCGATTTTCTCACCTCTCCACCAGCTGCTTGTATCGTGGGATTTCTCGGGCGTACAACAGCTTATTCACTGGAGAATCCTGAAGGACAAGACACACGACAATGAGCTCTTTTACTGCTGCAGCATCTTTCAGCTGTTTCTTATTTCCTTTTCTCCCTTTCCTGCCCTTGTTCATCTTCTCGCTCTACATGCACGCTCTTACTATAATGAGGTCAGAGCTAGAGAGGTCGAGAGGTTAATTGCTGTACTGACCCGGCCCACTTTGTGCTCGGATGTAGTGCAGGAATCAATGAAGGTCTGTGCGATAACCGAAAGGACGGCATCCACGCTATCCGTCACCTGCACGTCAAAGACGAACTGAGGATTCTTCAAGATGTTGACCCAGAAACGCAAAGGTAAACTGCAGGCAGAAGAAAGACAAGAATGCATTTTAATTAACATTCAATATAATGAATATAGAAACAACAGGGTTCTGATAAATGAATATCCATGACCTTTCCAATCATTTGCAATTACTGAGTAGGGATTTCTAAAAATCAATTCAAATTCTGAACCAGTTTGACCAATTGATTGGGGAAAAAATAATTATTTAGCTTTTTCACACAAAAGCAAATTTTCCACAAAAACAATGACTAGCCAAAGAAATATTACAACATTGAAATTTGTATAACAACATACATTTGCACCTTTTTCCATTACAGTATCTTCTTAATATATATGGTTTTCACTTATATATCAGGCATCAACTTGTCTTTAATATTTAGCAAAATAAATATTTTAGAGAAGTTTTTTCTGTTCACCAAGTCTGCATTTATTTGATCCAAAGTACAGCAGAACAAATTGTGAAATATTTTTACTATTTAAAATAACAGTTTTCTGTCTGAATATATTTTAAAATTTAATTTCAAAGTTGAATTTTTAGCATCATTGGTCCGTGTAACACTTCACAATTCAATTTTCAATTTTCATTTAAAAAATGGAAAAACAGAAAAATGAAACCAAACGCCCATTTTTCAATTTTTGCAGTTACATGAAGGATCGATTATTCAAATTTTCTCTTCTTTTTTTCAACTTTACTTTTGCTAAACTGTGACTTTTTAAATGATAAATGAATAAATGAATTCCAAGCGATTTATATACTTTCTTCTTTTTCTTGCGCTTTGCGCTGTGGGCTGTACCATTATTGCCGGGTGAGGGGGGGACTTCAGCCGACTACAGTACGTGTGCGGTGCGTACGCACACTCTACAGACAAGCAGAATAGACGCAGAAATCAAAGTAAATTCATTAGATTATTATTGAACTAAACAATAACATAAATTGTATTAATTAATAAATTAATTTTATAATAAATTAATAAAATGTACTGCATATACAGTAAAGCAGATGAGCTCCATTAGCTAAACGTTAGCAACGCTTATTTCTGCGATAACTACCGGCTGCCTGTACATTATCCCTTACATATTCGTTTATATTCGTTATTTTTCCTTTTATTTCGATCTCTTAACATTCTTAATGTAAATGATACTGTAAATACTGGACATGCCAGTAAAGCTTTGATTATGCTATATGGTGGGATTTTTACTGGAATGCAGTTTATAGGTTGAATTTAACATATATTTAATTTTATTTCGTCTAATTATTACCTAGATAACCTATATAAATAGTGTTTCATTGACGAGTGAATCATTCACGTAGTTTCATTTGTAAATCGTTTATGGTCACACACGGGCATAACTACAATCATAAAAACAAAACTGTATTGGCATAATTGTCGTTCACAATATTTGCAAAATATATGGCAAATAACATAGGCCTATAGCTTACACAACGTTATTTAGATAAAGCGATACACAATAAACAAAAAATATAGCTTTAAGTCACTTATCATTTATTATTATTATTATTATTATTATTATTAGGCTATTATTATTTTAATAACTGGTTAGGGCTATATTTTTTCACGCCTGACAAGCTACCAATTAAGTTTTGACTTTATGATTGCATTTACACCCGTGTGTCACGATAAACGAAAATGTTTTTATTAATAAATGAAACTAGGCTACGTGAATGATTCATTCCTCAGTGAAACACAATATTATTATATAGTCTATATAGACGAAATGAAATAAAATATATGTTCAATTCAAACTTTAAACTACAGTTAAAATCAGTCATAGCATGTCAAGCATTTACAGTATCATTTCCACATAGAACGTTAAGTAAAGATAGCAAAATTAGGGGTAAAAACGAATATAAACGAAAATTAAAAAATATACAATAATAATATGAATTACTACTACTAGCCTACTACTGCTAATAATAATAATTATTATTGATAATTATAATACGGGAAAAAAGACGATCAGTAGAAGGAATGTCATGTAGGTGTATTCTGTGTGACGATAAATGATTTCCAAATGAAACTACTTGAATAATTCACTCTTCAGTGAAACACTATATTTGTCTATTAATTAGACTAAATAAATTACAATATATGGTAAATTCAACATTTAAACTGCATTTCAGTGAGAACCCCATACCTTACAGTAGCATATCATTAAGAACATTAAGAGATCGAAATAAAGGGGAAAATAACGAATATAAACGAATAATACAAATATTATGTAAAAAATAGGATCAGTTAATGGACAAGAATGTGGGATGCATAAAATATTTGTTGTAGGGCTATTTTATTTGATGTACTTTGTAATATTTATTCATGATAAACTTTTGAATGCTGTCTACATCGCGAACAGACAGCATCGCCCATTGTTAATATAATCATTTAATATTGTATTAATTTCTATAATAATTGATACAATCATTTGTTAACTCAAAATAAAATAGTAATACACCTATATCTAATCCTGGGTTACTATGGTCACGCAGGTTTGTTTATGTAGTAAACTCGTGGCGACATAAGGATGTCATTCCCGAGTTAATATCTCGTGGCCACAACATAAGGATGTCGTTACCTCGACAAAATGATCTCGTGGCCACGACATAATATGACGTTCCCACGAGTTTATATGACGTTCCCACGAATTAATATCTCGTGGCCACGACATAATATCACGTTCCCACGAGTTAATATGACGTTCCCACGAATTAATATCTCGTGGCCACGACATAATATCACGTTCCCACGAGTTTATATGTCGTGGCCACGACAAACATAAGTGAACCGAAGGTGTCCCCTGGCGGGCATCGTAGATTTGAACCCGTGTCGCGAGTTTGGTGTTTCACTTTCTATTGCTTAATGATGTTCCATACAAATGAATAAACATATAGGTGCTGTATTTCCTACTTGTACTTTTCAGAGGCATCCCCTGAAAATTCGCTTTATATGGAACATCATTAAGCAATAGAAAGTGAAACACCAAACTCGCGACACGGGTTCAAATCCCCTTTTGCCGAGCTATTAATAATCATTTAGCTACACATTAATCCATCTTGTTAACGTTGGCTACTGAAATGGTTTCCATCGATATGGGCGCCCGCACTGCACGGCAGCGCAATCATATGGCTGTAAGCAGCATCAGATGGTATAATAACGTTTTAACTGATTATTATAGGCTATAGGCCTACTATGACATAGTTGAGAAAAAGCAAGAAAAGAATAAGATTAAATAAAGTTGTGTGGGGCTAGGTGGTGCTTGCTTATATTCGGTTTTTATTGGCAGTTTTCAACACTTTCTCTAAGCAACAATATAAACGCCAAATATAGCGTGAACACAAAAGAATGTTACAATTCCACAGGAACGAACTATAGAACAAAAGTCCTTCCTTGGAATGAGGACGCGCGCACGCTCTAAGCGCACGGCAGCGGTGTCGAGACCTTTGTCATTTTATAATTTTAGACATAAACCTCAACTAAAAACGAATATAATAAGAACGAAGCCATAGCCGTTGCTAACGTTTAGCTAATGGGGCTCATCTGCTTTACTGTATATGCAGTACATTTTATTAATTTATTATAAAATTAATCTATTAATACAATTTATGTTATTGTTTAATTCAATAATAATCTAATGAATTTACTTTGATTTCTGCGTCTATTCTGCTTGTCTGTAGAGTGTGCGTACGCACCGCACACGTACTGTAGTCGGCTGAAGTCCCCCCCTCACCCGGCAATAATGGTACAGCCCACAGCGCAAAGCGCAAGAAAAAGAAGAAAGTATATAAATCGCTTGGAATTCATTTATTCATTTATCATTTAAAAAGTTACAGTTTAGCAAAAGTAAAGTTGAAAAAAAGAAGAGAAAATTTGAATAATCGATCTTTCATGTAACTGCAAAAATTGAAAAATGGGCGTTTGGTTTCATTTTTCTGTTTTTCCATTTTTTAATTGAAAATTGAAAATTGAATTGTGAAGCGTTACACGGACCATCATTACTCCAGTCACACGATCCTTCAGAAATCATTCTAATATTCTGATTTGCTGCTCAAAAAACATTATTATTATTAAAATATAATTAAATAGAAAACCTAAATTAATGAAAATATTTTATATTTTTACTGTTTCTGCTGTACTTTGGATCAAATAAATGCAGGTTTGGTGAGCAGAAGAGACTATTAAAAAAACATAAAAATCTTGACATAAAGAAAATCAAACTTTTGACTGGTAGTGTATTGAAAATATACAATATAAAAATATAGAAATACAAAAATAAAATAAATAATAATAATAATAATAATTAACTAATACATTTTTATGGGTTTTCTAGACCAGGGGTTTTCAAATTAGGGCCCAGGGGGCCACAAGGAACATTTCCAAGGGGTCCTTGGAAATGTTTGGAGAAAAAGCATAAAAAAAGTAAAAAATAAATGTAAAATTAATAATATTATTATTATGTGATTATTATTATATTATATTATATATAATAATAATCATAATAATAATTAAATAATTAAAACAAAAATTGATTGAATAAGAATAAAAGAAATAAATGATCTAAAAATGATTAAAATAAATTAGAAAAAAGAAAACAAATAAATACATTTAAATTACATTAAAAGGAATTATAAAATTAAGATTAAAATGATAAATAAATATTGTACTTTAAAATACTTTTAAATAATTATTTTACAAAATAATTAATAATAATAATAATGTAATTTAATAGAAACTAAATATTTGCCAATTAATATTTTAGACTTAACAAATATAAAATTAAGATAAAATAAGATTAATATCTTAAAAAAAATAGCACCAAACACATTAAACATGTAAAAAAAAAATCAATGAAAGTTTTTACTCCAAACGTCATATTTAATCCCAATTCCTATGCAGTACGGAGTATTAGTTTTATTAAAATGCTTCATTAAAAAGTTTTATAAAACTAGGAGATATAGGAAATACCACCAACCTATTTGTTTTCCAGATGTGAACGGTCTCTGGGTCATCGATCCCGTGTTTTTCTGCCATGTCGTCCAGGAAGTCAAAGAAGAATCTGACTGCGATGGGTGGAGGCCGTTTGGTACTCAGTATGGCTACAAAGACATCATCTACAAATTTCTGCAGAGTGCCCTGAAGAAACACATTTGTAAACACAGAGCAGCTTTCAATCATTCTGACAGTCAGCAGCGGAAGACAGATCTCAAACAAAACATGAGAAACGGCAGGATTTGTTTGAACGGGCGTGTGCTGTATTAAAGATGACTCAATCACAAACATCTCACATACCTTCATTGAAAGCAGTCGCGTAAGGTAAATCTCAGGAATGGCTTTTGCCCGTTCCCTCTCTCTCATGCTGCTCTTCCTGTGTTTGGGGATCTCTGGGTCCTCGCTCGGCTTCACCAGATGCCACAGACGAAGACCTTCCTCCTCCTCTCCCTCCAGCATGGGAGTTTCTACAGCAAGATCAGATATCGAAAAGAAATAGATCATTTTTTGCTCTCTGATGGATAGTAATGAAGTGAATAGGGTGTAAAAGTAATAGCAATTTATTTTTGATTGACCAGTAGTATTAGTATTAAACTTACTCTCTCCCAGTCTGATAGAACTGATTTACTCCAAGAGAACTCTGAGAGCGAGGGATGAGGGCCACAGTGGCCCCATCAGGTACCTGAGAAGAGAAAAGAGAAAGGTTAAAAGCTAAATCAAGTCAACCAAACAAACAGTCAATGAATCACCTAGCCAACTAACTTACAAAATCTAACAAACTTAACTAACAAAAATCAAATAATCAACTCACAAAATCAAACAATAAATACATCAAATCAACCAACCAACTCACAAAATCAACCAATCAATTCATAAAATCAACCAACTCACAAAAACAACCAACTGAATCACAAAATCAACCGGCCGACCCACAAATTCAACCAACCAAATCACAAAATCAGTGAACTTACAAAATCAACCAACCAAATCGCATAATCAACCAACCAAATCGCAGAGCATCAAAACAACCGAATCACATAATCAACCCGACTTACTACACACACAACAAATCAACCACAAACAACAATCAACAAACAACAAAATCACACAAAGTACAATCACCACAAAATCAATCAACCTACTCACAAAATCAACCAAACAACTCACAAAATCAACCCAATCAGTTCACAAAATCACCCAATTTACAAAATCAATCAACCTACTCACAAAATCAACCAATCAACTCACAAAATCAACCAGTTAATTCACAAAAATCAACCAACTTACAAAATCAAACAATCAATTCACAAAAGCAACTCACAAAAGCAACCAAACAATACATTCATAAAATCAAATCAACCAAACAAATTCATAAAAAATTAACCAAATAAATTAATAAAATCAACCAATCAACTCACAAAAACAACCAAAAAAATTTATAAAATTAACCCAATCAAATTACAAAATCAACCAAACAATCAACTCACAAAATCAATCAAACAATAAATTCATAATATCAACCAATCAATTCACTATACTGAACAAACCATCAACTCACAAAACCAACCAATCAATTCACCAAATCAACTAAACCAGTTCATCAAATCAACCAATCAATTCACAAAATCCACCAAACATTAAATTCAAAGGAACCAAACAATACATTCATCAAATCGACCAAACGATCAACTCACAAAATCAACCAATCAACTTACAAAAATCAACCAATCAATTCCCAAAATCGACCAAACGATCAATTCACAAAATCAACCAATTAACCTACAAAAGTCAACCAATCAATTCACAAAATCGACCAAACGATCAATTCACAAAATCAACCAATCAACTTACAAAAATCAACCAATCAATTCACAAAATCCACCAAACATTAAATTCAAAGGAACCAAACAATACATTCATCAAATCGACCAAACGATCAATTTACAAAATCAACCAATCAATTCACAAAATCGACCAAACGATCAATTCACAAAATCGACCCAAACGATCAATTCACAAAATCAACCAATTAACCTACAAAAGTCAACCAATCAATTCACAAAATCGACCAAACGATCAATTCACAAAATCGACCAAACGATCAATTCACAAAATCAACCAATTAACCTACAAAAGTCAACCAATCAATTCACAAAATCGACCAAACGATCAATTCACAAAATCAACCAATTAACCTACAAAAGTCAACCAATCAATTCACAAAATCGACCAACGATCAACTCACAAAATCAAACAATTACCCAATCAATTCACAAAATCAACCAAACAATAAATTCACACAATCAACCAATCAATCAACTCACAAAATCAAACAACTAATCAACTCACAAAATCAATCAATCAAATCACAAAATTAAACAATCAATTCACAAAATCAACCAACCAACTCACAAAATAAGCTAACCAACCAATCAATCTACTAATCAAGCAACCCACAAATCAACTAACCAACCCATTAGTCAACCAATCAATCTGAATGAACTTGCATGTAAAATTCTAGTCACAGTAAATGTCCAGCTGTACCTTGTAGTGCTGTAAAGTGTTGATCCGTTTCCAGCGACCCTGAACAATGGCTGTAACATCGTCATCAGAAAGAGTCAGGTGACCCGCCTGGCCTGACCTCCACTCTGAAGAAAAACAATACGCAAAATAAGAAGCTTTAACAAAAAAAGCTAAATTAACATAGTTGTGACTAGTCTAGATATATCTAGCAAAACCGCACCAAGGTCCAGTGAATCTGCGGCTGGTCTTTGGGAGTATGCTGCTCCTTTATAAATCTGGTCCAGGATTTTATCTTTAACCTGAGTGATGGTGTCAGTGTCCAGAACTTTAACAGGACAGGGCTGGACCTCAACACCGCTCTTCACCAGCACAGTCAAAGTCTGAGATGAGGAACAAAAACTCTGTCTTATTAGATTTATTCATTTAGGAGACCTGTTTGGTATAGCATTTAGACAGACGTATTAGAAAGACGCACCACTGAGCAGTAGTCAATGTCCTCTCTGAACAAGTGGCTGTCGTTGAGAGTGCGTTTGGCTTTGCCCGTCACTGCATCCACTGGTCCTTTATCTACCTGGTATTTAATAGCCCTGTACAACTTGTAGAGAGGCTCACCCGCAACCTCCTAGTGAAAAATACACCAAAGATAAACAAATGTTTTATAATGATAATTAAATAATAATTAAAACAATATATAATAATGATGGTAATATGTGACCCTGGACCACAAAACCAGTCATAAGGGTAAATCTGTTTGAAATTGAGATTTATACATCATCTGAAAACTGAATAAATAAGCTTTCCAGTGATGTATGGTTAGGATAGGACAATATTTAGGCTGGAATGAGGGTGCAAAAAATCTAAATATTGAGAAAAAGTTTTGATATATTTATGGTAGGAAATTTACAAACTATCTTAATGGAACATGATCTTTACTTAACATCCTAATGATTTTTGGCATAAAAGAAAAATCAATCATTTTGACCCATACAATGTATTTTTGGCTATTGCTACAAATATCCGGGGTCACATATAATTATATTATTTTATTAAACTATTTTTAATTATTTTGTATTTTGAATTATTTTTAATTAATAAGCAACAATAATGATTGTTTTTTAAAATATATATAAAAAATGAAAATTCATGATTATTTTTTACAAGAAATATTTACATATTTTGTAAAATTATATTTCTTGTAAAAAAAAAAATGTAACAATACATTTTAAAACTATCAGTGTTTGCATTTATAGTTTTAAAATGTATTGTTACATTTTTTTTTTTACAAGAAATATTTACATATTTTGTAAAATTATATTTCTTGTAAAAAAAAAAATGTAACAATACATTTTAAAACTATAAATGCAAACACTGATTTATTCTCATTATTCACTATCAATCAATGCAAATGCATAGAACCGAGGAATACCTTGAGAAATGAGTAGAGACAGATTGACATCCAGTTGGTCAGCATTTTCTCCACAACTGTCTCAGTCCTAGAGATAGCGACATGTGTGGAATATCACTTCAGATTAGATTTAGTATAATCAGATCAGATGACTTTTTTTTTTCCACACAAACACATGATGCACTCATTTGAAATGTATATATTTCTTTCATGAGAGCTAGAACCTTGTTACATTATTTCTGTCTGGAGTCTTAGAGGCCTCAGGTAAAAACATCAATAGAAGCAATTTAATTTTCATAAGCTAGGAGTATCTTATTAGTGTGCTTATTATTACTCATTGAATAGTTTTGAATAATGCATTCT